>NC_134710.1:223250691-223576941 GCF_043290135.1 Rhipicephalus microplus | reverse complement strand
GTGCGTTAGCAATCCTTCTTTGGCCTTATCGGAAAAGGAAGTGGCGCTACTGATGGAAAGGGGTAGACCGGTGGAGAGGGAGGTGCAGGAGGTGTTTTCTTGGTTTGTATTAGTGCCTTTTGTTTTGCCCACGATGCGCATGTGCGGGATTTTGTTGGGAACCTATAGTGTAAGTGTTACATATTTTTGGTTCAAGCATTAAAGCTTTCAGTTGGGAGTAAGCGTTTGTGGTGTACCCTTTCTTGTCCGTGTTTTTTCCCCGCTACATTTACGTTGTTATGGATTGTTCCTGATTGGTCTGTTCTACCTGTCGGTCAACTAAAGCGAGTTTCCTCGGTACTGCAGCCCTGTGGGCGCTTTTTATTGGCCATTTCGAAATGCGTAAGATCCTCCCACGAAACGTGAAGACACGAGTTAGGCGGAATAGTATTCAGTGGTACGGTATAGGACCTTCATGCAGTGTCCATTGACCTACTTACCTTTAGCTAACTTGAAACCACGACTAGCGAACGCCAAAGTTTGTGAGCGTACGTAAGCTGCGCAGAAGCAACACGGGGGACACACGAAAAAAAAAAAAAAAAACACAGCATATCCACGGAGTGAATGATGATGAGTGAGGCGAAGCGTCCGTCAGCCCGTCCGTGCTTCCGTCGTCCGTTCGTTCTTGCTTCCGTTCGCCCGCGCGACCATCGTGCGTCCATCCATGCGTCCGTCCGTCTGTCCGTCCGTGAGTCCATCCATCCGTCTGTCCTTACGTTGGTGCGTCCGTCCGTCCGTGCGTCCGTCCATCTGTCCGTCCGTTTTCTAGTCTGTCTGTCCATCCGTCCGTGTGTCTATCTTGTGAACACTTCAAGTACCGCCATCTCGCATCTCCGTGGCACATACCCGCTCCGCGCGTCCATCCATTCATCCGTCCACCTGCTATTCTGCCTGTCCGTCCGTCCATGCGTCCGTCCGCGCGTCCATCTAGTGAACACTCCAAGTATACCGCGATCTCCCATTTCGCATCTCCCGTCGCACATACCCGCTCTAGAACGGGTATGTGCCACCGGTGGCTACGTACTATACTACGTACAAGGGATGGACAGACCCACACCTTAAGGAGCTTCGCCCCTAAAACGTGGCCGCACTTTCTCATTACTCAGGAGCAGGAAACAGACAGGGATGTTATCATTACTCACTTCTTGGACCGTCGCACTAGCCCGCATTTATTGTAGCCGTAAGTGAGCTATGTTTCGTTGCTGGTGCATTCCGCTTCATCCTAATTCGCAGGTTATCTTGGTGGAAGCTTGTAATTGCTTGACTGCGGTAAAATCCAAAGTGACAGTCCAAATGTTTTCGTTCCCCTCCCCCCTCCCATCCCTCACGCCTCGGAAAAATCCTAGATCCGCCCCACTGCTTTGCTAAATGGGAATGAATTTCTACCAATGGATACATTGTTATTACTCACCTGTTCATTAAAGATCATAATTCCTAATTTGTTCCTGTTAAGTTATGTACTGTCACGTCCTTGTCAACTTCTGTACCATGAGTGTATATATGCCACTGAATAACTTCTCAATGGCAATTTTTTAAGCTCTCCTGGACGATTCCCCTGACCTGAAAAATACCGTGTCGCAACATTATGCACGTCTGTGACTGTGAACTAGTTTTATCTAATTACCGTCTATTACGGCTCATTTTTTTCAACCTGTGCTAAAATTGAGGAGTAGTTACATGCTGTTTTATTTCCACAAGAATTCGGCAGTCTCTATAGATTCCTTGCATTGTTTTCTATAGCAGAATTACCACATATCAGCATACATCTGCTGCAGAGCTGTTTTCCCGAGACCCTGTTGGATATTTCTGTTCTGTCACACAGATGCAGATAATTTAGTGTCTTTTATGGCGTGCGTTCTCTGTGGTAGAATGCCGGTTCTCCCTCATTTCCGAGCGTGAACAAGAATAAAATCCAAACCCCGCGTGTTATCACGCTATACATCTCGGTTAACATATCCCCTGGCGCCACGCCAGATGGTGGAGCAGCTGGCGTCCATGTTTAGGATGACGGGTCTCAAACACGTGGCCCGGGGATCTTTTCGCTAGCGGTCCTGCCCACACACACATGACTGTCTTCATCCTATAATCTTACTTTATTTTCTTTATGGGAACGTTCATGATCAGTAGCGTGGCCAGAATTGTTTTCGTCTGCTTATAAATATACACACTGAAACTTAAAAACTCCAGACCTGCGCGAAAGGCACAGCACAGTCACAGCGAAAGCTACAAGAGCGGCCTCTCAGAGCCTTTTCAAAACACTCATTGGGTAACTACTGCAAGCACGCTTGCTTGGTACCCACAATAAAAATTTCAGGGTAGTATGCCGGCATCCGCTATGCTATTTTTCGTCATTCTTCTGAGAAGCGTGGTATCCGCTAAACACTTGCGAGGAATTTTGTGCCAATTGTTCATGCAGTGGCTGACGACGATGAGGAATTATGGCTGAAGTGAGCATGCGCCACAGTTAATAGTAGAACAAGAACAAGCTTTTGTAATGGGTTTGAGCATTGGACGGCCCACTCGTTACGCTATTCGCATTGTGCGACGACTGGTTGTTCTTTCGGTGTTTTAAAACATTTCATAAGTCGTATTAATGCGATTGCTTTTCCGACATCAAGCCTGCATATATGCAGGCTTGATGTCGGACTTGCCTTATATGATGTTGGCAAACTTGCCTTATAAGGCAAGTTTGCCAACAAGTCCCAAGCACCGGCATGGTTCAATGATAAAGAATGAAAAAAAAAAACCGGCTTGGCTCAGTGGTAAGATACTGGGCTGGTGCCCTGCGGACCCGTGTTCGAGCCACATTGTGTCATTGATACTATAGGTTTTTTTTTTAAATTTCGCGCGATGTGTCAGGGACACCGGCGGTGGAGGCGGACATCTACGGCACTGCGCGACACCTGTGTTGTGATCTCATAACAGCTCTATAGCTGTAAATATATTCAGCGCGGTTACATACCCCCCAACATATACGGCGTGGCAAGTACGCCACGCCGTATATGTTGATGACGTCACAATCTGGAGCCGTTCTGGTAACCTGGGTCAGATAAAAGAATCCTTCCAACAGGCCGCCTCCATCGTAGAAAAGACAGGACGCAAGAGTGGTCTGGAGTGCTCTCCCACCAAATCAGCAATCTTAGTATATAGAAATAAGGCATCTGACAATACATCACTCAACGTACAACTCAATGGAACTCAAATTAAAGAGCTTGAAACCATCCAAATTCAGGGGGCCCGCTTCAATAATCGGTGCAACAACTTATTTGCTTTACATAAACTAAAAACGTCCTGCCTACAAATCTCTCGCATGACTAGTCGGGTGGCTAACCGACGACGAGGGATGAAAGAACACGACATAATGCGACTCATTCAGGCATTTGTTATCAGCCGCATAAACTATAGTTTTCTTTAACTGAGGGTCTTGAAAGCAGACGAGCACAAAATAGACAGAGTCATACGTTTGACTCTCAAGAAAGCCCTGAACCTTCACCCGTGGACCCTCACGGAACGTCTGCTTCAAATGGGGCTCCACAATACCGTATCAGAACTATTCCATGCACACCACACGAATCAAGTCATGCGCCTCGCCATCACTATCAGAACTTGGCATCGAAGCCCCCATTGAGAGAAGGGGAAAACAACGTATCCCACATGAATGGAGACAGGACTTCATCATCAAACCACTTCCACGCGACATGCGTCCTCAGTTCCACAAACATCGACGTCGGGCACGGGCAAATGTTCACAACCGTAGTACTCAGATACTGAGGGCGCCTTCTTTGTCGATGCAGCTGAACCAGTGAACGGCAAATATACAGCAAGCGTCATTGATTGTGGAAAACAGGTTGATTGTATATCAGCCCAGGACACAGACACAACTAGTATGGAAGAAGCAGGAATAGCCTTCGCCCTACGAAACCCTACGAAACCCTAGGTCCACCTTCGTTCTAACAGATTCAAAAGCCGCCTACCGAAATTTTTGTGAAGGCTATATTGGCCCCATTGCGCATCGACTTTTTGCACAACTCTCGTCCTTACGCTCAGAGGGCGAAGGAAACAGCTGATATGGATACCCGGCCACTGCGGAGTTAGAGGCAATGAGCTCGCCCATGCCTCGGCCCTAGAATTACTCTTCCGGACCTCCGACCCCAGCATATCGCACCCACCCTCGGCTATGCGTATGGACCCGTTCCTTACACAGATATTCTAGAACATCAAAGACTCGAAATACGGAAACTTCCGCCCCCGGGGCCAAAGCTCAGTAAAGAATCTCAGGTAGCGTGGCGTCGCCTGCAGAGCTTGTCTTACCCCAATCCACACGTACTGTTCAAGATAGATTCCGACATATACGCACCACAGTGCAGGTTCTGCGTCACCAAAACAGCCACCCTGTACCACATGGTATGGGAATGCCCACACAATCCACCTCTACAACCCAGAGCACAGCACAACACTGTAGGGTGGGAGGCAGCTCTGCCCAGCTCAGATCCGAAGACCCAAGAGGCCTTCGTGAGACGAGCGAGGACAGCAGCCCGTGACAATGGGATCCCGGACTAAGGAGCCCACTCACCGACACTCCTTCCTCTGTCGCAAATGAATGTTTTATTCTTTCTCTCGCCGCTTTTTGTATGCTTTCTTTACGCCCCCTTTGTTTTTTCTTCATTCTCCTCGTTAAGCCAAGACACATAATGAATATTTATTAATGTTCCAGCAACGCAGATACTTACAACGCGCGTTGAAAGCTCACTGCCGCTCCACCACTTGTGATTTGATGGATTGATATGTGGGGTTTAACGTCCCAAAACCACCACATGATTATGAGAGACGCCGTAGTGGAGGGCTCCGGAGATTTCGACAACGGGGTTTTTTAACGCGCACCCAAATCTGAGCACACGAACCTACAGCTTTTTCGCATCCATCGGGAATCCAGCCACCGCAGCCGGGATTCTTCCTCTTCTTCTTCTCTTCATCCCATGTGGCTCTTACCCTATGCAGGGGATTGGCCGAGTGTTAAGTGAATGTGTTTTTTTTTCTTCGCAATACTACTCGTATACGCTAGGGATAGGTTTCACAACAAATAATTACTGAATAATAATATTTAAAAGTTTAAAAGAATGAAGAATTTAGCTCTATATTCTTTCAGTTTGACTGATAAATTCCTCTATTGCGTAGTAAACATCGCTGTGACTGTAGCCCAGAGTAGAGGCGCCCAATGATAGAACAACTGATTTGAATATTTCCAGACCCAAGTTTCGAAGAGGTGGTGCTATGAATTTTCTTCTCAATTACGTATAGCGGCAATAGGATAGAAAGTAATGACTGATTGTTTCCTCCTCCTTACAGAAGATACACAGAGGAGACAACGCTTGACATGCTCTATGGAGGTAAATGTTGAGGGAGGTAACCCGGCAGCGAAGTTTGGCTATGGCCACTTCCATTATTCTCGACCGCGATAACTCACTTTTCCAGGGAAATAATAGGTGCTTATATTCTAGAGAAGCTGTCGAGACGGGGTCTGATAAGCATTTTTTTGAAAGTTAAGGGGCGGAATCGTGCGATTGTAATCTATGTTGTCTTTGGGAAAATCGGAATGATTGGCATCAAAAGCGCTGCTCGATCCCGCGACCTTTCTATTTCTTCTTTTTTTTTAAACAGTGAAAGCTGTTATGGGATCACAACACGGGTCGCGTGCGCGCCGTAGTTATCCGCCACCGCCGGTGTCCGTAACCACGATCGCACGAAATAAAAAAAAAGCTCAGTAATTAAAAAACAACAAGGACACAATAGGATTTGAACCCAGGCCCCCTGCGTGCCAGCCCACTATTCTACCACTGAGTCACGCCGACATAACGTGGAGAAACATGTGGGCATAAAGTTGCGGTATAATTATTCGTCGTTTTCAGCCGCAGCCTACTCCACCCACCCCCTCCCCCCAAAAAATGCACAACATTTTTTGCTAGTGTGCAGCAGGTACTACGCTTCTCCGAAGAATGACGAAGGATGACATCGTGAATTCCTGCCTACTACACAATGAATAATGGCGTAGTGGGTACTCTGCAAGTGTGCTTGCAGCAGCTACCCAAAGAGTGTTCTGAAAAACCTAGGCCCCAACGGCATGCCAGTTCTACGGATATATAACGACATGTGGACGAAGGCGTACGCTCCAACCTGTTGGAAGGTCGCGAGAATCGTCCTATACTGCTAAAGCCCGGTAAATCACCGCTTTTGCTTGACTCATTTCGACTAGTCAGCCTCACTAGCTGTGTATCTAAAGTCACGGAAAAAAAGGGATGACAGTAGGTTACAGAGGTTGATTGAAGGTTACAACCCTGTTCCGGAACAGATGGCTGGCTTGAGAAGACGGTGATGCACTATGGACTGTGTTTTTGACCTTGTTAGACTTTTGTAACATGAGACGAGCTGTGGAAACATTGCTATTGCGGCGTTCATAGATATAAGAAAGGTGTTCGACTCTGTCAGCTACCTATCTGTGCTGTATACGGGCCTCACTAGGATCCGGTTCATGATCGCATCCTTCAAGCGATCGCCAACTTCCTGCGTAGCAGGCGTATATACACTTCTACCAATAACGGAGACAGCGATCGCTTCAACGTGAGCAGAGGTGTACCCCAAAGAATCATTCTAAGTCCGCTTTTTTTAAACCGCTGCAATGGCAGGTCTAGCAGAAGTTCTGCCCGAAGCTTTAAACATATCCATGTATGCAGACGACATATGAATATGGATGTCTCACAAATCACTGGAAGTATTTAAACGTCGGCTTCAACAAGGACTAAACGCTCTAAGTGATTACCTCAAAAAGTGAGGCATGCAGATTTTTCGCGCCAAATGAGTAGTTCTGGTGTTCACGAGAAAGACATTGAAAAACTTGAAACTTTTTGTGGATGGCCAGAGAATCAAAATTGCACGAAAGCACCGGTTCCTTGGTGTACCTTAGAAAGCCACCTCAGATGGAGTGAGCATATTGCTGATATAGAAAATCAAGTGAACTGTACCATAAATGTTATACATCGCATAGTGAGAACAAAATGGGGCGGTACATCAGCATCTCTACTTCACGTGCATTGTGCACTAATCTGACAAAATATTGCCTACTCCGCGCCGATTCTCCACATGATCTCTGAGACGTCTCCACGCCGACTTCAGCTGCTACAAGCACGAAACTTATGCATATGTCTGGGCATTCCACAGGCTACATGAAATTCTCTGACACTGGCAGATGCAAGAGAACTCAGTATTCCGAAATATGTGGACCTGTCGGCACCTCTTTTGCCTATAGTCACGCAATACCCTTCACATTCAGTCAAATCAAACATCGTGAACCGTGCATAGTAGGTCTTCGCAGCAAACATGAAGTGGCAATCGTTGCCGCACAACAGTTGGCATCACGTCATCTGTTTAACGGGTACCAAGGCTACACTTGCGTGTACACTGACGGCTCCGTCGCCAAAGAGACAGCGAGATCAGCATTTACAATTCTGGAATTGCGTGAAGAATATGCATGTCAGTTAGGCCATCTATCCTCTTCAACAACGTCGGAGCTCGTAGTGATTTCGCTAGCCGTAAGCTTTACTAAATTGTCAATGACACCAAGAAACTGAGTGGTAATTACAGGCTCTCTGGCGGCACTCGCATGTGTGGAAAATGTCACTTCAAGACACATTGATGTGCGTATAGTATATGCTATACTAAAAGAGCTTTCAGAAGCTATGAAGTCGAATCATCGAGTGGCATTTCAGTGGGTTCCCAGTCATTGCAGAATTAAGGGAGATGAAATGGCAGATGAGTTAGCGAAAACCGCTCATCATTCAATGCAAACATGCCTCATTCCTGTATCTCTATATGATGTAAATACAATTTTAAGAACAACGAAACGTGAATTATGCTTGTCTACCTGGTTTACAGGCAAAACAGAGGAATTGATTCTATGTGCTGTTGATCCTAATCTTGAATGCCAATTAGACCATGATCTCCCACGGCGTGTCGAATCTCTCATACATCACCTAAGACTCGAAACTGCTTACACAAAGCACTTCCTACTTCGTATTCAGCGTTCAACATCGTCAGCATGTTCATGCGGCCACGACGACGAGGATATCTTTCAGTTGTTGCTCGAGTGTCCGAAGCACGACAAACACCGCAGGCAAGTCGTTTTGTTCTCGCGCTATAACTATCGTCATGCCATACCAACTAGCCCAAGCTGCCACACTTCAAACAGTAACTCCATACGCTAGACCCCGAGCGAACGTTTGCGTTGGACAGAATACTAGGCCCATGGCCATCTAAAATAAATGGCAAAACAATAAAGATGCTGCAACGCTTTTTCCAATAAGAAACTAAGACTTGTGTGATGACTGATTCATTATAGTTAAAAGTGAACGTGGCGGCTAAGTCTTTGTTCTGTCCATATGAGAACGTTTTGCACTCACTTATGTAGTATTGTATATAGGGTGCCCCAGCTATATTTAGCCCGAGTTTTAAAATATGCCAACACACGCAATTACGATACGACCAAATGTATGTTGCTGAACGTTGCCTGTGGTTAGACTATTTCTTGTGTTCTAAAATATTGCTTAATTAGATTTGTTTAATTAACTAATTTTTGAAATAACGGAGATGCATAAAAAGCTTCAATGAGAAAGTTGTAGATCGGTTTGCAAAACGTCTGATTAGACAGTTTCTAACTTTTTGTCTGTTAATTATCAGTGTTTTTCTGCTAACTACCAATGCCCGAAAGATACAAAAAGTGCCACGTGACAAACCCGCTCGCGCGCCAGTGCGCACGATGACTCTAGTGCCCCCTAACGTTCCGCGTACGAACAACCATAGCATTTGTCCGATTGTGCTGTCTCGACAGGGCCGCAATGATGGTGCTGTGGCTTTACGATGAACACATTTCGCTATCGGCCACAAAAGCGATACTCGCTGTGACTGCTTATCGCTGTCATGAACCAGTGCGAGGGAAACGTGTCATTCATCGCAGAACGTCAGAGAGCACCAGGATCACGGTGCCCGTAGGCGCGCCTGTGGCTTCGTCACGTGGTACTTTTTTGTATTTAGCGGGTATTTGGAGTTAGCAGAAAAACACTAATAATTACCAAATATGAAGTTCGAAACTGTCTCATCGGACGTTTTGCAAACCGATCTAAACTTTGTCATTAAAATTTTTTATGCATCTTCGTTCCTTCAAACGTTAGTTAATTAAATAGATCTAATTAAACAATACTTTAGAACACGAACAATAGTCTGACTAACTCCAGGCAATGGTCAGCAACATGCATTTGGTCGCGTCGTAATTGTGTGTATCGGTATACTTTTAAACTCTGGCGAAAGATAGCTGGTGCACCCTGTATATGTATATGCGCAATTTTTCTATTCTTTGTTTGTAACAATCAAGTGAAAAAAAAAGTAGCCCTCATTAAGTAACGGAGACAACAACTCATTTGTTCATTTTCTATTTCAATAAAAAAACATTAAAGAAAGGCTCTGAAATGCCGTTTTCTATGGCCTTCGCTGTGACAGTGCTGCGTGTTAAACGCAGACCTGGCGTTTTTTGTTGGTTTTTTTCGTAGCTCGAGAGACGGAGATAAGTGGTAAGCGGTGCAGTGTACTCTGATGCCTCTCCGGGAGCGTTCTTCGTGAAAGTAGAATGTTGGGTCTTTGTGCTGTTCATTTTGGCAGGAATCTATGCATTTTGTCACAACATGGCTTTCTATCCCAACGCCATGCGTTTGTTCGGTCCTGCCGTTGCCTTTTGCTCTTGATCTCACCGATATTGTATTATGATGTATTTAAAAAAAATGTTTCTTCTACCATCCTTGCCATTTTCCTTTCCACACATTTTCTAACTGGGGAAATTTCTGTAGGAGCCAGGAGGACACTGTCACCCTGCATATGTATATTGTTATAATGTCTTCAGAAAGGCCGAGATCCGGCCGAAACGTTCACCTACAAAGATTTGTTTTTGAAAAAAGTGCACCGTGTGAGCTCAGTCAAATGAACCTTCATTGTTTAGCGCGTTTTGTGCATTTCATAGCACTATTTACCTGTAAGTGAAAGCATTTTTTTTTCGTTGAAGAGATTCGGACATTCCGGAACCCAGTGAATTATTTGTTGAGGGATGACCAGAAGGGTATAAAATTTCTTTTCAACAACAAAAAAAAAATGTGACAATTGTTTTGTGGCCTCCCAGGCTGAAGACTATAGGTTTTCATATAATGCGCTCGTATGCCTGCAGCTATACATCTGTGGCAGCAAAAACCAACGGCATTGACGTCAAAAGGTGAAAACAGATGTTGTGCCTGTGAGTTATAGCCATGTCGAGTTTAGAAAAAAAAAATGAAATCTCTCAGAAACGGCATCTATAACGGCCTGTTCCCGGCAGTTCCACGCAGTAACTTCACTCCCCCCCCCCAAAAAAAAGAAATAAAAAAACGAAATGAAACTGCAAAGCGGAAAATTTGTAAGCACTGGTACGTATACTTCTTTTTCTCGCAAACGCATATACGTTGAGTCATAATCTGAATCGTGAATTTGTCTAACAGGTGATGGAGCCGTGTAACGGCAAAGAATAAACAGGGACCACTGCATCCTACTATACAGAAGAACAAAGATTTCACAAGTGGCTGTAAATCGAGAGGATTCCCGGGAAATGTGTATTCACAAACGCAGTCGTATTTTGAGCTCTTGCGAGGGCATTTTTTTTTTCAAGTTAAGGTCAGGACATTCGATTAATAAAGGCTGAATGCATTGTCCTAGCTACGTTATTGGCTTCCTTTGCTACTCTAGAAAACTCCTCCAAAAGTGACAGGGCTGATAGGGCTCGCAATTCTGCAGTTTAACAATACCGTTTACGCGAGCATGAATGTAAGAACCAATTGCATAACTAATTGTTACTCGTATAGCACACTTGCGCCGAGTGGGCATTTTCTTTGACGACTTCATCTGAAGAAGCAAGTGTACCGTGCAAGGTCATAACAGACACGAATACAATACGAGCACTACCTTTCGAGTGGATAGAGGCCGAAGGCGTCTTAATCGCCACCTCCAACTTTGGCTTCTCGGCAAAAATAACCGGCTGGAGAGGCGTAGCATTGGTCGCAGTGCTCTCAGGGCTCTTGACGGATAAGCCTTTGTTCGTAATGCGACCCCGGCTGTTTAAGATGCAGATTAGCTGCAAGCACGAGGTACTGAAATGACGAGCTTGAAGCCCCCTGCGTGGCTGCAATGGCAGCTGTTCTCGGCGCAGTCGTCCCTGACGCAATGCAAAAGTGCAAAAGTATAGCGAGCACCGACTATCACAGTTTTGGTCAATGAGATAGTTCTTTCAACACGCAGAAAGTTTGAAATGTATACGGGACCAAATACTGGGAAGTTTATCCAGGCTCTCAACGGAAATCCGCATCCATTTAGCTCTTCGCTTTTTCCCATCTTTATTCCCCGTTATCTCTTACCTTAGTGCAGGGTAGCAAAGCGGATGCTCCAATTACTGGTTAACTTCCCTACTATTCCCTCATTTTATTCTCTCTTTCTCCAAATAAATATGTATCTGTAATAAGTGCAAGATGAAAGCAAAACATCCTCGGACTATACGTTTTTATGCTATAAGATAGTCACACGGGTGATGTCTTAGCACCCATGACGCAGATAGCTGTTCTGTATGGTTGTACTTTAACCGGAAAAATCTACTAATAATAAAGAAAAAAGGTTTTGAGCTCCAAAATTGCGATAATATTAAGAAACCTGCCGTAACGAGAGGGTGTATGTGTGTGCTTTTTTGGCCCCCTGTATATGAAAATAGCTAAAAAGTAAATGGAGGTGGCCCGCACCACCAGGAGGTATTACGGGCTCAAGTCAATCTAACATAAAGGAAGAGGGGGAATTTCCCGAGTTAATTCTTTTTAAAAAAGCCAACTTGTTTAAAAGAAACCCAATGAATGCGGCATGGAAGTGCAAGCAATAAACCGATTAGCTTCTCAGGAAGGAGCAGTTCGACATGCATCAGTGTGCTTCCATAAGTTATCTCTCTCTCTCTCTCTCTCTGTGTGTGTGTGTGTGTGTGTGTGTGTGTGTGTGTGTGTGTGTGTGTGTTTGTGTGTGTGTGTGTGTGTGTGTGTGTGTGCGTGTGCGTGCGTGTGCGTGTGCGTGCGCGCGCGCGTGTGTGTGTGTGTGTGTGTGTGTGTGTGTGTGTGTGTGTGTGTGTGTGTGTGTTTAGGTGTTGAATTTTGCGACACCTGCAGATGACACGATGCAAGACGTGCAGCCACGCGACACATTAATTAGTTCACTGGCGCATATAATGGACAGTGCCCACAGGTGTTCCATTGCCAACGGCCATGTAGTACATATGTGTGTACAACCTGGACAATGTACCGGATGTCGCCGAAGCAGTTTCGCCCATAAACCATGTCGCACAAAATGAATTATTTTTTTATTGCACTTACAGTATTGAGCTTACAGAAAAACTAAATAAAAGACAATAAAGTACCTTATCCTTTTTAATTTTTTTTATTGTTTTAGTCTCTTAGTTATGTTGTTTTTGTCCTTTCACGCACGTCCTTTGTTTTTTTCCGTTAGTGTAATGCGTGCAATACAAATCGTGAACGTACACCAACTAGCCCCGTTCGTTGCTTTACTAAATGTCACAATATACACGTGACACCTAATATGAAAAGAATAGCTTTGTTCTGCTGTCAGAGTAATGCCACTTTTTTCCGTTTAATAACCGCAATGATTGAACGCAATAAGCGAACCAAAAATACCAATGAAGCTATTCGAGTAAGGTCACTGTCCCATTAACTGCGCTGTCTGAAGAGACACGCGTTCGTGCCCAACGCAATTTTTTCACCACTTTGCAGTAAATTTAAGTTACTCATGATGCAACAAATGTGGACTAGTGGATGCGGCCATGCGTGAGTATCGATAGTTGCTCTGAAAAAATAGTGGAGGAGTGGAGGCGAATCGAAATGCGTGCTACAAAAAAAAAAATTATGCGGAAAACCGATTTTCGGGCCAAGGGGGAAAAAATGAGGCAGGCGAAAGCAAGCGTACACAAACTCAGAATTATCCTGCTCATTGTACTCTATTCAAATAACTGCCTTTTGTTTCTCCACAGTTACCCACATTTTTGTCACAATTTATAAGTAGTACTTTCGTGAATTTTCTCCAAGTGTTGCAAGCTTAACTCCTTCAAGCGCTGGAAATATCCTTCAGCTCGGGATATCTTCCATATTGTATAGCATAAGCGGATCACATGGTTGACCTATATACATATAGGTTGGGTGAGCCAGCTATAGTTTTGGTCGAAACAACCATTGCGCAGTCATACTACAACGTAGTTCGCCAAGCTTGTCACTACCGTGGGCTTCCCTAGGGGGGAAAAGGGTGGGGATATTCAGCCCCTCCCCCCTCATTTCAGGCAATATTTCTTTACGCAGTAGCACAAGCTACACAGCTTGATTAGATTGAACGGGAATATTAAGGGATCGTTTTTCTTTGACAGACACAACCTTAACGAGAACGAGAACTGACAGACAATGATGCCAGGAAAAGTATAGGGGACGTTATTTGTAGTACTATACAACTGAAAGGAAATTGAAGCGGACGAAAAGACGATTCGCCGCCGGCAGGGAACGAACCCGCAACCTACGAATGACACGTCCGGGCGCTCTACCGATTGAGCATCCGGCGGCGGTCATCCTCACGCATGTAATATTGCGTGGCCGAAGCGTCGAATCGTGCCAGGCTTCAAGACATGTGAATCACTCAACTAGTGGGTGTTTGTTTTCAGGTGTACCACATTACAAAAACGCTCACACATATTTAATCATCATCAGCAACAAAAGAATCAACAAAGTGAGCAGCTTCGTAGATTGCCTTATACGGACAACTTCGTTGATTCGCAAGAGGAATAATTATGGCGTAGTGTACGCTGCGAAAATGTACTTGCAGTATGCATTCTAGGAGAATTTGAAACGGTCAATGTTGCGCTCGCATGCAGGCGATCGTTTCGCTGCGGCGCGGTTGAGGCATGCACCGAGACGCGAACCCAGGCTATCTATATTGCAATGCAGAAGGCATGAGGCCCGTTCACGCTATCGCGTTCTCTTCTTGAAATCGAAGCTCAAGCTTCCCAAGTTTTTTTTTTCATTCATTCATCAATTCACTCATAAATTCAGACTTTATTGAAGAGAATTTACAAGTGGCCCGAAAAGTGCCTTACTAGCCTACGTCACCCAGACAGCAGCTGCAGCAGTACGATCTCCGTCATTCGCAAGTTACATAACTGGAAGAACAGATGAAACAATACAATAATAATACAGAAAACCACTCTTTCGACTTTGATAGGATAAAAAAAAGAACAAAAAGTGAAAAGCAACCAACGCAACAGAGATGTACACATGTGGCAGAACTTGTACAAAAAAGTTGCACAATATATATCATGCAGCATTTTATATCTACCCTTAGCGCAAAAACCTAAAACTCCTTTTGTATAAATCAAGCGATCGTTTTGAGTTACCTGAAATTCTAGCTCAAAAAAAGTTACCAAAACTTGCGCGGAATCACTTGCGCTGACTAAATTTAACCGGAATCGGTTCGTTGGTTGTTGCATGGGGTTATAGCCGAGAGCGACTGCACAGGCTAGGAGAGACCCCGGGTAACTTCGACCACTTGGGGTTATTCAGCGTGCACTTAAAGCATGCAGTGCACAGACCTTTAGCGTTTCACTTCCATCGAAATGCAACCGCCGAGGTAGCTGGATCGAACCTGTGTCTTCCGAGACACCAACATAGATAGCACCACTATATAAAACAGCACATAGCGCATATATAAAGAAAGTGCTCACGTGGCTGGGGTTGTCGTCAAAGGAAATGGGCCTGCTTATCAGGGGTGACCAGTGAGCCCACACGAGCCTCTCGGAATGTACGTATCGTTTTTGACAACAGTGTGCACGTGCACTCACTTTAAATGGCCCCTGAACCCTACCGAGTTCAGAGGTGAGCCAGTAGTTCCTTTCTCGTCTTCACTGCACTTCCTACAAGTTTTCCCTCGCCACTTATTTCTTCGTAAAACACGCGTAACGTCAGCACTAAGCGTTGATCCAGTAAAGATTTAGACTGCTGGCAGTTATCTCCGCATACAAAGCTAGGTAGGAGACAATTCACAACAGGTATCTCTCATATATACCGATCAATCGAGAGCTTATTATTTCATCCTGACGTCAGGTGAACTAACTGCTGGCGTCTAGAATCATGCCACAAAGACGAGAAACTATAAGGGGGGGGGGGGGGGGAATGATTCTTTGTATCTTTCAGAGATTGTTTAGAGAACTTTTAAGCCGTTTGCTTGATCCACCAGGTGCCTTTCTTCAATAAGATCGATGGCAAGCGCAGCGCCATGTGCATACACCAACTCATCCAATCTTCTTGGCACCACTAGGCCGACGCGGTAACTGCAAGTTTAAAATAGGTCCATGCCATGCAACAAGCTCATTCTTCTGCTTAACCATAAAAGCACGAGTCAGTATACAAAAGTCAACTATAGAGTATTGCATATTGCACTCAAGTCATGCATCGGAATAAGGTGCTTCTGTTCCAGAGGTATTAAAAATAATGTGTATTAGACGTATTAGAAATAGATGTCGAGAGCTAAAGAGGGATGCATGCTCGGCGCGCTATATAAGTAACCCCGGTCTTCCAAAATCAATTCGGAAGCAATGCTACCCGTCGTCTTCCATGCTTGCATGACCGATGTCTTGGTGAATTCTGCAGTGTTGGAGAAGGCTTATTCACCCTGGTCAAGTCCTTCATTTAAGGTATAACCCTCCAAATCCTTGGAAGCTTGTCGCCAGCATATTTTAAAGCGATGCTACACGCATGCACCTATCATGCTTCATTTCAGTGAAATCGGCATGCGAGTCGTACGGTGTCTCGTCTAGTTTGTTTTATACGGCCATGGATATTGGTTGAAAAACTTTGTGGCGCTTGGGAAACGCTTTATAAAAAATGACGGGATAGTTTCAGGTATACGCGACGGACGTGAATCGGAACTCGCCAGCTGTTGCTGTGTCAGGTTTTGGATGTGATTCATTGTATACTGCCGGCGAACATTTTCTTGCGCGGTTGCGATCACTTCACGAACAGAAATCGGGGACGCACTATATAGGCATACAGTAGCTTGACTGCTGGTGACCAATCAGTCCGGGGAAGTGAATGGAGACTGTATACATAACTGCAGCGAGCGTATTCGACTCTTCATACACTGCCTTCATAGTTAGATCAAGAGCATGACACGCAGCGAGGCATGACCGAAAAAAAAGTAGATTAAAAAAAGAAGGCATATGAGCGCCCGCACTCAGTTTTTAAAAAATGGAAGTCAGCACAAGCCTGCACATATACACGTGCGCTTGCTCTCGACGTTTTACTCTTTTTCTTTTATGTACACTGCATTTCAGCTTGCGAAATAGCTTCGGAGTGAAGCGCTGCGGGGTTGTTTTTTTCATAGCAAGCTGAGTCAACACTTCATGCTCGCATTATATGGAATATGCATGGGCACTATCCCATGCAAGCCATATAGTTTGCTACATATACACTACAGAAAGAACTCTGGCGCTAGTGTCTATGGGAGCTGCAACGCATGGCAGTTCACCGAGCATGAAAGTTATGAAGAACTATTTGCCATGGTCTTCGTACTTTAAGCTCATTCGGGCTTCACGTGGTCTGAAGCTCCTTTGTCACGAAACAACAATCGGCAAATGTTAAGCAGTTGCGCTTCACCGCCTTCATCTTTCAGGCTTACCATTTCAAATCGGGCCACCGAAAGTTCAAAAGAGTTCGTTCCTTCCTTCGAAACAAAACCGAAACGCAGCAATAAACGAAGCCACAAGCGCGATTCGAGGCACGCCTTTACGGAGACTAGGCAAATCCGTGTACTACCCATAATTCAAAATAGTCGCGCGCTGAACAATTGCAGCGCCCGAGTCTCCTTTAGTTACTCTATGGTGCAAGCGACCGCGTGCCACTTACAAAGCGCAATAAAACATGTTGTTGGGCTAGCTGGTCATTCGTCACATTGTAAGACAATCAGCGCAAGTTTGTATTTCCACAAACACTCATACATTCACTCAACCATCCACCTGCGAAACACACACCACACACAGCGCTCAGTACACCACACAAATTGCGCTAATTGTCTTGCAATATCACTTACAAACCAGTTCGAGCAAACACTCCCGCCGTCTTCGTAAGGCTTGCTGTAATATTCGCTTTCCTGGCCTCAGCAATTTAAGCTTATGCGTGATCGAAGTCAGAAAGTAGAACTGAGATTTATGGGAGGTGCTGCGAGTCCAATGGAACAGGACAAAAAAAAAGAAGTAAAAGGTACGACAGCAAGGGATAACACAACATATATAGCACGCGACACGGATGCAAGTTGGTGCATCCGTCCATGCTTTTGTTCGTCTATTCGCCCGTGCATGAGCCCGTCCGTCCGTCCATGCTTCCGTCCGTCCGTGCGTCCGTCTGCCCTATTGCACGCACTTCTACTGGACGAACGCCATCTAGGAAATTGATTGATTGATATGTGGGTTTTAACGTCCCAAAACCACCATATGATTATGAGAGACACCGTAGTGGAGGTCTCCGGAGATTTCGACCACCTGGGGTGCTCTCAAATCTGAACACACTGCCTACAGAATTTTCGCCTTACAGAATTACAGAATTTTGTATATAATATACAAATCAGCTTTTATTTTGTTTTTGTTCTTGTTTGCAAAAGTGCTTTATGGGGGGTGAGGTGGTGGATCGGTGATGGGGCGTATTGGGATGTTTGCAAAGACGAAGTAGTGGGCAGTTTGCAAAGAAGGTTCCGAACCAGTCACAGAGGAAGGACAGACCCACGGCTTTAGGAGCTTCGCCCCTAAAAGAGGCACAGTGAGAAAATATGATGCCGGTAGAAACAAGCGCACAACGTAGGCGCACATCTTCGCGCTATTGTAGTTTGTGTACAACAAGCGATTAAGAACAACACATTTTCTGCTATCCAAAATGAACGACTTTACGACGCATGTCCACAGCGCGCAAATGAACGGGTATTGCACCCGATGCACTGACGATCGTGGTTAAGCCCGATCGGGATCAGATTTCAATACAGTGATTGGTGCCCTTCTGTAGCTGACATAAGAGATTCAATAACATCAGGCTCAATTGCAATAATAAGTGCCCGTGTGATAGCGCTTTAGGTTATAACTTCTGAAATGCTGAAATTGCAATAACTTAAGCTGCACATAACACGAATGGTACGTGGGTTGCCACTTGTCGTGCTTGATCTTTACCAGCCACAAGAATTGCCTTTTCGGATCATTCGGAAATCTGAACAACGTATAGCCATTTTGTGAGAGGTTCTGCACAATGGCACGTAACACCCGGGTATTTTGCCCGAGAAAACGCCGCGCACGTGTATCACTGCGACAAGACGGGGGTAGCCGAATGGCGGCCGCCGATCGGAAGGCGGCATTTACTCCTTCAAAGACTGAGTCCACCCTGCAAGGGGATGCGCGCATCGAGGAATCCTAGAAATGGTGATGATACAGCGCCATCTATTACACTGTTCGGGAGATACTGCCAATTACGCCCGGACAAGGTCGGACTAAAAGGAGCTTCGCCCCTGAAAACCAACGCGCACGCGGCGCAATGTTTCATTTGCTACCACGTCATGGCAACGACAGTAGCGTTTGTTCACGTTTACGCTAGCTGTCCCAGTGTTAGATTTCGCAATCTCGGGGACTCTTCGGGTTGTCTCGGATGACCATACACAAGACCACGACGCTGTTTCTTGTCTGAACCGGAACTGGATGGTTGATGCTCTGGCTAGTTCTGGCTGCCGCAGAACTGCCAGAGGTCTGAAAATCGAGGATTCTCACTAGCTCACAAAGCATCGAGATAAGGAGGGACTAAAAGGGATGGAGTAAGAAGTAAAAATAGAGAAAAGAAAGATTGGGACGTGGTCGAAGGAGGATTGTATACCGCCCAGCAGTGGGACCCACAGGGTTTGCCATCAAGGCCGGCCCCGTTCAAGGTTCCCAGGGAGCTCATATATGCAAAAAGAAAACACCGACAGACCTGAAACGCGTGCTTGAGTGCGCACGCAGTCACGCTTTGCCCAATTGCGGACCCGCGGACATGCATGGGGCGCAGTCAGCGGACCGAAAAGCAGCGACGCAAAACGTCGCTTATTTAAATAATGTTCTGCCTCCTTCTGCATGCTTCCCTTCAATTTTTTTTCTTATGATTCCCGACATTTCGCCATAACCCGCACGCAGAAACGAGAAATCAAACAGAATCCGTAGACGTTTACTCCACCCACAAAGTGTTTTTTCTCGCAAACAGTTTTTGCCATCTTTAATTCCGGCTGTTGATGATGGTGGTGGATTTGCATTTGTGTGCTGCTTTTATTGCGCGTGGTGCCACGGTGCTGAAACACTTTTGTTACCACTGCAATAAACAGAATAATGGTTCGCTGTGCACCTCGGGAGCTCGGAAGTTCCACGCACCAAACAATTCCACATTAGAGCGAGGGAGGTCGTTATTTATTTATGTGTTTCGAAGAGACAAGGTCGGGTATACCGTATGCGCACAAGGACTCAAAAGTAATCGCAAAACTAACGAATGGGACAGCATCACGAGACTGTCAGTTGTCTGTTTGCTTCAATTAATGTAAAGAAAAAAATGCTGCTCATGGGCATGAGACAGCGGAAACAAATACAGCTAGTTTGCCTCTTTAAATGAACAGTGGCGGCTTTTATTTAAAAGCGTGCTTCACAAAAAAACGCAATGGAAATGAAAAGATATAGTTTGTGTGTGTGTGTGTGTGTGTGTGTGTGTGTGTGTGTGTGTGTGTGTGTGTGTGTGTGTGTGTGTGTGTGTGTGTGTGTGTGTGTGTGTGTTTGTGTGTGTGTGTGTGTGTGTGTGTGTGTGTGTGTGTGTGTGTGTGTGTGTGATGGAATCCACACACCCATAGAAATCCCTGTGATGGCTGCTTTGTGATCACAGGGATTCCTTTTGTGGATGAAGCTACAACTTTCTTGGCCACCGGGAGTTCTGCTAATTCGTCTGACTTCTAGCAGCGGCGCTGTTTGTGCCAGCCGTTGGTAGTGATCAGCGCGCAAAAATTAAGATGGTAACGAAATGGCGCGCCCTATCCTGGTGCTCTTCTGCTCCCACGACACGTGCACCGATTGGTCCGGCGTGGTATGTGATGACTCTGATGGGTGAGAGAACGAGTACAGAGAGATACTGAACGAAATATAGATAGGTAAAGAAAGAGATAAAAAAAGAATTTTTTTGCGAAAAAAAAATCTTCATGGCGAGCCTCCCACGATAGGAGGCTCCACGACGTGCTGTGCTCGGAGGCGGCTTTGCAGTTGCTGTGCCAGTTGTCATGAGATCATTGAAGGTGGGGGCGAGCTTTGGGCTGGGCGGAGCGTACGCGCCGGGTTGTCGCTGCAAGCGCCTCAGTCAATGGCGCCTATACCCCTTTACAAACATCAAATAGCTCCATAGCAAGGGGGAATTAAGATGAGAGATGTTAGGACGGGGAGGAGAGAAAAAATGGCGTATAGAGTAAATCGCAATATAGAAAGAAAAGGAAGACAGATAGTGTGTATATATATATATATATATATATATATATATATATATATATATATATATATATATTAAAATTGAAGTGTTGTATGTCAAGAAAGCTTCAGACGCAGCTTGGTGAAAGGTGCTTCAAGAGGCAGGTATGGCTACCGGCGAGCGGCGTGCGCGAGCTACTACTCCAGCCACCGATCATCATCGTCTTCTTCAGTAACAGCAGAGCGTCCGTTATTCAGATTCATTACAATGTTACAATTACTCCCCGCGAAATAAGGAGCCATCCTCGCGACTTATGGACAAGTAAACACGGGAAGGCCGTAGCAGGGCTTATGTCTCGACACGTGGACAATTTTCTGGCCACGACGACGTTGGTCAGAAGATAGTTCCAGTGGCTCGATGAGGTAATTCACCGGGGACGTTTTTTGTAGTATACAATATGGGCCGTGATACTTGGGGACCAACTTGGTAGAGAGGCCAGGTGTAGCAGAAGGGACATGCAGCCAGACGAGTGCCCCTGGATTGTAGGGAGTAGTGTTAACTGATGCGTCATGGTGGTGCTTTTGGCGTCCTTGGTCTTGGGTTGTGAACGATCTTGCCAGTTGGCGGCACTCTTCAGCGTATGTAGCGGCTTTAGACAGAGTCGTGGACTCTAAGGAGTCAGGTCTGTAGGAAAGAATGCTGTCCATAGTGCAAGAAGGTTCGCGTCCGTAAAGGAGGAAAAAAGGATAGAACCCAGTAGTGCTTTGAATGGCAGTATTATAGGCGAACGTGATAAACCGGAGCACTCGGTCCCAATTGGAGTGGTCTGACGAGATGTACATAGACAGCATGTCACGAAGGGTGCGGTTGAAGCGCTCTGTCATTCCATTGGTCTGGGAATGATAGGCGCTTGTAGTGCGGTGAACGACGTGGCGCTCACGCAGCAATGCTGTGATGACGTCTGACAAGAATACGCGACCACGATCGCTCAGTAACTCCCGAGGTGCTCCATGGCGTAATACGATGTTGTGAAGAACGAAAGTCGCAATGTCTTTTGCTATGGACGAGGGAAGGGATGAAGTTTCGGCATACCGCGTGAGGTGGTCGACGGCAACTATGATCCAGTGGTTACCGTCTGCAGTGTTGGGAAGGGGACCATAGACACCGATTCCGACACGGTCGAATGGTCGGTATGGGCATGGTAGGGGTAATAAGGTACCACTGGCGTGATGAGGGGGTCTTTCGTCTCTGGCACGTTGAGCAAGCCCGAACGTACTGTCGTATAAAACGTACGGTACATGCCACGCCAGTAATATCGGAGCCGTATGCGAGAATAAGTCTTCAGGAAACCTGCGTGGCCACATTGGGGGTCATCATAAAACGTGGAACAAATTTCGGATCGCAGATGACGTGGAATCACGAGTAGCCACTGACGTTCATTGGGTGCATAGTTGCGTCGGTACAGCACGTCATCGCGAGTGGTGAAGTGCTCGACTTGCCGACGCAACGAGCGAGAAGGGTGAGAAGCCGTCCGCCCAGCCAGGATGTCTAGAATCGAAGCAACCCAAGGGTCTTTGCGTTGCTAAGATGGCATGTCGGCGATGATGACGGCAGTGGCATCACAGATGAGACTTTCGCAGCAGGCCGGGTCAGGGGGTAGGGGCGAACGGGAGAGGGCGTCTGCGTTCGAATGTTTCCGGTCGGAGCGATAGACCACGTGAATATCATATTCTTGAAGGCGTAACGCCCATAGGGCGAGGCGACCACTTGGATCCTTCAGTGACTAACCCAGCAGAGGGCGTGGTGGTCAGTCACGACGTCAAAAGGGCGCCCGTACACGTAAGGTAGAAATTTCTCTATCGCCCAAATAATGGTGAGGCATTCCTTTTCAGTGGCGGAATAGTTGATTTCGGCTTTGCTAACAGTTCGGCTTGCGTAGGCAGCCACGTACTCTTGCCATCTTTCTGCTGCGCAAGAATAGCACCTAGCCCGACACCACTAGCATCGGTGTGGATCTCTGTGGGTGCCGATGAGTCGTAGTGTCGCAGAAGAGGCGGCGACGTGAGGAGGCGGCGCAGTTTATTGAAAGAATTGTCACAGGTGGCAGGCCAGGCCGAAAGGTCTCTAGAGCCGGCAAGGAGCTTGGTTAAAGGAACGATGATCGTCGCGAAATGGCGGACGAAGCGCGGGAAGTAGGAGCAAAGGCCTATGACGCTTCGGAACTGTTTCATGGTGGTCGGTTTGGGAAACGCTGAAACGGCTGTAAGTTTGGCAGAATCAGGAAGAATGCCGTCCTTCGAAACCACGTGGCCAAGGATCGTAAGCCTTCGAGCGGCGATATGGCACTTCTTCAGATTCAGTTGCAGCCCCGCGGCGGAGATACAAGCGAGGACTTTTTCGAGGGGGGTTAAATGGGTTGCGAAATCAGTTGAAAAAACGACAATGTCATCTAAATAACAAAGGCAAACGTTCCGTTTGAGACCTCGAAGGATAGAGTCCATCATTCGCTCGAACAAAGCTTGCGTGTTGCAGAGGCCAAAGGGCATGACTGTGAATTCGTAAAGCCCGTCGGGCGTGATCAAAGCTGTTTTTTTCGCGATCGGCCTCTGCCATGGGTACCTGCCAGTATCGAGAGCGCAGATCTAAAGAGGAGAAAAATGCCGCTCCCTGTAGGCAGTCCGAGGCATCGTCAATGCGTGGCAGCGGATAGACATCCTTGCACGTGATTCAGTTGAGACGTCGGTAGTCCACGCAGAACCTGATGGATCCGTCCTTCTTCTTCACCAGCACAACTGGAGAGGCCCAGGGACTGCTTGACGGTTCGATTATGCCACGTTTAAGCATATCGTCGACCTGTTCATTGATGACATGGCGTTTGGCAGTTGACACACGATATAGACGTTGTAATGATGTCTCTTGACCGGTATCTATACGGTGAACAACAGATGACGCTCGACCTAAGGAAGGCTGATTGTGGTCAAACGAGGCTTGAAAACGCTGGAGGAGCTTGATCAGCTGTTCCTGCTACCCAGGCGTGAGGTGGCAATCAATGAACTTACGGAATACATCCATAGGGTCATTGGCGTCAGTTGCGGGTGTAATGGCATAAGTTGGTAGAACTGGCTTATCTGGATGCATAGGGTCTTCGAAAATACAATCAATGGTCTCGAGGCTCCCCAGACACTCGCCGCGTAGCAGGATGTATGGACAAGCAGAGACGTTGCACGCATAAAGTACCGCCGAACCACTGGAAAAGTTGGGGACGGCAGATGGGAGGACGATGGTTCGGTGGTGCGCACTAGCTGTAGTTGGTTGGAACAGGAGCATCGAGTTAGTGGCAGCAGGGGAAAACGCAGGCACTAGGACGGCGGAAAAATGCGCGATGCGGACATCAGCTGCGACAAACACTTTCGAGGGATTGTGATGGCCGATATCAAGGCACGGAGTCAACGAAAGTTCAGCACGAGCGCAGTCGACGAGGGCCTGATGGTTAGAGAGGAAATCCCATCCTAGTATGACGTCATAAGATGAACGTGGAAGAACAACAAATTTGACGGCGTACCAAACATCTTGCATAAGAACACATGTTGTGCACTGGGCCGTCGGCGCGATGAAATGGGAGGTGGCTGTACGCAGAGCAAGATTCTTAAGCGGCGTTGTAACTTTTCTCAAATCACGAAACAGTTATTCACTAATTACAGAAACGACGGCGCCCGTGTCGACAAGTACACGTACAACAACACCTTCGACTAGCACTTCAATTTCGTTGGGCGGACAAAGAGGAGGTGTTGAAGAGTTCGACGACGACGCAGTTCTTGCCTCCGGAACTGCGGCTGTCAGTTTTCCTCTCGAGGGCGTGCGTCGAAGCATTGGGGAGACAGATCGGCGACGGCGCGGTAATGACCGGCGAGAGTCGACAGGACGTCGTAAGGACAACGAGTTGGCGATAGGGGAAGATGGTGGCTGGGGATTCTGGGCAGCCTCGTAATTTGCAGAATTCCCACAGTCTGGAGGCTGGAAGTTGCGACGGCGATAGCGTGCTATATGTCCCACAAAACCGCATGCAAAACAGATGGGTCTATTATCGAAGGTGCGCCATGTGTTAACGACAGAAGGTGCAGGGGGCGTAGTAGGATGGGGTGCCGTGTATGTAGGCAGCGTCATAGGGTAGAAGGACCTGGTGCCCCGGTATGCGCCAGGGACAGGTAAGGGTGGGGGTCTAGCTAACCACGGCAGCGTAGGTCAGTGGCGTAGGGAGAGATGGCGATGAAGGCAGTGCCTGCGTGACCTGTGTCTCAATGACCTGGCGTAGACGAGGGTCTAACGAGGTCACTGGCTCGGATGCTTCAGCCACAAGAGAAAGTTGACGCGCAACTTCTTCACGAATGAATTGTTTGATGTGGGGCAGTAAGACGGTGTGATCAGCAGCGACATCATGCACGAGGGCATAAACTTCAGCTGTAACTTAAGCGGCCCTGCGCATCGAGACACACTGCTTACGCAACTCATCGTACTCCTGGCAGAGCTGGACAACGTCGGTGACAGTCTGTGGGTTCCTACCGACGAGCATCTGAAAGGTATCGTCGTCAACTCCTTTGATGATGTGCTTGATTTTCTCGTGTTCGGTTTGAGATGCATCGACGCGCTTGCAAAGAGACAAGACATCTTCGATGTAACTTGTAAAGGTCTCGTCCCTGCGCTGGACTCGACTATGCAGACGCTGTTCCGCGTGAAACCCGCGCACGGCGGGACGACCGAAGACCGCGGCGATGGTGGTCTTGAAAGCGGATCAGTTGATGATTTCGCCTTCGTGGTTCTTGAACCAGAGGCTGGCCACATCAGCGAGGTAAAAGCGCACGTTCGTGAGCTGGTCACTGGCGTTCCATTTGTTGGAAGCGCTTCCGATTTCGTACTCGACGAGCCAGTCCTCGACGTCTTGTTCGTCGTTGCCGCGAAAAATTGGTGGGTCGCGTTGCCGAGGCACGCCAGTACAGTAGACTGTTGGTGGTGGGGCAGCTTGAGAAGGGCCAGGAGCAGTCATAGTGAACGGTGAGGGTAGCGTCCGATTGCGAAGTTCCAGGTTGATGGGAACCCTTGCTCCTCCACCACTTAAAATAGAGGTGTTGTACGTCGATAAAGCTATAAACGCAGCTTGGCGAAAGGTGCTTTAAGAGGCAGGTATGGCTACCGGTGAGTGGCGCATGCGAGTTACTACTCCAGCCGCCGATCATCATCGTGTTCTTCAGTAACAGCAGAGCGTCCGTTATTCAGTTCATTACAATATATATATATATATATATATATATATATATATATATATATATAACAGACAATAATGCTGCATTTCCATTACAATTGGCCTAATAACTTCCCCTATACCTTCCTTGGCATTATTGTCTGTTAGATCTCATCATTCATATTGTGTAAACACGAAAAACGAGCCCTTAAGTATACACTTGTTTCCCTTATATATATATATATATATATATATATATATATATATATATATAAAATCATCGCAGTGGCAATGTTGGAAAAATTTCACTATGTTTTAACAAAGCCTCGTAACAATTTTATTCTCCCGTAAGAACATGATTGAGTGATTACTTTTGTGGTGTAAAACTACGCCTTACTTCTTGGTTTCCCCAGCGTGCAGCCAAGAGTAACCACTGCCAAAAGGTGAGGGCCCCCCAATTTCTCTCAGTGGGGCGGGGGGGGGGGCTCGCGCTTTCTGTGCCTCCTCGGCTGATACACCTATATGCATTCACTATGCTATTGCCACCCACACGTAGTGGGTCGACTGCAAGAGCGGCTCTACCATCTGGAGAAAAGAAAGAATATTTGCGTGTCTCTTCTTGGCTCGAGAGCCAGCCACGACTGACGCATCGTCCTAGAGCTAGCTACCCGGTCGTTCAATATATCCCCCAGTACTTTGACTCATCGTGACAAACTGGTGGAGGTAGGGTAGGTAGGAGGCTGGGTAGTCTCACGGATGCTGCAGACCCCCCCAGGAAGCCGTAATACGAGTCCAGTGCCAGTCGATACTCCCGTGCATCGGACCAGCCGCCGAATCAGGGGATTGCCTCCGGAAGTCAACGATACTGCTCCCACCACGTCAACAAACATGACCAGCACTTCGGTACAAACCTTGCCAGCCTTCGTGACTCCAGACGGCCTATACCAATTTCGAGTACTCCCTTTCGGCTTGTGTTCAGCGCCGGCAACTTTCCAGCGAATGATGGACACTGTCCTCACAGGGTTAAAGTGGCAGACTTGTCTACCTTGATGATGTGGTGGTCTTAATTCTCTGCCACGTTCGAGCAGCACCTACAGCGCCTGCGCAGCGTGCTGGAGGCTATCCGATCGGCGGACCTCACACTAAAGCCACAGAAGTGCCACTTCGGCTATGAAGAACTAAAATTTCTTGGACATGTAGTTAGCGCCGAAGGAGTCCGGCCCGGTCCCGACAAGCTTGTCGCTGTTGCCGAATTACCAGCTCCTGTCGATAAGAAAGCCGTCCGGCGCTTCCTTGGTTTGTGCGCCTACTATCGCCGGTTCATTCATGGCTTTTCACAGATAGCAGAACCTCTGACTCGTCTCACAAGCGACGACACGCCGTTTGTCTGGGAAAACGAGCAACAAGCAGCTTTTGATGAACTGCGACAGCGCATGCAATCAGCACCCGTTCTCGCTCATTTCGACGATGATGCTGACACGGAGGTCCATACTGACGCTAGTAACGTTGGGCTTGGTGCAGGGCTCGTTCAGCGTCAAGACGACATCGAAAGGGTGATAGCCTACGCCAGCCGCTCTCTATCCCGTGCCGAGGCGAATTATTTCGCTACGGAGAAAGAGTGCCTCGCAGTCGTGTGGGCAATCACCAAGTTTCACCCGTACCTTTATGGTCGTCCCTTCAAGGTAGTGACGGACCACCATGCCCTCTGCTGGTTGGCAAGCCTGCGCGACCCTTCAGGACGGCTAGAACGGTGGAGCTTGCGGCTGCAGGAATTTGACGTCACCATCGTCCATAAGTCCGGCCGTAAGCATGAAGACGCTGACACACTGTCACGTGCACCCCTTCATGTCGTCAGTCAGGAAGCAGAGGAAGACGAAGGCTTCCTTGGCGCCATTAGCTCATCAGACTTGAGTAAACTACAGCGGGATGACGCAGAGATTCGTCCGATCATCGATCATTTAGAGGGCCAGGGCACAATCATACCACGTCATTTATCCCGCTCATTGCCGTCGTTCTGCCTTCGAGATGGTGTGCTAACAAGAAGAACGCTCGTTCGAACAACCGTACTTACCTCCTGGTGGTTCCTCGAGACATGCGAGACGACGTCCTCTTCGCTTGCCATGACGAACCCACATCCGGTCATCTGGGCTACTCACGGACACTTGCCAGAGTGAGCGAGAGGCACTATTGGCCAGGACATTCGGCAAGTGTCAAGAAGTACGTCAAGAGCTGCCGAGAGCGTCAGCGCCGAAAGCAACCATCTGTTAAGCCAGCTGGTTTGCTTTAGCCCATTGAAGCACCTTGCACGCCATTCGACCAAGTCGGCATGGACATTCTCGGTCCATTTCCCCTGTCTGCGGACAGCAACCAGCAACAAATGGGTGATCGTCGCGACCGACTATTTGACGCGCTACGCTGAGACGCAGGCGATCCCACGAGCCACGGCTTCTGAGGTAGCACAATTTTTCATGCACTACAACGACACGGTGCTCCTTCCAGTATAATAACGGACAGAGGGACGGCATTCACGGCGCCGCTTATGGACGAAGTTTTCAAATTGAGCAACACCAGACACCGAAAGACAACTGTGTACCACCCGCAAACCAACGGACTTACCGAGCGACTGAATAAAACCATCGCAGACATGATCTCAATATACATCGATGTACAGCACAAAACATGGGACCAGATCTTACCTTACGTGACCTTCGCGTATAATACCGCCGTGCAAGAGAACACACGATTCACGCCATTTCGGCTTCTCTACGGCCGCGAAGTGCAGACCATGCTGGACTCTATGCTACCGTGTCAAGACGAAGACGAGTTGGCAACTGACGCCGATGAATTCGCAGAGCGTGCTGAGGAAGCCCGGCAGCTAGCGCGACTACACATCGGCCAGCAACAGCAGGCAGACGCACGGCGCTATAACATCCGCCACAGTGAAGTATTTTACAACCCCGGAGACCAAGTTTGGGTGTGGACGCCCGTCCGCGTGGCCTTAGAGAAAAGTTACTGGGCCGGTACTTTGGCCCTTATAAAGTGTTACGTCGCGTCAATGACGTGAACTACGAAGTGGTTCCGGACTCAACATCGCAGGCACGGAGTAGGACACGACCGAGGTCGGATGTCATTCATGTGTTGCGCATGAAACCATTTATTGCGCGTTGTTCATAACTTTTTTTCTTGCCGTACACTGTTCTTTGTGTTATTTATTTATTTTTGTGAACTTGCTTCTTCGTTCACTGATTTTTCCTTTATTGGCACGCTCGTAAATTTCTATTTTTACTTTATCCGAATTTCCAATTTCTTTTTTTCCACGTGCCTATGTCAATATCGTGGTGGTGCTATGTACTTTTCTTTCCCCCTTTTGGGACTTTTTTATTTTCGAAAGGGGGGATAATGCCACCCACACGTAGTGGGTCGACTGCAAGAGCGGCTCTGCCATCTGGAGAAAAGAAAGAAGATTTGCGTGTCTCTTCTCGGCTCGAGAGCCAGCCACGACTGACGCATCGTCCTAGAGCTAGCTACCCGGTCGTTCAATATATCCCCCAGTACTTGTGACTCATCGTGACACTATCCTTCATCATTCTTCAGAGAAGTGTGGTATCCGCTAAACACTTGCAACGGATTTTGTGCAAACTGTGTGTTGCATTCAGTGGCTGACGACGATGAAGAATTACGCCTGAAGTGGATATGTGCCACAGCTAATAGGTGATGAATAACAAGCTTTTCTAATGTGTTGGAACATCGGACGACCCACTCGTTACGCGATTCGCATTGTGTAACGCCTGGATGTTCATTTCTGCTCTAAAATACAGTTTATTACTCGTATTACCCCCAACGCGGTGGTCTAAAGGCTAAGGTACTCGGCTGCTAACTCGCAAGTCGCGGGACTGAATCCCGGCTACGGCGGCTGCATTTCCGATGGAGGCGGAAATGTTGTAGGCCCGTTTGCTCAGATTTGGGTGCACGTTAAAGAACCCCAGGTGATCAAAATTTCCGGAGCCCTCCACTACGGCGTCTTTCATAATCATACGGTGCTTTTGGGACGTTAAACCCCACATATCAATCAATCATCAATCATATTACTGAGATTCCTTTTGACAAATCAAGCCTGCCTAAGGCAAGTTTGCGAAAGAGTCCCAAGCACCGACGTGGCTCAGCGGTAGATTACCGGGCTGGCGTGCAGTGTACCGAGGTTCAAATCCCACTTTGTCCCCACATGTCTGGTGCTTTTATTTCAATTCTTATCTTGCGCTACAATGATCACGGACACCGGTGGCGGTGGCGGCGTACAACTACGGCGCTTCCCGTGACCCGTGTTGTGATATCGTAAATGCTGTCACTGCAAAAAAGCCATAAATTAGGGTAATCGAATCCGATAGTTGTCGGATTAGCCATCCGTATATACGCCGGGTTAGTGGGAGTATAAGACAAGAGTGTGGTAATACAAGCGGTGAGAGATAAGTCTGGTGCAAGGCGGAAGGGGGAAATGCGCAAAATTTATCGACACCAACGACGCAAATTACGCTGAACGTTTCGAAAGTTTACGCTCATCGACCCTGAATTGCTTCAATTAATAACCGCGGAATGCATGTAGCCTCGACACGGATCTAAGCCCGAGACAGCGTTTAGGGTGGATACCAATGTGGCTGTAATACTAGTAATTCCTGTACATTTCCGTGCCAATCGCTCTTTCCACCATGACAAGTGACTTCCGATGGAGGTGGAAATGGTGTAGGCCCATGTGCTCACATTTGGGTGCACGTTAAAGAACCCCAGGTGGTCGAAATTTCCGGAGCCCACCACTACTGCGTCTCTCATAATGATATGGTGCTTTTGGGACGTTAAACCCCACATATCAATCAATCAATCATGACATGTGACGCCATTTACGCCAAGTGGCGGCGGAAAAAAACTTGACGCCGAGCTCACTCACTCAATAGCAAAAGGTGGAATTCGTGACCCCGTACGGATTCCGACCACGTGAGCACGTTCCAACAAATACGCACCGTCGTAAAGATACCGAAGGTAGGAGTTGTTCGGTTATCACGCAAATGTCGTGCGGGGCAGTTGCGTATGAGTTGCTATAGCACACTTTCACAATTACAAGCGTGTGTTTTGATGGGCACCGATACAAAAGCACATAAAGGCGCACGAAGAAACTGCCTCAACGAACTTTTCGGCCCCGTTTACTACAACAGCGTTGCACATCCACGTTTGACTGTGAAATTTAATTTGCATTCTTTCTTCCTTTCTTTCGCACTCAGAAAGCATGGGCAGATATCTTGCGGGATCTTTTGGGACGTTCTTGTTGTTCTAGCAGCTCTTGCGTGTTGTTTTGGTTGCTTGCGACAAAATGCTCATTATCGCTGAAAGCAAGCGAGTCAGTGGCAGGAATAACAGGACAGGAGAAAGAAGGACCCCAGGCTAAAATGCATTTTTGAGCTTTTCATTATTCAGAAACAGGCATAGACAGAGAATAATTATATTACTAGCATATACTTCGCGTATAAAAGGGACCATGCCTTGAAAGTTCATGAAATTCCTTTTAAAGAATGGCACTTTGCATTATTAATTTTTTGTAGCACCACGAGCTGATGAAATGCTCTTCCATCAAATATTCCTCAAGTATAATTTAGTGGTGGCTTTTACCATACTTTGTGTGTAGAAATCAGTGACAGTTGATCTAAGGATGTGTATACACCTGCCTCCATGCCTGCAAATGGCGACACAGGTACTGATTGAATGAATGAGTGATGCGAAATTAATTGAGGCTCGTCACTTCAAGCGCGTTGCACTGGAACGACGGTGCATTGTTTTTTATGGTTGCTTTTTTTTGCAATAAATTCTGGTTCTTCCTTGCCAAACCCATGATGTGACTGCGAGGCAAGACGCGTAGTGCGGACTCTGCATCAATTTTCGCCACCTGTACTTTTCTGAAACGGGCAGCTCATTCTTCGCGCCCATCGATATGCGGCCGCCATGACCGGGAATCGAGCTCGGTTTCCCGGGACGCTAATGCTGAGGTACCGCGGCGGTGATTTTTAGTTGCTGTCTCGAAAGAGTGACTGGTTCCTGAGCGCAAAGGAGTCACCAAATTTAAGTGGGCGACCATTCACGATTTCCGAGAAGGCGGGCTTCGTGATGCGACCCTTAGAGCCCTGCTGACTTTCACGGACCCACCCACAATTGTGGTCTTGTTACGACGCTGGACTGCTCACCGGATGGTCGTGCGATGAAATTTTCAATTGAAGCCCAAGTAACTAAATTTCGGTGCACGTTAACCCTGCAACGCCCACTGTATCATATTCGGTAGATTGAATACCTCAATAAAGCTACTATAGGTGTCATGATAAGCAGCGGAGATTTGACATGTTATGAAAAAGGTACAGTGACTTACATATTGTACGATAGTAATAAATTATTTGCAATTATTACTGATTAGGTTATGCCTCAAACAAAATTTCATTCATATTTCTTTTAAAATGACCTGTACAAGGAGGGTAAAAACAGTCCGCGTTTTCTCGCAAGTGAAGGCATAACTGTTAGTCGGCATTGCAGTGTTAAAAAATTGGCTCGAATGTGCTTGTTACACTGCAAATGTCGTCGAAAGACGATAGTATTGCGTCTGGACAGAGTGAACAAAACGTTTATTTGATGTTCTGCGCAAAAAAAAAAAAATGGTGAATGGTATTCAGGAGGCGCTGCGTTAGAGTGCCTCGGGCGTGTAGCGTTTGTTCACTCTCTCCACACGCAAGACTATGGTCTTTCGACGAGATTTGCAGATTAACATGCAGATACGGGGCCTATTTTTAATTGACAATCGCACAACTATGAACGCTAAATCTTGAGCAGTATTGGTGGGCGCTGCAAATCGGGTTGGCCGTTTGGTGCCATCTAAGGTATCGTTAAGGACGGACAAGCAGACAAGTGTACAGACAGACAGAAAGACAGACAGACAGACAGACAGACAGACAGACAGACAGACAGACAGACAGACAGACAGACAGACCAAAATTTTTCCGTCGAAGGTCCCTAAGAATGACTATCGTCTTTAAAAACCTCAGGTGGTAAAAATTTCCGGAAGACCCCCCCCCCCCCCCCCAAATGAAAAGTTTTGTGCTTCTTGGATCTCGACACCCGTTTAGTTTTTATCGCGTATTTTCACTTTTTTCTGTCCATGTTTTAGTCACTTATTGGTTTCCTACTTTCCTATGCTCGTTGCTTTATCTCGCCTCATTATTTCTTCGATATATTCCTTTCTCCCGAAAGAGTAGGCAGGCGTTGTACCCCTTAAGTGACAGTTGTCAGCTTACTTTATCCCTCTTTTCTATCTGTGTATACAAGTATAATAATAATAATAATATTAATAATAATAATAATAATAATAATAATAATAATAATAATACAGGGGAACGACACAACAGTTTGTTGCGACTCCGGGTCCTGCGGGTCTCAGTTTAGTAGCGGGCCCCCGTCCTAGGACCCATCGTCGAACAAGTCAGATGAGGCGCTCGTAAAAACGACAATTTATTTACATGGTTAGTAATTGAGAATTCGAAAGGAGGTGATCAACAGGGGAACTGTTGAACTGTAGAACTACTTCAAATGCACGAAAGTCTTCGGCTTATATAGCGCCTCGTTGCCAACCCTGGGAACATTGTCCGTGGCTTCTACCAATAGGGCGCTCCATGGTCTAGGTGCTCCACCCACGAAGGAGAGGAAAGACACCACACAATGCATGCGGAGAGGGCACAGTCTACACGATGCCCAAATGTGGTCACAAACGCACTGCACCGACGTTTTCGCACACGTCACCAAGTTTCGCGCACGTCCGATGATATTGGCTTCCAAGGTTCTTCTGGCAGTTGGGTGAGGCTCAAAAAACCGGCTGCCAGTACACGTGTCAAACTTGCCTGACTGCTTGGGTGGACAAAGTAGTGGTGTGCCAGCATATCGTCAAAATATGCCCTTCCATTCGGCCGATCTTATGGAGAAAGGGTGAAGGAGGAGTGGTCGACTAATACCTCGTCGTCGAGGCGGGCTCCCGCAAGGGCTACAGCAGATAATGCCCTTTTTTTTCCTTCAACCCCACATTCCATTCCTGGTTGTTTGCAAGAAGCTGTGGCTTAGCTGCGCATATCCGGGGCTCCGCTTCTCCTCACAAGATGCAGCCACAACCAGTTTGGCTTTAGCTTTCAGCCTGAACTGCAAATACCATGCTGGTTCCGAGATTTCCAGATCCTGGGCGACCTCGAAAATGGTCCAGCTGCCTCCTTGTCTGCCTCGAAAGCCTTGCTCGAAGCAAACACAATGGCCTTTCTTGGCTCGTTCGTTTTCTTTGCGCGAACCAGTCCCGAACCCCTCGCTCAGGTTTGGCCGAGAGGAAATCAACCCGTCTTGACGGCACACCCTTGCTTGGAATGCGTCGAAATATTTTCGTCCCGTTCACAAAGGTCGAAAAACTTCAATAATTATGACGGTCGTAACAAGTTCATCGCGGTGGTGTAGGGTGCTCGGCTGCTGACTCAAAGGTTTGATCCCAGCCGTGGCGGTCGAATTTCGGGGGAGGTGAAATGGTAAACGCCCGTGTACTGTGCGATGTCAGCGCACGTTAAAGAACACCAGACGGCCCGGAATTCTCGGCTACGGTGTCCCTCTCCATCATATCGTGACCCAAATATTTTTACGACATGGCAGACGCCGTGGCCCATGATCACGCCTGCCGAGCCATTCCCTCATACACTAAGAAAACATAAAGTATTTTTGGAGTATGTCTGCCACATCGTGTGTCAATAATGCTCGACATCGTGTGTCATTAATCTCGGGTGCTTCCCTTGCGTTCCCCTATGGCCCCAGCACTTCCAGGTTGCAAAAAGCCTGCTCGATATCAGCGCGACATAGCATCCTTGCTATGAAATCGGCGAGAGTCGGCGAGTTTTCAAGATAGTAAACGCGAGAGAGCCAGATAGTGAATCTTGTTCAGTGGCAGGAATGCTCCCCAAATAGTCGATTTTTAAAAAAAATTTATACTACCGATAGGTGCGGTCTGCGTCCTCGGGGAAACGCAGAGTGTGACCTCATCATCACCCTAAGCTTAAAAAAAGCTCTGCTCAAGAGCCGTTCCAACAGCTCTAGACAGTCCAGAAGGCGCACCTCACCGCCACACCGTGGCGGCCTTCCCGTGCCGACGTAGGAGCGGCCCGCGGTCCTCCCTCAATGAAAACTGAGATATGACTTCTTCAGGGCCTCAATAAAGTTTTGTGCTTGCCTTGCCTTGCCTTGCCTTGCCTTGCCTTGCCTTGCCTTGCCTGCCTGCCTGCCTGCCTGCCTGCCTGCCTGCCTGCCTGCCAAGTGAGAGGTAGGTAGGTAGAAGAAGGAACGACAGAAACTGATACGCAAGAAGCCAATCAATGAGCTAGCACTGAGAGGGAAAGTACAGGAATTCAAAGTCTCGCTTACAGAACAGCTACTCGGTCCTTAGTGAGGAAACCAACCGTAGCGTAGATAGGATAGAATGAATGATAATCTGACAAGTATCATTACGGAGTGTGCATGCAGTGGAAGTTGGAGGCAGGGTAGTTAGACAGGACACTAGCAAACTTTCCCAGGAAACGAAGAATCTCATTAAGAAGTGTCAAATCATGAAAGTCTCAAGTACAACAGACAAAATAGAACGGGCAGAGCTTTCGAAGTTGATTAATAGGCGTAAGGTATGCGATGTAAGAAGGTATAACATGGAGAGAAATGAACACGCTCTGAAAAATGGAGGAAGCGTCAAAGCAGTGGAGAGGAAAATTGGGACAGGCAAAAATCGGATGTATGCACTAAGGGACAAAGAAGGCAAAATAACTACCAATATAGACAGGACAGTTAAAATAGCGGAGGAGTTTTACAGAGATCTGTACAGTAGCCAGGACAACCACGACCTTCATACTATAATAACTAGCAGTAACCCAGATGACACCCCACCAGTAATGATAGAAGTCAGAAAATCTTTGGAAAGCATGCAAAGAGGCAAAGCTGCTGGTGAGGATCAGGTAACATCAGATCTGCTGAAATATGGAGGACAGATTGTGTTAGAAAAACTAGCCACCCTGTTTACGGGGTGTCTCCTGACGGGAAGAGTACCAGAGTCTTGAAAGAATGCTAACATCATCTTAATACATAAGAAAGGAGATGAAAAGGACTTGAAGAATCACAGGCCGATCAGCTTGCTCTCTGTAGTATACAAGCTATTTACAAAGGTAATTACTAACAGAGTAAAGAAAACATTAGAATTCAATCAACCAAAGGAACAAGCAGGATTTCGAACAGGCTACCCAACAATCGACCACATTCATACTATCAATCGGGTAATAGAAAAATGTTCAGAATATAACCAACCACAATACATAAGCTTTATAGATCACGAGAAGGCGTTTGATTCAGTAGAAATGTAAGCGGTCATGCAGACACTGCGGAATCAGGGCGTCGATGAAGTATATATAAACATCCTGGAAGAAATCTACAGGGGATCAACTGCTACCATATTGCTTCATAAAGAAAGCAACAGAATGCCAATCAAGAAGGATGCAAGGCAGGGGGACACAATCTCCCCAATGCTACTTACCGCGTGCTTGCAGGAGGTTTTTAGAAGCCTAGAATGGGAACAGTTAGGGATAAAAGTTAATGGAGACTACCTCTGTAACCTACGCTTCGCCGATGACATTGCATTGCTGAGTAACTCAGGGGACGAATTGCAACTCATGATTACGAAGTTAGACAAGGAAAGCAGAAAGGTGGGTCTTAAAATTAGTCTGCAGAAAACGAAAGTAATGCACAACCACCTCGGAAAAGAGCAGCGCTTCGAGATAGGTAATAGTGCACTTCAAGTTGTAAAAGGTTATGTCTACTTAGGGCAGGTAATCACCGCGGGGCAAAACACGAGATGGAAGTAACTAGAAGAATAAGAATGGGGTGGAGCACATTTGGCAAGCACTCTCAAATTATGACAGGTAGATTACCACTATCCCTCAAGAAGGTATATAACAGCTGAATCATGCCGGTACTTAGCTACGGAGCAGAAACCTGGAGACTTACAAAGAGGGTTCAGCCTAATTTGAGGATGACGCAGCAAGCAATGGAAAGAAAAATGGTAGGTGTAACCTTAAGAGACAAGAAGAGAGCAGAGTGTATTAGGTAACAAACGGGGGTTAAGGATATCATAGTTGAAATCAAGAAGAGAAAATCGACATGGACCGGGCATGTAGCGCGTAGACAGGATAACCTCTGGTCATTAAGGGTAACTAACTAAATTCCCAGAGAAGGCAAGTGGGTTAGGGGAAGACAGAAGGTTAAGTGGGCAGATGAGATTAAGAAGTTTCCGGGTATAAATTGGAAGCAGCAAGCACAGGACCGGGTTAAATGGCGGAACATGGGAGAGGCATTTGTCCTGCAGTGGACGTAGTCAGGCTCATGATGATGATGATGACCTACCTACCTACCTACCTACCTACCTACCTACCTACCTACCTACCTACCTACCTACCCCACTGACAAGTCGAGAGTCGGATGAAAACCGTTGTAATCGGCAAAGACATCAGGACAATCAAAAATAGACAACCACGACGCAGCTCATGCAGCTGAGCACGGATAGTTAGCCATGTCATTCTCAATAGAGGCTCCCTTCGGAGTTCAGCGACCATTGGCTCACTTACAATGAGACTACAAACATTACTACTTAGGGCGCACGATATTAAATGCGAAGCATTTCATAGCGGACTGCACGTACCTTTAAAAGATCTATATATATATATATATATATATATATATATATATATATATATATATATATATATATATATATATATATATATATATATATATATATATATATATATATATATATATATATATATATATATATCTTTCTGTCTGTCTCGCTCTCCATCCATCCATATATCTCTGGCACCTCTTTAACTTAATAACCATTACATATGTACTACTATGATGCAGGTGTCACGTCGGGTTCAATTACCATCTGCTAAAGTATGCGTAACACTAGCCAGCGCTACCATCTTCGCAAGCAAGGGCTACATATCCGCCCACGCCTTCCTAATACCTGCGTTGCTGTTGCCATCGCTACGCAACTATAAACAAGGGATTACATAAAACACATGTCTCTGTTGAACATATGCCTGTGCGCACGACAGTTCTACATATCTTGCGTAATTTCGTAAGCTTTAGCTCAATAAAAAAATAAACCAGATTCACCTTCCCTCCGCATTTTACGCATAACATCGATTACCATAGTACGTGGGATCTGCTGAATCTGGAGTTTTACGTGCCAAAACCATGATATTATTGCGATGCATGCCGTAGTGAAGGGCTCCAAAAGTTTTCACTTATCTTGTGTTCTTTAGCGTGCACTGGCTTCGCAATTAAGCCACACAGGTCTCTGGAATTATTTTTCCACAGACATGTGACCACCGCGGTCCGAGTCGAACCCACAACCTTCATGTCAGCAAATGAGCGCCGTAAGCGTTACTCCACCGCGGTGGACAGCCGGGAACGCTTAGGCTTCTTCAGACTAAGACGTATCCCAATCCGGTAGTTTTAGCTTGTCAGGAAAGTCAATCGAGAATATGCTATTTCCATTTATTTTTGTCAGCTATATAAAGGTTAACTACGTCTTCACCACACGCTCTGGCAATGCTGCGAGCTTGTCAGGGACGAAGACATCACAGAAATGAAGGCACCAGAAGATACAAAGTTCATGTCAAAACGACCAGCTTTAGGCTGTCCTAAGGGCCCGCGAAATGGTGGAGGGTCTTGGCCTTGCCGTCCTGATGTGAGATAGGCCCGCTCGGGCCTGATTTATCAGATCACAGGTGTACACTTTGGACCAGATAACGTTAACCATCCTATGCGAAAGTTCATGTTTCGAGGCCTTGTTCACTGTTAAGAAGGTTGTCGTGTGGGAGCTGGAACCTTGCTGATTTTATGTAATTTCGTAGTTGCCCGCGAATTATTCATGGACTCTATAAAACGATACGCTGCTCAAAGTGCGGCGCGCCGTATTCCTGGCGCCCCTGATCCTAGACCACGCATGGCATCTAGACGCGCCACGCATCGCCATCCCCGAAAAACTGCAACGCTAGACAGAAATCTAGCTTTATCGAAATGTGGTATGCTAAGCTCATCTCGGAGGATCAGCAAAAACAAAAGCGCTCCGTCACCAGGGCCCAGGATACAGCGAAGGTCAGAAGGTTCCTGCAATGAAAAGACCTCCAACGTATATATCAGAAACGGGCCTTGTGCGGAATACTGTATCGAAAACAAATGTTTATTCATCACCATCATCAAGTTACTCAATTGACCACGTTGCGATGCTTCAAGTTTCAGTTGCTCATCTTATTGCAACCAACGAGTGCGAAAGCAGTACTTGTATATCAGGGGCGTAGCCAGGAGTTTATATCGGGGTGTGTGTGACATGGGGGAGGAGTTCCGTCGATGCTCTATATTCAGAGATGACAAAGTTGGTCCTAAAAAAATCACAGCGTATCCACGGAGTGAATGATGATTGGTGGGGCGAAGCGTTCGTCAGTCCGTCCGTACTTTCGTCCGCCCATTCGTTCTTGCTTACGTCTGTCCATGTGTCCGTCCATACGTCCGTTCTTCCGTCTGTTCGTGCGGCCGTCCCTCTATCTGTCTGTCCATCCATCCGTCCGTCCGCTGTTCTGTCTGTCTGTGCGTCCGTCAGTCCTTCTGTCTATCTGTATGTCCGTCCGTCCGTCTATCTAGTGAACACTGCAAATACAGCCATGGCCTCCGAGATTGCGGGCGCTCGGCGGGGTTCTCTCCGGCCGCCCGGCCACCGCGAGAGGGCGGGTTTAATCTGGGTTCCTCGAGCAGCGGCGAGTGGCGGAGACCACGGAAGAAAGCAGAGCACGCGGAATTTGAGCGTGTGCATGTGTATTTTCTTCTTGCGTGTGAGCATAATCACCAACAAATCTTCTACCTGCACTGAAGGCAAGTATTTTTTGTTACTGCTTTTATTTTGGCCAAATGGGCGAATAAAAACATGGCAACTGCTGAGTTTGTCTTATAGATCATTGCAAGGAGGTATTATTTAGTCTGTGACAGAGGCATTCTAGCATTCCCGTTTTCTGTAGACGCGTATGTTGCTGAAAACTGGGCTAGTTATTGTCGTTGAGTCGTATTGTCCTCCTATCGTTCGAGATCATTTTATTATTTTATCGCGTAGCGATATTTATCAGGTGGTCAACCGATCGCCACCTACGCTCTAGATAATTAAAGTGCGCTGATCATGCCAATTAATATTGTGATAAGTAATTTTGCGGGAATATTGTGAAAGGCTGTAATTAGCTGACCTGCATTTATTTCCTACGTCTTTCACAGTGAAAGTGCTTGAGTTATCATCGTTTTCTTTTTTTGTCATCTGTATTTTAATTATGATTTCGTAGCGCAATGGCAATATCAGTATCGTGTTCATTTACCGTTATCTCTACTGCATCCTAATCAAAGGACCGCACATGCGGCCGAATGCCGTCTTTTAAAAAACCAAGTATTTGTCGAGGTAGATCTACTGTAGAGTAAAAAGGATTAGGCAGCCATTTTTCTTTTTTTTTCTACCCATAACCTCCCCCCACGCCCCCACTAAACAGCCCGCGAACTTAGAAGTTTAGTTTCGAGCACATGCGGATCTCTTGCAGAGGCATCGCAATTTTAACTGCTCTAATATGGACGGCGCCAATCTACAGCAAAATAATAACACCATTTGAAAATAAAACGCCCCAGCGTTGACTTTGCCTCTCGTACACTCTGACCCGACATTTCCAAACATACACAAAGTTATATAAAAGCGCAAAACCATTTCTTTCTCGCCCCATAAAAGCTTCGCCAACAGCGCGGCAGCCTTTTCGACCGAAAGAAAGAGCGCCGTGGTGCGGAGAAAACAGCGGACCACGATCACCTTTGGAAACACGTGCTCTCCGTGCGATTGGGACGGCCGAAGAGAAACACGCTGCGCGCCCGCAATCTCGGAGGCCATGGTACAGCCATCTCACATCTTTTCATCATGTATTTATCATATACAAGTGCCGCCATCCAGCGGACAGTTTAAGGACCACTCTTTCGGGTACGTGTCACCGGTGGCTATATACATACACCAACGAAAGATGGACAGAACCACACCCTAAGGAGCTTCGTGCCTAAAAGTAATAATTTACATTACTAAGTAGTTTTCCAGAGCTTCTTCATGCCCCTAAATTACACTGTAAAATACAGCTGGCCGAAAGTAATCAAATTACTATTTAAATTACTATAATGCATTTCAAAAGTAACAAAATTACTTTGAAACTGTCAGAAGTTTAATCGTCAAACTTGTGTGATTAACTAAAGGCCGTGGTCTTCCAGTAACATGATTCAAGGCTTCGAGTTCGGGTGCTAGGCGGCTTTTCTATGGGCCTGCCTCGTTCCTAGGCTCGAAGTTTGGCACTCAGACTAACTTGCCTTTGTTACTTTAATTTCCTTTGTTGGTCAAGCTTGCACGCTATAATCTGATGAAAACCAATCGGGAAGGTAAAGAACAATTTTCTTCAAAATTACTGGCTTGAAGTAATGTGTATATGTCACTAAATTACCACCCCACAAAAGTAATTCACTGCCTTATTCATCACTGTTAAATCTGTTTATCTTTATGCAAGGGTCTACTATGCGTGTAGTATAATACACATGCTACACACAGTCCCAATAGTGTGCTGGCAATTTTATTTGTGGGAGTAAAGGCTTGTCCCATATTTCACTCTTTTTTCAGTAGTGCTGGGAACTCTCTGCTGTACACACAGTAAGCACACTCTATCGACAGAGTGCCGGTACTCTGGCTGAACGACAGTGAACAAGCTCCCTCACCAGAGTAGAGTCACGCTTCTGGAATAGAGTTCATACACTCTCTGTGGGAGTTATGCTACTCTCTCACGGAGTTTTACAATCTGGTCAGGCTATAGTACATCAACTCCCCCCAAGAGTAGAATCACTCTTGCTGCTAGGACTAACATCTAAAAAAAAAGTCAATATTTCTTTTTTACAATTGAGCAGTGAATGTGCAGCAGATATTGCTTGAAGCTTACGTCACATATACAAAACGGGCATGGGCACACACATTATAATCATACAAAACACAGCAACACTGCACATATACCTCTCGCGAAACATGCACTCCCACATACATTAACGACTATCTTTATCCATGATGTCTGGCCCCACCTCTAGTGCGAGTGGCGCATCATCTGTATTACGCAAACTTGAAAAGCAAATATACATCAGCATGTGTAAGTATCTGGTGATCGTTATGTACTCTGTAGGCACGTCTACCTTTTAGAAAACTACATATCATTCGACGCCCTTTTCATGACTAAATTCTAATTATCAGCCGGCATTCTGTCATATCAGCTCATATGGTGAAGCCACTTATGTCCAAGCCTGGTAGTTGTACCTAGGCACTTACAAACACAGTTGGGACGATCTTTTAGCAGTGCTGGCCGAGCAATAATTTTCTAAAGTATTCTTATTAATTTTTTTCTGAAGTGTACGAACTTCTGACGAAATCAGATATCTACCCTCCTTTCATGGCAACGCTTATTTTGCATCCAAATACCGAAAATGTATGCTAGAGTCCACTCACGTCAGTGCTACAATAGTAAATTTACCAGTAATACACCTGGCTGACTTCGAGGGGGCGTGCCCAGGATATTTTGGGAGAGGGGGTTCTACACCCCGTGCGTTCATGTGTCTAATATGTCTACATACAGTTGGAGAAATAGCTACAGGGGAGGGGTTGTGCACTCCTTAGTTCGTTACTCTGGCGATACCAATGCTGGCGTAATCTTATTTTCGTAGTTTTCAAATCTATTGCAGTGCTCGGCTCAGCTTCAGAAAAACTAAATGCTGCACACAAAAACAAAAATACAAGAGGAGTCTTATTCCAGAAAATCTGCGGCGCTGCGGGTTTCATGACATAAAGGAGAGATAACTCATTACTGAAAAGCAGAGAATTTAGCCAGCATGTGCATATCGCTGACTTACGGCTCTGCGTGGGGAAAGGTATTAGGATTTGGAAGTAGGGATAGGGAGAAAGAGAGAGAAATACAACATCTTAAGATATTTTGCCCCTTGGGTGAGGACGTGCGTGAATAGTTTTTCATTGCGTGGTTTCGAGGTACAGCAAGAGTTTGTCGAGCTGACCGATACTATCCAAATACGTGAATAAAAGATTCATAGCACGCTTCTGTAGTGTGAGGAGGGCTAAAGGTCCCAATACACAATCGAGTTCGAAAGTTCTTTCGGTTATCAAATTCATGCAATGTTCATAGCGCGCACGCTCATGAGCATACGCTGTACACTCAATCAAGATGTGTTCCACAGTTTCGATGAAGCCACAGTTGTTGCAGTAAACGGACATGCTTCAATGTACGGCTGTTGTTGAATCTCTGCCAAATATTTCGTGCCTTCATCCAGTGCCGTGCTTTTCACCTGCTGTGCTTTGCCAAATATTTGTCTGTCTATTGATCACATCTCCAGTGTCGTCTTGCTGCACATTGTCATGCCATTGCCATGGCACAGTGGTTGCAGTGGTCGGAAAGACGAGGGATCCATTCCGGCCAAGGCCTTCGCACTTTGATGGAGGCGAAAAAGCAGAGGCTCTTGTACGACATGCGATGTTAGTGCACGTTAAGGAATACCAGGCATTGGAGAACCTCCGCTCTTCTATAGTAAGACGTGCCTTATAATAATATTTTGGTTTTGGCACGCAAATTATTACAAGGGAAAGCCAGAAACTTAAAGGGGCTTTTGTAATTGCTCACACTACGGTTTTGTAACGCTGATAGTATCCAGGGCTGAATCAGTGTCATCTGCAACACTTCTGTGGTAGGTGTCGCGTCAGGAACCGAAGCTTGTTCTCATCTATGGAGGTGTGCGTTGGCGTGACGGAAGAGCCGGGTCACCTCTTCGACAAAGATGGTCACGTTTTCGTTCGGGAGTTGCACTCGTGTCTCCAGCAAGAATGCAGCCCTTTCCTTTAGGACAACACAAGTGAAAGTTTTTTGCACCATTATATTACAGCATTAGTCTTTAGAATGCAGAAGACCGTCAAACAAGGCTGAGCTACATTGTCGATCTGAACCAAAGATGAAATGAGGGCAGTAATTCGCTTTCTGTTCTGCGGAAGATGTTAGACGTCGTGCAAAAACATGTTAAGCACAACGGGTTGACATGTTCTCCCTCAAAATTCAAACTCCTAATCACAAGAAATAAAGCCAAAAATACGCCAGACATAGACAACCAACATCAAACACCAATAAAATTTGCGGAATAAAGCGGCCCAGTTCCTCCGGTTCTGACTATCAGAGTGCTGGGCATGCTCATTCAATATAACATGCAAAATACCATGGCCCTCGCAAATTTACAGAACATGGCTGAATTTATGCAATACACAGGTGAGTAGCCAATAGACATAGATGTATTGGGGAAATTGAGCTGCAGGCTCATTATGCATTCTTAATTAGTGAAACAGTCTACTCAATCCCCTATTATAATCAAGAAATCAGACAAGAATAAAGTTGAGGCTATAATTCGACAAGCATATACAAATGGGTCCCAAGTTTGCGTGTTTACAATATAGAACAGAGAAGCTCCTCTAATTGAGCGCGTGCATAACACTAGAGGAGCTGATCGAAGCACACAAAACAGCACAGATAACATATCTACACATACTGAATAGACAAAATCAAACCCATACACACCACGACAGGCAGGGCACCTTTACCTCCCGCAATAAGACATTACCTAAAGACCATTACTTTCGTAAGAACTTTCGTAAGCAGTTTCTTGCCTTTCGCCACTCTCTAGAATTAAGAATAATTGTCTCGTTACCTTTTCAACTACTATTCTACGTTATTAGGCTGGCCGTATATGTAATTACTAGTACGTATATCTGACTCCCGACTGAGGACCACTACTATATCTATTTACCAGAGTTTTAGCTACTATAAACCACCAACAAAATATGATACAGGCTTAAAGGCAGCGCCAGTCTATTCTTTAGCTGTTAGAAAATTTTCGCGTTTACCTTTTATGTACTCCAACCACCCATGACGTTTACGCTCAACGTAAAAACTACATAGAACTTCATAGAAGTAACTGACTAGTTCGCAAAACAGCAGCGCACAACTCGTAAGTTGACAGGAAGGGTCGAAGTAGGAGTGCAACCACTCGAAATCAGCAAAATTCCTACATTTCGGACAATTTGAAGCTAACTAGGTCAGAACTGAGTGAAACAGGAAGAAGTTAGAGAATAAAAGAGTACGAAGGAAAGTCATCCTGGGCACTAAGCCGGCCCATGAGCTCGCAATGTCAGATTGAGATGAAGCTGTTTTTTTTAATAATGGAAATATGGATTTTCAAACAGTTAAAGGGGCCCTGCAAGACTTCTTAAACATGGTCAGAAAACGCTGCTGATCGGTAATAGAGGCTCCCGAGAGTACACGAGCCAAATATTATAGCGCAGCACGCGGCCTAGAATTCAAAATAAACTGTCAAAGTTATCAAAAGATTGGTTTGTGTTCTCTTGAGAAATGGCGGGAAACTCTAAAAAATCGCGCAAAGAAGGCCATCTATGAGCCATTGGGTGATTTGAACATGGCGTGCTTGGTCGTTACTGGGATGGCCGCGGGAGGCCGTGACTTGTCTATGCGTGCGCGCACGATCACACGAAAAAGCCGCATATATTCGATGAAAAAGAATAAAAGAAAAAGTGCTCAAGGTCACGAGGCGTGCATGAAGTATTTTCTTCGCCCCTGCCATCCCTCCCTGCTTAGCCTCCAGCGGTTTCGCCGGGACGAGAGAATACAGAACGCGATTGCAGCGTGTGACAATTCTTTGTAACTTCGCTCATACTGGACGGATTCTTAAAATTTTTGTAACGCTGAATTCGCAAGGCAGTAAGCTCTTTTAGTGAGCTATTTCATGGTTATTTGAAAAAGTGTTTCAAGTTTTCAAGGTTACTTGGAAATGTGATGTTGAGAGCTGCTAGGCTGTCAGGTAGCATTATACAGTGCTAAGGAAATGCAACAGAACATTCTACTAGATAGCGCAGCAGCCTAGCATACAGTGATAAAATTCAGTTAGAATGCAGATGTAAGACCTAATTGTCAATGATATATTTACTTAAAATGCGTGAAACCAGTCGTTAAAAAGAAAAAAAAAAGAAGAGCTCTGAATTGCGGCCTTACTGGCAACCACCTGCCGGTGATGCACTTCCTCACCGGAGCAAAATCGGCCCCCCTGGTGCAGTACTTGGTCACTACAACCCATGACTACAGCAATTAACCCTTGGCCCCCGGTCCTCACTGGCTGCGAAGCAACTGTCGAAGGCGGCCGCCAGACCTGCGATGCAGCGAATGGTGTTAAGTATCTCGGGCTCTGCACAGGCCACTATCGGAATCTGAACTTCGCTACGTTCAGCGCTAGAACGCTATCTGGTCAGGCTAGTCTAGCTGTGCTATTTGATGAATTGGAGGGTGTAAAATGTTATATAGTAGGGCTCAGCGAAGTTAGGAGGTTACGTGAGGCTCATACAGTACTGAAGAATGGAGACAGCCTATGCTACCGTGGATTAGTTGACAGAAAAGAACTGGAAGTGAGGTTTCTTATACACCAGAATGTCGCTGGCAAGAAAGAAGAATACTATAGCATCAGTGAGAGGGTGGCAAGTATCATACTTGAGTTTAAAAAACGGTACAAGATGAAGGTGGTACAGACCTACGCGCCTACATTAAGCCAGGATGATAATTTGATTGAACGCTTCTATATATGAAGACGTAGAGTCAGCCAGACATCTCTTAAGGTTCTTATAGTTTGCTGAGAAGCCAATGTTACCATTCAGGAAAGACAACATAAAGGTCTGGCGAATGACGAGAGTACCTTTCGGATCGACGTCAAGTTCATTTATGCTAAGGGCGGCCATTCAGCATCACTTCACAACAGGTGTAGACAACGAGCAGCAGAGAGTGGCTCAACAACTGGCCAATAATTCTATGTAGATGATTAGCTATTGGGGCAGATAATTTACAAGCAGCTGTAGAGCTATACGCTACCACAAAGGAAATAATGAATGACGTTAGAATGCCACTCAGAAAGTGGAAAACAAGTTGCCAAGAGCTGCAGGGCACATTCGACTCAAATGAGCCAGCCCTACTTAACAGCAGTGGATAAATGTCATCCGAAACAAAAGTCCTCGGAATGACATAGAACATGCAGACCGACAGTCTTACTTACAGCTCCCAAAATATCTTGTCATTTCTGGAAAAGGCTGAAGATACAAAGCGCTTTCTTCTGCAAACAGTATCCAGAGTTTATGACCCACTGGGACGTGTTGCTCCTTTCGTGTTACGGGGGAAGATTTTATTTCAGCAGCTGTGGGTTCGTAAAATCAACGGGAATGATACGTGAATATGTGGGGTTTAACGTCCCAAAACTAATATATATGGTTATGAGAGACGCCGTAGTGGAGGGCTTCGGAAATTTCGACAACCTGGGGTTCTTTAACGTGCACCCAAATCTGAGCACACGAGGCTACAGCATTTTCGCTTCCGTTGAAAATACAGCTGCTACAGCCGGGATTCAATCCCGCGACCTGCAGATCAGCAGACGAGTACCTTAGCCACTAGACCACCGAGGCAGGGTAAACTGGGATGAAGAACTACCAGATGATACAGTATAGTAGTGGAAGAGCTGAAGAAGTGATTTGGTTCACCTTCCTAAGATAAATGTTTTCCGACGTTTGACGTCACAGGCAGCTGATATTCATGGCGTTCAAATACACGTCTTTGTGGACTCCAGCAATGGAGCTTATGCAGTGTGTGCATATGTTCGTGCTGAGCTAGCTAACGGTCACATCAGCATGAGTCTCACTGCTGCGAAATCAAGAAAAACCCCATTGAAGCTTTTCTCGTTGCCATGCCTCGAGCTAATGGGAGCACTAATCATGAGGCAGCAGATTGCTGAAATATACAGAACCATATGTCCCCTTTCCTGACAGACCACTTTCTTTTATGTGGACAGACTCTACAAATGCCTTGAATTAGATTCAAACAGATTCATGCAAGCAAGAAGTCTTTGTGAAAAATAAAATCACTGAAATCAGAGCAGTAACACAATTACGGAATCGTAGCTGGCAGCATTGCCCAGGTGACCGAAATCCTGCGGATTTGCTAACAAGAGGTGAATCGCTGGAAGTCTTGATATGAAAGAATATATGTTTGGTAGCATGTACCAAGTTCGCTGCGGCTAAGTCTATCTGAATGGCCACAGAGGAAACTCTTAGCCACTGAGGAGGATCATGAAATAATCGACTCTGAACATTTAGCCCTTCAAGTAGGTCACAAAACGTATGAGCGGAGAGTGTCAATCTTTGACGTAATAAGGCACAGCTCTCTCATCAAATTGCTGAGAGTCACGGCGTGGGTATGACGTTTCGTATATAATGCTAATAAAAGTTGCTCAAAGTATGGATCCCTGAAGACCGAGAAAGTATTGGCAGCCGAGTGTTATTGGGTACACCAAGGTCAAAGTGAAGCCTTTAATGATAAAATATTCGCGCTGCTCCAGAAACAGGTTATACATAAAGTTCAAAGGTGACCGACTTGCGACCATTTATAGATGGAGAAAACCTACTTAGAATTGGTGGGTGACTACAAAACCTCAATGAAAGCCCTGGTACAAAACACCCATTGGTGCTACCTGATGGTCCATATTTCACGTTTCTTGAAGTTATAGATTCTCATCTCCGCACAATGCACGAAAGCATAGTCGCCACGCTAAACCACTCGAGAAAGCGCTTCTGCGTGAGGAGCTCGTGGTGAACAGTGAAAACAGTGATACACCGCTGCGCGTTACGTGCTCGCTATAGAGTGAAGGCAAGTTCGCCGCCACAGGTTCCACTTCCGACCTGTAAGAACATGACTGCATGCCTCACTCAAGGCACCAATACACTTCGACGGGACCAGGCACGCGTGCGCGTCGGTGTTCGTTTTGTCGCTTCACGACGGCGATTCAACGCCAGGCGCCGATCTGCGCGACGCATGCGCGTGTGAGCGCGGCGGGCGTACCTCCTTCACGAAGAGAGGCAGACGCAGTGCTGTCTGGGTAATGCCATCGGCGCGAAATGCACTCTGTCGCATTTGGTGCCAGTTGCCGCCAGGCCGCGCCAACGAACGCTGGTCGCGCCTGGCGTCAGACTAATAATTATTAGAGTGCTAGCGCAGCGTTGCTGTGCCCAGTGTGCACGCACGTCAACGTTAAGTCAACGTTACGTCGGAGTGTTTTGGGCCATTCATGATGCGTTTGTGGCCGTTTCACTAGCTTCACACATAGCAAACTTAGTATCAGGCGACGTGAATAGATGGTGAAGATAAATCACTTGTTCAAACATGATAATCATGACGAGGAAGTCATGTACGGCCTAATTTACCACCGCCTCATATTGTTGCGCTCATTTTAAAGTGAAATATCAACCGTCCTCATTCGTGCTTCCCATATCGATTCCCACTGTACGTGGGATCTGCCCATTTTTTTATTGCCATGTGCTATAAGATATATTGTGCCATAACATACTTGTTAACGTGTGCAGCAGATAGGGCTGAACAGCATAAGAAGGAGCTAAACACATTTTATAGTGCAACAAACTGGCCTAATTGGTACTGCTTCATTAGGGAGTTTTAGCTTGTACGTATACTTCTTTACGTTAACGTGTGACCGGAATGCAGGCATTTCAACGTTCTAGCTCCTCATACGTAAACGTTTACGTACGTACGTGAACGCTTATACCTTTAAGTTTTCCCAAACCATAAATGGTGATGCTAACTGCATATAAACTGCATTTGACTTAGATGGGATTGAATCACTGTTGTGGCAAAACCACGAGATGTTATTTTATCGCCTACAGATTTCTCGTATGCGCAAAAGGGTGAAAAATACAAGGCTACTGCAACGATGGTATCGACATCTTGTGACACTTCGTGCAACCACGGTCATGGACACGTTGGATAAAGCGTAATGTTTTTGAGGTGAAAATGATTAAAGAGGTAACTCATTTGTAATAACGCCGCTACGCGGTTTTTGCATCAGACGTACAATGCACGATGTTTCTGCAATAACAATGTTGTGATTACTTGGTTCACTATTGCCCAGCTAGATGGCGCCACTTATCCAGCTTCCAGCTTGTCGGGAGTTTGCACGTTTACAGCGTCTATGTCCTAGGCCATTCTAGCTTTGGTGATCCGGCTGAAACAATGTAATGACTATTGGCGCTCGCACTTCGGCTTATTTCAACTCGACGGCTCGAGTCCCCGCAATACGGATGCCACAAGTTTCTACGAACGAAGGTAGATTAGCGAGATATGGCGAAAAGCCTATATGGCGAGAATGTAAAATTTTAAACCTCACCTGGCGAGAAACGTAAAGGTTTACGTTCCATAAAGACCCGCACATGCGCAGATCCTATCTGGTATCCAGTAATGTAAAGAAGTGTACGTATAAGCTAAATGCCCCTATTATTTTACAGCACAAAGAAAGAAGCCAAGACACACAGTGCTGTGCTCCATCATTTGCGTGCCTTAGCTTTTTCCTTACCCGTGAGCTCCTATCATTCCATTTGGCTACGCGCTCCAAGCCCAGCTCATCTGGGCACGTTTGAAGGCATCATAGTTTGCTTAACATAAATCACTTGTGTGGAGAATAATTTGGAAACGAACAGTAGCCGTCCACCTATTTTAGCACAAAGCTACCAGAAAATCTATGCCGATTTCTTAGAAAAGACAACAAACAAAATTTGTTCCGTTCCTGGGCTCAAGCATAGAACCAACACATTTTTGGGGCTGTTACTGTACAACTGAAATAACCAGAATACTAGCCATGGGTAGTGCAAAAAACAATTCTAAATGCCAAAGCACATGTGCACTAAGTGTGGCAAATGAGATCTGTGGAAACATGCAGCAGATTTTAGTGCATGATTTCATTGTATTAAGATTTCTTGCCGCTAGTTTTAAACTACTTATAGCTACTGTATGAAGAATTATTGATTGATTGATATGTGGTGTTTAACGTCCCAAAACCACCATATGATTATGAGAGGCGCCGTAGCGGAGGGCTCCGGAAATTTCGACCACCTGGGGTTCTTTAACGTGCACCCAAATCTGAGCACACGGGCCTACATTTCTGCCTCCATCGGAAATGCAGCCGCCGCAGCCGGGATACTGTATGAAGAAATAAGTGTACGCTTAAGGGCTTTTTTTTTTTTTTGAACCAGTAATAATGAGATCTAATGGACAATCATGCAGAGGAAAGGATAGAGGATGTTATTAGAAGTAATTGCAATATAAATGTAAAAAGCAAATGAAAACAAATTTCCGTGGGCAGAGACCAAACCTGCGACCTTTGAATAATGTGTACAATGCTCTACCAACTGTGCTTTCCATTGAACTTGTCATATTCACCGTCCATGTGCTTCAAATTGATTTCGCCCCTGTAGTGTGATTACCAGCTTCTGGAGGGTGCTGTGGTAGGTTAAATACATCAAGTATAAATGAAAAAGAAGATGGCTCTTAGTTTCGACTTGGTTTAGGTGAATCCATAAAGGGCCATGTCGTGAGCTTTTATCACCATAGTAAGATAATACAGTACAGGCAAATACGCAGGAGGTCTCAAGGTTACAAACCGCAGGCAGGACCTACAATACATTAATACACTGTAAACCCTTTCACAGACCATTCCAGAGTGCTGCCCATAATCCTCTCTGGGCTACGCGTTAAAACAGACGCACCCCCCCCCTCCCCAAAAAAATGCACTACTGAGGCTGCGATGTTGGCCTTCATACTCTCGTGTGCAGTCAGCACGGTGGCAATTTTTTTCTCCCATGGAAAGGTATATAGTCAGGTACAACTTTAAGAGTCTGTGGCATTTCCTCCTCAAAAGCAGATGCACACAAGCCTGCACCAGTGGACAAGCACTCCAGATTGCTGTCACAAGCTGTATATTTGATGAATTAGACACGAAAGAGCCGTCTCAAAATTCAGCCCCATCCACCAGAATGAGTAGACCTATATTTACCAACACGGACACTCAAGCAGAGACATGCAGATGTGATAAAGGAAAGAAAATATCTAGAAGCCTAATGAGGAAAATGGCAGCAAGCAATGTTTCAAGAGTCTGCACCAGACTTGCTATGCTTCGACCTCGATATAACGAACCCAGATGTAAAAAAAATGTAGGTTATAATGAAGTAAAAAAATAGTTCTGTAATAGACAGTGTAAAAAATATAGCTTCAAAACAAATTTTAGATAATAAACTTATTTTCTTGTACAATGCAACTTTGTTCTGATGAGATGTGGTTGTACTTTTCTTTCTTTCCATCGCATTGCACTATACCCCCTCCTTCATCCACATGTTTCGCAGCACAACGCCTCAGTTGCTACAGGCGATGATGACGATCATGGATTCATATCCAGGGAACAATGAAATGTGGCACTGCAAAGTGTCCTTGACAAGGAATCACATGAAAAACAGCTGATCACCGATAAGCCCAGGACGGAAACGGCATCAGTTATCGAAAACGGGTCCTTACAGATATGCATGCGACCGGTGCACTCTGAACTGGCCACATTACTTTGTGCTTGCAGGTGCCGTGTTTTGTATGTACGCAATCCCCCGATTTTGTGCGTTATGACAGGCTTCATCTGAGGGAGGAAGTTCCCATTTTTAATTATAGGAGTAATACAATGCTTGCAAAAAACAGCTTTAAAAAGGAAAAGAAAAATTAGCAGGATCTACTTCGAGACGATCAAAACGCTCCTGCAGCTCTTTGACGTCTTTTTCCACAGAGCTTGCAATCTCGCGCACGGTCATCTCAAGTTCCTGCAAACAGAAACAAATGAATGAGACCATACACTGTAAGGTGCAAGGAGCAATCTAGAAAATAGAAGGCATTGCTGAGAAAGCACAGTCCTTTAGTGTAGTCAATGAAGCACATTAATTAATGGCCGGTGCAATGCCACCCCCTAATGTAATTTGTATTAACTTCGTCAACATTCAGTACTTTGGGCTTTAGCCATATTCCAATGCATGATGATGGCGAAACAGAAGTGGCAGAGTGCCTACGGAGTGAAACGTTACAACAAAGCTTTATCTAAAATAGAAGAGGTATAACTTTATAGGCATAAGGTACTTCATATAGTGTACCAATTCCCAATCCCGATTTCGCTGCAAAACCGCAGAAACAACAGTCCTTCACAGCACTAGGCAATGTAATGTAGCGACGAAACTGCCGAGTGGCAGCTGAAGCACTCCCATCTCGAAACTTGCAGCACGAAAAATAAAACCGTAAAAAAAAAGCGGTCTTGCAATCAGCTAAAACGTGCGCCTGTGGAAAACTAGACACGCTTCACTGCAACATAGCGGTGACGCGCGGACAGTGTGTCGCATGCTTCTCACAACATGAGCGCTTCATTATTTACTCATTCTTACCGGGAATACAAAAAAGCAGGCTGGGGGAATTCACAATGTATGGGAACCTCCGAGTGCTGGTTGCTTCAGCAATTTGCGCAATTGCACTGTTGGCATAGTTCGTGCCTGCAGCGCCTGCTTCGAGAACTCGTTTAAGCTTCAATGATAATGTTTTTCAGCTAAAACATCGCGAATTTCTTCACGCTGTCTATTATTAAATTCTTTATTTTACTATACAGAATTGGCAAATGGTCGCATCATGACATACTGATGTAGCGAAGAGCAGGCAACATGTTGCCCGCGTGTCACTACTGTATTGCAGTCGAGATGTCTTATCTTCGAAGGTGCACATTGCAGTTGATCATGACAGTCTTTTTAATGCGAAGCATTTTTTAGCAAACTTTGGCGACTTTGACCGTATCTATCTCGCCGCCTACGACTTTTAGCTATACTGGTCGTATCGATAACAGCATCGATACCAAAATTGGTATGGCATAACATGGCTGTATGACAAGCATAATTGACTAGTGATAACATGAAAATCATGACATCCACATCATCAGTGTCATGATTTACATTTCAAGGTGTTGCTGCTATTGCGGTGGTTTCCTTCACATGACATTGAAAAACTGGTATGGTATGACATGACTGCATGGTGAACACAAGTGACAGACTCTAACGTGGAAATCGTGACAAATGTCGTAACTCATGACTACATGCCACACTCATGATGCGCTCACTGCCGTTTCCCTAGCTCTACATATACCAAATTTGGTATTACATGAGGTGAATAAATGACAAAGGTAAATAACACGTCCAAACTTGATAATCAAGACATTGAATCATGAAACATAATTTACACCCGCCTCGTAGCGTTGTGCTGATTTTGTGCCTCGTAGCGTTGTGCTGAGTGACATATCAACCTTTCTCATTCGTGCTTCGCATATCGATATCCACTGTACATGGAGCTGCCACTTTTTTTTTTTTTTTTTTTTGTGACAGCAGCGAGGCCCGGCATTCCTTGTTGTTTACGGCAAAAATTTGACCTGGTATTGCGGGTCAACATAACCACTGAAGTCGCAAACTAGTCGGCATAGCAAACAACCAGCCCTGACCACTTTTCAAGTTCTGAATGCATTCCAGCAATTTTTCTATATTCCGGTAATTCAAAAACTCACCTAATATGAAGATTTTTTCAAGATCCAGTGACTATAAATTAACGAAGTTTTACTGTATATCTATCAATTGTAAAAATTACCCATGATGACTTCATATAATCACATTTCCATTCAAGTGGCTGCTCAGATCCTGCAAAATGAAATGTCATTGCATTCTACAGATAGAAAAGATTGCAACAGAAGTAATGTTATGGTCCTATCTTTTTTTTTTTTGGCTGTATGATGCTTCGATGTTTCTTATTTTATTTACTACAAGAAGGCAATTTTACTTCACCATTTTGAAACTAACTTTCAGCTCCACTTTGCGCATGAAGGACATTTTTTTTATTTGGTTATAACTAAACATATTTTCAAAAATTGAAAAAAAAGGTTAGATTTCCACTTCTTTTGAGCTTCTTTTGTGATAATTCATTGATTCATATCTGGGGTTTAACGTCCCAAAACCACCATTTGATAATGAGAGACGCCGTAGTGGAGGACTCCGGAAATTTCGACTACCTGGGGTTTTTTAACGTGCACCCAAATCTGAGCATACAGGCCTACAACATTCCCGCCTCCATCGGAAATGCAGCCGCCGCAGCCGAGATTTGAACCCGCGACCTGTGGGTGAGCAGCTGAGCACCTTGGCCACTAGACCACCGCGGCGGGGCTTTTGTGATAATTAACCTGTTAGCCCAATGGCATTTGGCAACTTTGGTGCATCCCCAACTGAGCATTTCAAGGATTCTAGCATGGTTGTAAAACACTTCCAAACAGTAGTCAAGGTTCCCAAGAACACGCAAGCCAAACATTATCGCACAGCTGGTGGCCTGGAATTTACTATTCTCAAAGTCAGGTAGAAATCACTCCCTCCTCTCAAGGCAAATGATGCCATAAACCCGTATGACTACGCCATAAAATAAACCCAATGTCCACGACCTTTGGATAATTTGAGCATCGCGAGCTACATAGTTATAGTAGCTGCCACAGGATGACGCGATGTGCCCATGCACTCGCTTGGGATCACACTGAAAGTCAGCCTTGGGTTCGAAGAAAAAAAGAAAAGAAAGTTCTCAAGGTCACGACGTATGCCGACATAATCAATGGTGCAACAGCCAAGATGAAATTCGGAGCAATTTTCGGAGCAGTAAAACGTTACTTTTAGAGCATTAAAATCCAAACTTGGAGCACCTTAAGGAAAAAAAAATACACATTCTACCATGAAAGACCGAATTTGAAGCAGTGTAAAAAAAGGCTTACATATAGAATATAAATATATGTAGAAAACATTCGACCCACTCAAATTGTGCAGAGTGAACATGAGCACTGCTATTTCAATAAGAAGTAGTATTCTGAATTACTCCACCGAGACAACAATGAAGTTCACATTGGCATTTGCCACGCCCGTCGAATTTATTTACAGACTCCGCTCATTTAAATGGGGCTCTGCCTAGCTGGGGGCCTAAAAATTTGGGAGATTCTTAAAAACCAAGAGTTGGGGTGGGGAAAAAAGTGGCAGATACGTTTTTAAAATTATTTTTTAGGGCAACAGAAATGTCATTTGCCACTCTAAATGAGTGCCACAACTTTTTTTTAGACGTCAGTCATTATTCTAGCACTCCAAATTGTGCAGGCCATACACACATGAGAAATTGAACAAAATGTGCTGTCCCGTGACTAGCGCTAACAGCCCCTCCCAAATCATTATACACTTTTTTTGCAGGACACCAGTGTACTGCGGCGAAGGTGGCTTATGCCTGAAATTCGCACAGCGTTTTTCCGGCGTATCAAACGCCTCAAAACGTCCACTTCTGGATGATTCAGATATCTTCAGCGTCGGCGCCGACGCCAAAAGTGAGTCGACGAATTAAGTACGAATCGGTGCACGGCTGCCAGCGACTTCCGCTACGTAACAGCATCGTTGCTGCTGTCAAAATGGCTGCCACCCACCTCGGATCTATCAAGTCGTCGCCGTGCTCTGTGTGACCCGAAAATTCTCAACTGATGCTTGTATTTGACTTAGCTTGTTCCCCAGAAACTTCAACAGGAAGCGCTTGCGATTTCTTCAAACTGTTTTCGAGTGCCATACTCAAGCCCCTTGGTAGGTTAGCAGGCCTTCGTGTATTGACTGAATGCGTGGCCTAAAGGATGTACAACTTGCAAGCTCAGGGGTCGCATATTGAAAGTTTCTGGTTCTTCCGATTTCAACAGCTGGCGCTAGAAGTAAAAAAAAAATCTGGTGGTACTGTGATTCGTTTTTCTCACCTCGGAACTGCAAATAACACATCGGTTTTCAGGAATATTTCTTGTTGCTGCATTGATGGACAATGCGCACTGCTTTACGAGGTCTTTGGTTCATTCTCTTTGACACACTGTGCGATTAGGGTTGCCACCTGCCCGGTTTTGAACTGGCCGGGCCGTTTTTTTACACAAAAGGCCGGTCGCCGGTCTGCATTTAAGACCGGCCGGTTTTTTGCTCATCGTATCCCAAATATTTTGTTTTTACTCTTCGCTGTGTTTGCCGCATGTGTTGACTGAACAATTCCACCAGCGCGGTCGGGGACTGACTGCGCAGGTGGAGAAAAAACGAGGGAAGAGAAAAGATGGGAGAAACGTGACACCTGCGTCGCCGGAATGACACCGCGTGTCGATCCCCTACATCGATCAGCAACGCCAGAGAAGCAATATCCCGTATAGTGAGAAACACAGGAGTCGAAGTAGCACACAAGCCATCCACCACTATCGGCAGCTTCATCCCTCGGTCTAAAGACCGCACACCTGTGGAAAAAGCTCAGGGCGTCGTGTACCAGATCGCGCCGACTGCCCCGCTTCCTATATTGGGGAAACCAAGAACTTCCACGAAAGAATGCAGCAGCACAAGAATAACCTCCATCAGTTGAACCGAGAACGGAGCGCAGTAGCAGAACACTGCGAGCGGTTTGACCACCATATCCGTCTCGACGGCGCGATGATTCTGGCAAAAGGAAGGAACCCTTGCCGGCAGCTCCTCCTCGAAGCCTGGCACATTCAGCAGCAAAAGGAAACGCCAACCGCTCTAAGGGGACATCGCCCTTCCTCTCCTGCCAGGGCTTGCGAAGAGTTACGGCAAGCCTTGCACGCATACAAGATCAATCCTCCTTCCCCCTCCCCAAGAAGCTGTGCAGTGCTCTTGATAGGACTGAAGAAAACCACTTTCTACTATGTACCTATAAAAGCTCGAAGCAAGAACCCTTCAAGCCCACCGATCTTTGGAACGGAGCGGAAATCAGTATAAATAGTTATATTGCTTCCTTTTGTTGCATCGTAAGCATGGATTCTCCACCTTTGAAAAAACGAAAAATACGTCAGTGCACGTTCCGTAAAAAGTAGATATCTCAACCAGAGTACGAGAGCTGGCTCCTGCCCGAGGACGACGATGCCACAGCTGCAAGGTGCACCATATGTGCAAGCACGTTTACGGTTAAATTTGATGGCGTCAGCGCTGTGAAGCATCATGCATCAACGCACACACATGAACAGAAGAGCCCCGCCTCGAAACAGTCGGCTACAGTCAAAAAGTTCTTTGTTCCAGCCATTCCTAGCGCAGAAGATAACGTGACTGCTGCGGAGCTGGGCACCATATTTCATGGAATCAAGCAGAACTACAGTTACCTGTCAATGGACTGCGGCAGCAAGTTGGCACCGAAAGTCTTCTCGGATTCAAACATTGCTTCCAGAATGCAACTCGGAAGAATGAAGATGGAACACCTCGTGAAAGATGTACTGGCGCCTTGTTCAGTGGAGTGCATAGTTGAAAAACTTTGTCCAGCAGGCCGCAACGTTCCGTTCGCTCTCTCCACTGACGCTTCTTACAAAGGAAACGGAAAACGTTTCCCCATTGCAGTGCATTTCTACGATGTGAGTGGTGCCAGATTAACTGATACTCCCATCGACTTTTGTGAGCAGGCGGACGAGACTTCCGGCGTCATTTGCGAACTTTTGGCAACAAATTTGGAGAAGGTAGGCCTTTCTTTCGAGCGAGCTGTAGCGTATAGCGTGGATAATGCTTCTGTGCATAATGGGAAACATAACTCAGTTTTCCAGAAGATGCCGAAAGATCAGCCGACTTTGTTGAAGGCCAATTGCAATTGCCATGTTCTGCATAACACTGCCAAGCACGCAGTCAAGTCTTTGATGTTTCATGGTGAAACTCTTGTACTAAATGTATTCAAAGAATTTTCTTCTAGCTCGAAATGTGTAGAGTAATTGAAAATGTTCTTCGAATTTCGTGATCAGGAATATAGCAAAGCTTTGTGTCATATTTCGATCTGCTGGTTAAGTTTTCTTGCAGCCTTAGACAGATTAATTAAAAACTGGGCACCCATCAAGTCATACTTGCTCAGTGAAGGAGAGAAGGAGTGCAAAAAAGTGATCTGGAGATTTATAGGCAACCTAGCTGATAGACTTTCAGAGAGTGTCACACTTTCGGAAGGCTACATGCACTTCATGCACTCATTCCTTGCAATATTTCATTCAGCAATCATCACCCTCAGAAAGAGTCACGTTGAGTCGACAGAACTTTACGCTGTAATGACTACGCACAGGAAGCAGCTAATTAATCGAAGGGATGATATGTTCTCCGGTGTCAAGGCTAATCTGGGACTTGAAATCCTTCCTGGTGGACAAGTTGCAAAGCTGGACTTTGTGATTGCCTAAGACAGTGCCCTTGCGTACCTCGGAAAGTGGTTTGACTTCGAGAACTCCCCCCTTTAAAATGCTTGCTGAATTGAATCTGCGCAAAGGTGCACCCACTTTATTGATGGTAAAAAATGCGGGCAACCTTTTTGGTATTGACTTTCAAGAGGAAGGGAACTAACTACTCAGAGCTTTGTCTTTTGAAGGATGCTCTGCCTGGACTTAAATGTGATGAGAAATCAAGGTCGATGTGGCTGAAGTTCTTAAAAGAGCTGAAATGCCCCTTCTTGCAGAACCTAATGGAGCATGTTTATTCCATTCCCTTCAGGAATGCGTTCGTTAAACGCGTCTTCAGTGAGATGGGAAACTTATGGACGGATGAAAGAAACCAGCTAAGCATCCCAATGCTTAAAGCGGAACTTCGTGTGCGGTATAATTTGGTGTACAGCTGTGAAGAGTTTATAAATATGGCGAGAGAAAACAAGCTCATCCGAGCCGCTAAGTCGAATTATAAGTACATATTTAAGTTCCGTGAATAGGAGAAGGCGAGCACATAGGATTTCTTTATTTCTTTTATGCGTTGCGAGTGTGCAGCACATTATTGCATGTGTAGGTATATATGCGTTGTATACATTTTAAAGGAGCACTCAACAGCTCAGAAAAAATTACCAAAAAAATTGAAAATCTACTCCGAAGACACGACTATTCCATAATTATCCCACCTGGGAACATTGTTCCCTGCAGGTGCCGCTCGTAGTGGTTTTAGGAATCGTAGTGGGGGCTGAGCGGGCTGAGAGACACGGGCGACGAAATAGCATTGTTGGCACGCCTGTTCCAGGCACGGCCGTTCGAGGAAGTTGAAGGCGCGGCGGTTTGTGAAAAACGTATTAAAGTAATCATTTTCTGCAAGTTTCTGTCTGAAATGAAGGTTGTGTCTACGGATTTAAGCACCCAATTGTTTACTTTGGCTGAAAACCTCGGCGGCAAATATTTTGTTCTGCATACGTAATAATTTAATGCTCGTTTTGAGTGCAAGCATTGCAAGACTCATGATATTTGTGCGCTTGCCACCAGAGACTAATTGATTCGCTCAATGCTGTGTTTGTATGTACGTGGACATATTATGTTGATGTTGAAGGTGGGTACAATAAATGTCATTGCATGTCAAAGATTTAACATGGACTTAGTTTATTTTCCACATAACCGCAACTTCGTGACCCCCCGCTGACTGGCCATTTTTTTTCTGGGAAAGGTGGCAACTCTATGTGCGACGCTCAGCTGGCGCTGACCTTGGCGCTCCTTATATGCTTTGCCACCCTCTCTGGCAGCATTGATGCGATGACGCCGAGGAAAGCACCGCCGGGAAAACACTGTCAAAACGCTACACATGTTTCGGGCTTTAGGCAGCGATCTGCGTTCATTAAAACAAGGCCAAGCAATTTTCAAACCACTACACCCGCTGCCACTATTTCTTTTTTTCCTTTCGCAGTGGGCTTAGGTTTAGGACAACACATCTTTGCTCGCTTGCAAGGTGCGTTCAACCAGATGAAGTCACTGCGCGTGCCCGTTGGCCCAGCGACGGTGCCGGGTCATTTCAACTTGAAGCCAGAAAAATTGTTAATGCATCATTGCTATGGCAACCAACATAGTAGCTGGCAACGATGGTGTTAGCAGTACGTCGACCTTGTTCGCGCGTGGGAAACGCGACATGCGTTTCTAACACGCCGTAACTGCGTTTGCTGACTCAGAGATTCACGATTCCCATGAAGCGCTGATGGTTACAGCCACGCATTTTTCTTTGGCTTGAAGTTCTGTCATCCAGCCAACAGGTATCCTGTGGTCAGTGGATCGACGCGCGCGCTGCATTGTTTCTTTATCTTATACTTTATATGGTCGATCCGAGTGTCCTCACCTAACGAGTATATAAGTTATGGTCTGCGAGCTTGGTTTGATTCGCGACGCAAAATGCAGGTGGCTAATGTGGTGACCATTTTTCGCTGACATTAACGCAACTGAGAAAAGTTTGAGGCTGGTCGGGCATTTTCGCACCTGCGTGGCGTAAATTCAGCAAATTTCATGGTTTTGACGTAGCTCAGCGCAGTAATGGAAAATTGTATCTATTTGGCACAATTGGTGCAGCTGTTGCACCCCTGTATAATGACATTCCGTGCTCCCATCACTATCCCCCCCTCCTCCCAAAGCTTTCAGCACTTGCACATACGAACAGAGAGGGAAAGTGGTTGAAGCTTGAGACAAACTCCAGTAACTCTGCTCATACTAGATGGATTCTAAAATTTTTGTGGCAGTCGTTTCGTGAAGCCATTCGATAATTATTTGGAAAACCGTTGCAGGACCCCTTTAATTCTGCAGAGCTGGAAAAAATGCATCCTGCAATCAAGAATCCAATCAGCCATCAAGTCCTTGTGACAGTGCAAAATATTGTTACCTTTAACTTTTTCACATCAATGCTTGTCGCCGTAAGGCCGTCGTTGAGCTTCTCCTTGAGCTCTGAGCTCCCCGTCAACTCTTGCAGCAACTTCGTCATAGCTGCGCAATCACTGAAAGAAATAGTAGTGCCTAAGTATGCTTAAAGGGTCCCTAAACCACCTATGATAATTTAGCATTTCAAGTAAATGTAAGCATCAAATTTAGAATGCCGTCACAATCAACAACTGCCAAACGCGGCAGTGCTACAAGCCACATGCACATCACAAATTTCAAGAAACAATCTGTTCTATCGGGGCCTTACAATAATACCCAGCGTTGGCCATGACACTATGCTTGTCCGCTTATGTGATCCACAAAATAACCAGTTTGTCTGCTCCCACATAAGTGCACTTGCTGCTTTTCCTCTTCATGTACTTCCCACCGCCACATAAATTATTTAATCGAGGGGACACTGTTGCCTGACGGCAACTTCAGACTAATTCATTCCTCTGCCTTAACATCTTTCATCTCTTCCACCCCATACAATATCTCTCATACAGACCCTATTGTGGAGCGAAGCCCACGGTGAACCACTGCACCTGAGAATGTCCACAACCACCGGGCTACCGTCCTATTCCTTCAACTCTCACATTCCTCCTGGGATACTGCGCTGACCAGCTCAGAACCGCAGGAGCGGCGTCGGCTGATCCAGCAGGCACATAATGTGGCACGAGTCAATGAGGTCCTGAACTAAGGGCTCCACCTAAGGAGGACAACCCTTTAGGCCTACATGAGTAAGTTTTTTCTCTCTCTCTCCTCACACTCTACAAGAAAGAGAGATGAGCCGACGAACGGAACTCTGTAATGAAGCAAAAGCTAAATGAGCAAGGACCTTTTTTGGATCATAAAATGCTTGCAACTTCGCAATTAAGACACCATTTGGGAAAATTCTCATGGCTAGAGGCTTCTTCAAGACTCGTGCACAGCTGCAACTACATGTTGTGGTGTTGGTGTCGTTAGCTGTGGTCTAGGTGCCCTTTGACAAAAAAAGGCTTTGCCCACTAAGCTTCTCTTGTCTGGAAGCAATAATCAGTCTATTGCATCGTGGTCCTTGGCAGGGCTTTATTTTTTTAGGGGGGGGGGGAGGGGTTTCGAACTAGTGTTCCATCGCAGGTAAGGAAGGGGGAGAGCACTGGTATAGCTTGGTTGAAGACAAGTACCGGGGAGCCTTGAGGGGGACTAGCGCACCCTTTGCAACTCCCTGCCAACGTCTGTGTATTGCATTAAAGGGACATTAAAGGGTAAGGTAAATGGGTCACCTTGGTTTCAGCTCTATATATCTCGAACATACCCATATTTTACCGTGAAATTTTGCATGCTGAATAAGAATGCTCTTGGCCTTCACTTTGTGCAATTTTGACCCCAAAGTTTTTGTTACAATTTCCTATTTAATTTTATTCTGGAGTGTAAAATTAAGTGCAGCTCTACACAAAAACAAAAAAAAAACATTACCAATGTGAAATGTGGCATGCTATTTCCACATTGTAGTGACATTCACCACAAAGCTTTAAGAAGTGGTTTTCACAATTATCACACAAGAAAAAATATTGTTCTCGCATGTCAGGCACGATAAGAGACTTTCTATTAATCATTTTTTTCCTTAATTAAGACTTGGCCAGTTTTTCAGAGTGTGGCACTCAGAGTATCTGGAAGTGATTTAATATGACAAACAATTCGATAGCTTTCAAGAAAAAGTACACTAGGTCCCAAACATTCCCAGAAGAACGATCGCCAGAAGAACGCGCCTTCATGTTTAAAGCAAGGGGCCAAAGTTCCCGCAACATAGACCAGTGGCTACGATACAAAAGCATTACTGCTAAGTAAACTTGCAATTCAAACATTGCACGGTATTATACATTTAAAAACACCTCATTGATATTAAGGACTTCACAAAAGCCGATTATTTAAAGGGATACTGACATAAAATGTTGCTGCTGAGAGAGCTTGCTAATCAATTCCTGCAAAAATGTGTATATAATCTACCATAACTCAAAATCAAATATCACTTTGAAGGTAATTGACAGGAATTTGGAAGTTGGTGTGTGCAATCCCGTGCAATAGAATAAGCCCCGTGACATCATCTGCGGCGATTCGAAGGTGACTCCTAACTTCTTAGACATCACTAATACAGCTAAACTCCAAGCAGGCACAGCTAGAATAATGACATCATAGTCGCCATTGCCACTTCGCCACGCTTGCGCCAACCATCTGCTAAATTTGGTGGCTGCTCACATGTTTGTGCCTGTGGCCAAAGTGTGGGAACCACCAAGAAAGTAGTTGCCATCACATGTCAATGAAAGTAACAACATCGTGCAGAAAATGTGGCAAGCAAAAGAATGCCAGTAGACAGTGCAGGCGGTGTGGAAGCGCATCACAGTTTCACATGCCATATTACATGCCAGGTGGTGTTAGCTGCACCTGGTGGCTTGTCATTCTCTCACCTCTTCCTAACAAACCGAGACTGGTCGGCAATAAATAGGCTGGAATCAATTATCTATTGCACGTTGCGTGGTGCTGTTTGTGTGCATTCGTGCAAGGCAAACACCGCGTTATGACAGAGTATCTCACGCAACAGCGTGCACCCTTTACACGACGGCAATTGCAGTCACCGTCTCCGAGGAGACCCACAGCCACTGGGCCACGTTTCAAGGTGACAGCACGGGGACGCTCCCCGAACCCTCATCGGGAAAACTGAAGGCAAGGGCCTTCGGGAGCAAGGTAGCTGAGACTCAACGTGCGGAAGACCTCCCATTGACGCTTGCAGGCAACGCCGAAGGCATTTCGTCAGATATTGAGCGCACTACCGAAGAAACGCCGACACCCACTTCTGAACATAGTGAACGCGTGTCACTCGACATACCTGTGCTGATTGACGGTTTTCAGGCCAATGCCTTTGTAGACACTGGTGCAGACTGTTCGATTATCAGCGGGAGGCTAGCAAAAGATCTCAGGAAACTGATTACGCCGTGGAATAGAATGCGAATTCGAACCACTGGAGGACATGTTATAACACCGCTGGGTCGCTGTACTGCAAGAGTGAAAATTCGAGCGTCAACGTTTGTAGCCACCTGCCTCGTTCTTCGCGACTGCTCACGTCAGCCGATTATCGGCACGGACTTCTATTTGGGAATACCGTGCCATCATAAATCTCCGTGAGCGCATCGTGACCTTCTCGACTCAAGGCGCAACAGATCGAGACGCTGATAACTGCCGTAGACCTGCGCTGCGTGTTGTTGATGACAGTGTGATGCTGCCGCCTCGAACGACTGTTCCCATCAAAGTCACTTGTGAAGTCCTCCGAGATAGTGACGTGGTTGCCGAAAGCAGCCCAGCACTTCTGCTGCTCCAAAGGTGTATGCGCCGCCCGAAGTGTTGTGCGTGTCTGGGACGGACAGTGAGATACTAGTTACGAACTTCAACTACAAACACCGGCATCTTTTTCGCAGAACCACCGTAGCCTATGGAGACCCTGTTACTAACGTCACGGAGTGCTTCGCGTCTGGGAAACGCATGAGGATGAGAAATTTCTAGACCACACCGACATTAATTCGACATTGTCAGACAAGAGGAAGGCTGAACTTCATGACCTTTTAAGGGAGTTTTAATCTTGCTTCGCCTCTTCTTCCAAAGTCCATGAAATGCACCTCACGAAGCATCGAATTATTACAGACGATGACGTCCACCCCATCCAGCAGCAAGCAATCTTATCGCGTTTCTGCCAAAGAATACAAGGCTATTCAGACGCACCTAAAAAAGAGATGCCCGATGACAGGATTATTCAACCACCCAGCAGCCCTTGGTCCTCGCCAGTCGTTCTAGTGAAGAAAAAAGACTGAACGCTGTGATTCTGTATTGATTACAAGAACCTCAATAGCGCCACGAAAAAAGACTACTGCCCGCTTCCACTAGTCGATGACTCTCTCGACAGGTTACGACGCACAAAGTATTTTACGTCCATCGATCTAAAGAGAGGCTATTGGCAGATCGAAGTGGATGAACGGGATTGACAAAAAACCGCGTTTATGAATCCAGACAGACTACGAATTCAGAGTTCTTCCCTTCGTCCTCGCCAGTCGTTCTAGTGAAGAAAAAAGACTGATCGCTGTGATTCTGTATTGATTACAGGAACCTCAATAGCGCGACGAAAATAGACTACTGCCCGCTTCCACGGGTCAATGACTCTCTCGACAGGTTACGACGCACGAAGTATTTTACGTCCTTCGATCTAAAGAGAGGCTATTGGCAGATCGAAGTGGATGAACGGGATCGAGAAAAAACCGCGTTTGTGACTCCAGACAAACTACGAATTCAGAGTTCTTCCCTTCGGCCTCTGTTCTGCCCCTGCCACTTAACAGAAAATGATGGCTACTGTTCTCGCTGGCTTGAAGTGGCAAAGCTGTCTTGTCTACCTCGACGATGTCGTCATCTTCTCCGAGAGCTCCGAAGAACATCTGAAGCGCCTGAGAAAGGTTCTGGAAGCCATTCCCACAGCTAAACTCACGCCGAAACTCCAAAATTTCGGCTATGAAGAGCGGAAATTTCTGGGACATGTCGTTATTGTGGATGGAGTGCGACCTGATCCAGACAAAACTGCTGCAGTCGCCGCCTTCCCAGTTCGATCAGATAAAAGAGCATAAGATAAAAAGCTCGTGCGCGTATTATCGCCACTTTATCGCCAACTTCTCGAACATAGCTGAACCTCTTATGCGACTCACCCGAGATGGCGTACAATTTACTTGGAGGGCAGAACAAGATAGATTGTTCGCAGAGCTACGGCAGAGAATGCAAACAGTTCCTGTTCTTGCCACTTTAGATGAGGATGCTGCTACAGAAATTCACACAGATGCCAGCAACGTCGAACTTGGCGCTGTCCTTGTACAACAACATGGCGGCGTTGAGCATGTAATAGCTTACGCCAGTCGTACTCTTTCTAGAGCCTAGATCAACTATTCTACATAAGAAAAAGAATGCCTCGCAGTCGTGTGGGCGATGACCAAATTTCAACCTTACCTCTACGGTCATCCCTTCAAAGTGGCGACTGACCACCACTTTCTCTGCTGGCTGGCCAATCTCAGAGATCCATCTGGCCGTTTCACTCGGTGGAGTTTGAGCTTGCAGGAGTTCGACATTACGATTGTGTACAGGTCAGGGCGCAAACACGAGGATACCGACACGCTTTCTCGAGCACCTGTGGGACACGCTGTCATGGGCTCCGAGGATGAAGATGGCTTACTCAAGAGCAGTTAGCGATTCCGAATTGATGCGAAGACAGCAGACAAACGAAGAATTGTGCCCAGTTATTGATTCCCTGGAAGGCCGGAACTCTCAGGTCCATCAACACATTGCTCACGAGTTGTCCTTTTGTCCAAGAAGAGGCATTGTATGCCAACAGTATCACTGACTGCAACTATCAACTAGTGTACATCGCTATGTGAAAGGCTGCCATGAGTGCCAGCGCCACAAGACTCCGCCTGTGAGACCCGCAGGTCTGCTCCAGCCGATCACACCACCGCGGACACCATTTCACCTCATGGGGATGGACCTTTTCGGACCCTTCCCTTTGCTGTCCTCTGGGAACAAATAGATTATATTTGCGACAGATTATATTACATGTTATGCTGAAACAAAAGCATTACCCCATGGCACGGCCTCTGAAGTCGCAAAGTTCTTCGTGCACCAAATCTTACTACGGCATGGTGCCCCGTCATGCGTGATTACAGACAGAAGGACGTCGTTTACAGTGATGATGGAGAACATTTTTCAATTGAGCTGCACAAGTTATCGAAAAATGATGGCTTATCACCCGCAATCCAATGAACTGACAGAAAAGCTTAACAAGATCATACCAGACATGCTGTCAATGTATGTGGAAGTATAACACAAAGCCTAGGACGAGATTCTTCCATACATCATGTTTGCCTACAATACGGCAACGCAAAAAAAACGCGATTTCCACCTTGTTTACGGATGCAACGTGCGAACCATGCTCGATGCTATGCTTCCGTGCGACCAAAGCGATGAACTAGCTCCAGAGGCTGAGCATTACACTCAGTACGTCGAAGAAGCTCATCAGTTAGCTCGCATAGACACTAGTCGCCAACAAGATACAGATGCACGGCATTACAGCCTCCGTCATCGAAACGTCGCCTACCACCCTGGGGACCGAGTGTGGGTGTGGATCCCTGCCCGGCGACCAGGTTTATTCGAAAAACTTCCAAGCCGTTATTTTGAACCGTACAAGGTTCTTAGACGTGTCACAGACATTATCTACGAGGTATTTCCGGACGGCGCAGTGTCTTCTCGTCGACAGCTTCAGCCCAAAGCCGTTCATGTCGTTCAGCTGAAGCCCTACTTCCCACAGTGGCCCTTGTAGTTTCATGTGTTACAACAGCCCCTGACTTTGCATTTCTGCTGCTGTTTGTGTTCTGTGTTTTTATGCCTTTTCTTTTTGCGCTATGCGCAAGTGTTGGCGAAACTTCCTTATTTGCGCTGCGAGTACTGGCACTCTCCCTCTTTTGCATCTATACATCTGTGTCTTCATGTATGCCTTCATTTTTTTTTTCTTTCTTTACGTGGATTGAGTCTATGCTTTCAAAGGAGGGCACCATTGCCACATGGTCTGCTTGGCCGAGATCCACTAGTGAAAGAGGACAAAGAAGATCTATCCAAGCTGCTGCTTGGCTAGTCAACTCAACACGACCATTAAATCAAGTTTGTCGTAAGACATGTGACAATATCATGAGCCACTGGCCTCTATACTTCGCTTTTGTCCCTCCATCACATGCGCCAGCTGCTCGGTTGGAGCTCGTGAACGTGCAGGGCTGGAATGTGCGCTTTGGGCTGGCTTTGCTTGTCGTAATGGGGCTGCTGACGTTTAGCTTGGTTCGCACCAACTGCAATGCACAGATTGGTGTGCACAGCACTCGGACGATGTCAGTTTCCGTTGGAATAAGTAACGAATGTTACTTTGCAACAGCTACCATTAGTCGCTTTAGGCACAGTTGGCGTTGCTCCACATGAAGCTGTGTTCACAATTCAAATTAGGTATCATAAGCGTCGGTAAATTTAACACGTGTACCCCTTTAATACATATTTTGGAAAATAACTGCATTTATCAACTCCATGATAAGACGTTCCATAAAAGACATTTTTAGTTTTATCGCCTTGAACACCAATGAAGAGTTAATTATGACAACTTGCCAGTGCAAACAAAGTAACAAGGTACACAAACTGCATTTGTTTGTGTGCCTTGCTACTTTGTTTTCATTGCCAAGTTGTCATAATGAATTTATTTCACCCATCCCACCTATCAACTCTTCTGTAATGAGGTATTCACTTTAGTAGTTGTCGGCCCTATATGGTGTTTCAATCAAGTAATCCCTGGCAGTGTAGATACAAATGTACTGCATGTTGTTCAAAGGGGTTATTACTCGCCTTCCGATGTTTTTGTGGCTCGAGCTTCAGCTTGGTCCTAATGCATCTCAGATGATGGAGACAAAACATACACATCTGCAAGACTGTTCACGCAAACAAACAAAATCTCAACCATACACTTACTCGGCACACTTCTTGCTGGAGACAACTATGTCAGTGCCTTGGTCTTCTGGGTCTGGTTCCTTCTTCGCTGCCTTACTATATGCCTCTGTCACAGCCTCTATTCGCTTGCAGATTTTACCTGAAACCAGGAGACAGCAGCGTATGAACTGATAGAAACTTCAATTTGTAAAAGGAACCAGCAAGACTACAGCGGGGCATTGCATATACTGACCTACACTGCTGGGCTTGAGGTAGGCAAATTGCCTCTCGTAGTGGAGTTCGGCGGCTTTCATTTCAGCCTGCAACGAAACAATTCAACAGAGCGATAGCGAAACGAACTGGCCAAGAGCCTTGGCTGCTTAGTTGTACAGCTAATGACGAATCAAGACACGCAACAGAAAGGGATGTTGCACACTGGCTTTGTACTATTTTGGCAAAGACTCTTTAAACTAGATTTTTTCTTGCCCCTCTTGATGATCAGAGACTGAAACAATGTAGCCTCGAGCAATATCGGTCGGGTTTCTTTCGACCACTTCACGACGTTATTTGAAGCCGATTTCTTAGCCTGGCAATTCTAAACACGGAGTTTTGACTTCGCTTTTATTGTCATATAATAAATTGGTATGTGGGGTTTAACGTCCTAAAACCACCACATGATTATGAGAGACGCCGTAGTGGAGGGTTCTGGAAATTTCGACCACTTCTTATTGTCGTTTAAAAGGTTTCATTCAGGTAGTAAAGAGTTTTTTCCAACACATGATGAAAAATTGTACTACATTTCACAATTTTTCCCCCTTATCATAATCTGTCGGAGTTTGTTATGCAGGGAACAGTTGACGTTTCGGGACGTTCGCTGCATACGCTGCGACTTGAGTAGTAGCCTTGAAATCGAGCGAACGGCCCAGAACCACTGTCTCGGAACCCTTCCACCGGGGTTCGCACACGGACTACGCTCCGCGGCAAAAAAAAAAGGGGGGGGGGGGGTCATGCGCCCTGAGAATGTCTTCAAGACTCCGCCGCACCGTCGCCACAGTCCACCCTGAGGAAGGAACCAAGTCGTTTGCAAAACGTCGGGCTAATTCTTACGTATTTTCACGTACTTCACTTTGGCTGGAGTTAAAATAGCTTTCCCAAGCTAAATCTCAACTCGTTGACGTTCGAAGCGTTGGGTGAGAGCTCCATTACTTTTCTGGCGTTTACCACAGGCGTAGTGTGGTACGGAACGTATACATACCTTCAACGATTCCTCGGCGAGATTTTTCAAACGCTCGAAGATTTCATCCATAACAGAAACTACCTGGATTCTGTGGCTACAATAACCAGACGCACGGAGGCAGGAAATGAACAGCCGCGATTACACGCAGGAGCCAACTGGAACGCGCGCGCTCGTTTTGCATTAACATCTGCTACGTCATTGGGTACGACACCGCCGCTGCGTAAAGTAAACGCAGCTGCGTGGTCAATGTAAAATATTAAAATCTCTCAAACTACTTCTCTATTTTCTTTATTTTTTGTTGTTTTTTACACTAGTTATAATTTAGTGTATTGCTAACACAAAAAAGTACTCTGAGCTTTTTTGGCCAATTTTTCGAGTGAGTATAAGCCATAATTAAAAAAAACAAATACTTTTATTATACATACAAGCGCGGTGACTCTTTGCATTTGAATATTAAGATTAAATTTATGCTCGAAAAGCAGCAGCCCATTGGCATCGATTGCGCTTTGGTCAGTTGAAGTCGCGGAGGACAAAGTTTCCTTCATGTTTCTTTTCTCCATGGACGGTTGATTTGTTCAAATTGTAGCGCGGTACTTTTTATCAATCGGCATTACGAATCTCTGTTTTAAATACGCTTTGATATAATAACTTGAGTTGATGTGTCACACTTTACGCGCCTCTACGACGATGCCAACCTGCTTAAAGCCTGTGAACCATGTTAGCTGCGGCGCTTCATCGACGTCGGGCTGCGCAGCCTCCAGCGTGAAAATTCAACGCCGGAAAATTATTCGGAGGCTGCCTACGAAAACGGAAGAATCATGCACAATGTAGGCATGCGCACCGGTGAGTGAAAGTGCTGAGCTTTCAATCTAAAGATGGCCCTTTTGCATGCGCTACAGTTTTTGTCATTTCATAAGGCTTTTCGACTTGTCCAGCCAATGAGATGCACACCTTGTGAATGTTTGAGATTATTAATGACGATAGTCTTTCTTGGGGACCTTCGACGCAAACATTTTGGTCTGTCTGTCTGTCTGTACATTGGTCTGTTTGTCCACTCGTAACAGCACCAGGTACTTGAAACCACGGAGAAAGGAAATGTAAGGAGAGGCCATGACGTCACTCGTTGTGAAGCCGCGATGAAGCCGAAAGTCGGCCATATTGACTGGGCAAATTTTCCTCTCTTGTTTACATATGTATGCGAAGCAGAAGGCGCGACTCCCTCTCTGTCTCAAAAAGCACGTGGCCTGCGCGCCGCGTGCGTCGGTGCTATCCGAAACCAACGGAACGGATTTCAACACGCTGTCTTGCCGCGATACGGTTGACGAAATCTCTGCGTATGGGTGTTGTACTCTTGCACTGCCGGCGTTTACGATAAACACGGCAAGTTGCACGTTACGTTAAGCTTTTTTTATTTAATGTGTTCTTTGTGAAAAGAAAGATGATATTTCGGACATTGCCGCGCGACGAACCAGGCACCGAAATTTTTATAGCTTCTTTCAGATCACTCCCCCCCCCCTCTTTTGCGCTTCTATTTAGGCTTTATGAAATTTTCGGTCAGGCTGTGGGCTAAACACAACGATAAAAAGAAGAAAAAATGTCTTCCCTGCAATAAACCCGGAGGTCCGTAATTATGCCAGTAAAGTCGGCGTCGGTGGAGCTTGTGTGCGTGGCTGCCCGTTGAGTTTGCGCCGGCCTCTTTGTTTTCGCCACTCCTTTGTCCGACGCGCACTGGTTCCTACGGATATCCCAAAGGCCATGATTTCATTAGGACGAGAGCAGCGAAGACCACCCGAAAGTGCGTGGGAACACGTCTCCAGTGTGATTCACGCGCACTAGTAGCTACGGAGAACGGAGACCAGGATCGCGTTAGGGCGAAAGGTGGGAAAGTTAGCCGAAGGAATGCGTGAGAAAATGTCAACATCATTTGGTCAACATCGTTCGAACGGCTTTGTCAGCTTCTGAATGCACAAGCACGCGCATCTTGTGAGGTGCACCTAGTTACCTTGTTCAGGTGCGTGTAGACATTTTAATGAGTTTTGCTACAATACAGACAATATTGCGGAGAGGGAGCATCTTAAGCAAAGCAGAACAGGAACTTTAATGCGCAGAAGCATGTGGTAACTGTACAGGAACATGAAAAGCAAGATTAACAGTCTTATTAAGGGCCTGTGGACCGCAAATGCATCATCTGTTGTCATAAGAAGCAACACCGGATAACTGTCACTAACCTGCTAGACATTCATTGAACGAATTCTTGAGTACAGTCGTTATCTTCTATGATGGCTTTTCAGAATAATTTTGACGGACGCTGCAAATTCTGAGTACCTATGCGCGTGCTCGTTCCGAGGTTTCTAGTTGAGACACCTGGTTACAACCACCACTGGAGGAAAATCGCGTGGCTAACAATGCGGCACAAAGAATGGATGCTGTCGAACACCTGCAGTACGCCACGGTTAGGTGCGAGGCCCATGACAACGCGCACACCGCCGCTGGACCGCCTGAACGGTGCCGCACCGCACTACATCAAAAATAACAAAACACCGCCATTGTGCCCAGTGAATATGGCCACGTATGACGTAATTTCCGCCACATTTTTCACGCCCTGCGCCGGCTGGGCATGCCCTCTCCTTACCTTTCCTTCCTCCGGGACTTGAAACCATAGAGTTTCTTACAATATTTACTAGAGGGAACTCTGGTGCTAATGTCTATGGGAGCTGCAACGCACGACGCTTCAGCGAGCATGGGAATGATGGGTAGTACACACATTTGTCTAATATTCATGCTTTTTGCCTGCTTTTGGCTCCGTGTGTGTTCGTGTGGCTTAGAGCTGTTTTCTTACAAAACAAGTAGTAGCAAAATGTTCAGCGGTTGCGCCTCACAATTTTATTTTTTACACCTACTTTCCAAATCAGCTCACGAAGTTCAAAAGGGTTTAATCTTCCTTTCAAAACAAAACCGAAACACAGCAATAAACGAAGCCGCAAGTAGAATTCGCCGCCTGCAAAGTACGAAGACTAGGCAAATGTGTGTACTACCCATCATTCCCATGGTCGCTGAACGATCGCAGCGCCAGAGTGCCCTCTAGTTAATTTTAGGAAACTCTATGCTTGAAACGGCCGACCCCATCCGCAGTGCCTACCAATGTTGCTCAAGATTTAGCGTTCATGCTTGTGCAATTGTCAATTAAAAAGCATTTATTGCACATGTCTGGGGCACCATAACAACACGTATATATTCTGCAATATATATATTCTGCATGTGCGTCTTTTACTAGAAGAGGCATACATAAGTAATTTTAAGGACCGTAGGGCTTATCACGCTGCGCTGACCATGTAACGCTTGCACGAAAAAGCGAGTGTTTCCAACGCTTTGCTAAGACGAGATGGTGGTGGCACCTACCCGTCGCCTTGCGTTTTACACCTTATCACCTCTGAAACCGGGGCCCACCCGTCTCAGAGCCACGCGCTTCGTTTTCCAAGATAAATGCCAGATGGCGCTCGTGTCTCACGTGTGACGTGAATTGATGCGCTCATTCGCCTTCACTGCCCGCTCGAGGCACCCCAACGCAGCACCTCCAGAATACCATTTACCGATTTTCTCGCGCAGAACTTCAAATAAATGTTTTGTTCACTCTCTCCACACGCAAGACTATCGTCTTTCGACGATATTTGCAGATTACAATTCATATACGGGACCAATTTTTTACTTTGTTCTCACATTCACCGAAAATATCTTTGCTTTTAAACTTTGTAACACAGACCACATCATCACAGCATAAATTTTACCTGTTTCTGCTCAAAATGAGTCTGCTGCAATATATGCTCAGAAACTCACTGCATGGTAGAGTCAAGTTAACGTGTAGTACATATGCACATTTGTACATTTTTCATAAATTTACAATCAAGCATATTATATTTGCATGAATCATACACTCTATCCAGTTGGGCAATTAGCTAGCTTTCTCCTCTGAAGAACGTCACTAAGACAAATTCATTAAAATGCCTCCCACAAGACAAATTCACTAAAATAGTATGCCATGTCCAGACTATCTTTCTTATATGCAGTGTTTTTATATTCGTTATTTTTTAGTCAAGGATCGCAAATCAATTCACCCTTCTACCAGCGTAACCACAACTGTTGTTTCCTCTTAAAACCCAAATGCAGTGTCCAAGGAACTGCTCATATCAGCGTACGCTTGGATGCTTCATCGTTGAACCTTCCTCAAGTCAGCAGAGAATACTTTCAGTAATGACACAAACTCATGGGCCACAATCCTTGCAAGGTATCGTTGAAGGCACTGTATTGAACCTACTTTTGTTCAACCATTTCTATCTCCTCATGACTCTGTCTTCTTTTTTTTCTTCTCAGCAAACTGGGAAAAAGAGAGATAATTGGTTTCCAAGCTACCCACATCAAGTCGTAAGAAGTTTAACAGCTTAGAATCTTTAGCCCATACTAATTGTTCACTTCAGGTTTGCAATAATTATACGGGAGATATCAAGTTTTGAAGGAGATACTTGTACCCTACACATATTAAGGAATGGCAGTGACTATGGTGACGGGGCCCGTCAACGCAGTACTGTCGTTAGAGTCAGGGGGCCCATCAGCATAGTGTAATCGTGACTACAGTGATGGGGCCTGTCAGCACAGTACTATCATTAAAGTGAGGGGGCCCGTCTGCGTAGTTTAATTGTAACAATGACCGGGCCCATCATAATAGCAATGCAGCTATAGCAATGGGCCCCGTCACCGTAAAGCAATGACTACGATGAGGGGGCCCATCACCGTAGTGTAACGATAAAAATGAGTTGGGTGGGGGGCGCTGCTGTAAATTTGTAGTCATTTTTGATGCCACCACTTAGCCGTTCTGATGTGCAGCGGAGGATGCGGACATCACGGAGGTCGTGAGTTCGAATCTCTTTTTTTTTTTTAGAGTACTGCGTCAATATGGATATTACTACTTTCAAGGAGTTGTAACTTCGCTTTTTTTGTAAAAAATTGCTTTGCTGTTTGTTCCGGTTGTTAGCCCTAACACGGCTACTGGATGAAAGAGGGCACAGGTACGGCCCGCTGCGTGCACCAAAACCAGCGTGACAGGTCTAGTTCCTGAACCACCGCTGCTGCGCCACCGGGGGAGGGGGGGGGACAGTTCTCGTGAGCGCTCACGGAATCACATGCATTGCACGCTTGCGGTAGTTACAATTGAGCTCGTGCATCTGTGTGCAACCCGCAAAATCTTTTAATATCCGTCTAGCGTGTGCCCACGAGGTAATTACCGATCTTGCTTTTACATAGCTGCAGCCCTTGCTAATTTTGGGCATTGTCTTGCCCGAGATGCACGGAGCGTTCCACACCAATCAGGTTTCACGGAAGTAAGAATTATGAGCTAATTTTACTCAGATCCTACAATATCACATCTAACTGGCGTGGAAGAGCTACACTTTTCCTAATGCATCGAAATTCAAAATAGTAAATGTGAATATGTCGCTTCAAAAAACGTTGCTTCAGATTTAATCATTTCCTTTAGAATAAGCGACCTCAGCTATTGTAGTTCTCACTGTTCATTTAACACAAAATAAGATAGACTTTTTACTTCCTCCAAACAAGTCTATAGTATTCATACAATACAGTATCAGATGAAACAAACACAAAATATACTTAGCATGTGCACGATCTCATAACAGTGGAATCTAGCCTCTTTGAAATTTCAGTGGCTGTAACTTCAATGCTGGCAATCGAGCGAGCAGTTATGAAGTGAATGTTATGAAAACTGTGAGACGAAAAGGCTGTGAGACGAAAAGGTCATGAAAGGCTGGAAAATGTGAACACAACTGTTTGCGTTCCTGCGCTTTCAAATGTTTTTATTTATTTCCGCCACAAGGATCTTAATCATATTGCAACCTATTCAACCTTACATTCAACAGTGAACACATAATCAGAACAAATTGTGTGAAAATATTTTGTTTATTCTCAATTTAGGGCTGATCCTGGCATTTTTTAAATTTTTCTTCTTCACACCTTTGCGTAAAAACTAGTTGAAAATTGTTTCACAGCTAGGTAGGCGATATTTTTCTGGGAGAATATACGAGTGAGTGCATATTAGTTGGCGACACTCTCACAAACACAAAAGGTGCCTCGTTCCGCGGCCGACAAGCATATGTTTACGTTCACTCCCCCACAGCCGCTGGCTGCAAACGTTGTCGCATCCAGGAGTTTTGACACTACCTTCCCGTTTTCTCTTTATCCCTAGTTTCTTTTTCTTCTAATTCCCGGCTTATCTCTAGTTTTCTTCTAATGCCTGCCTTGAAGCCCTTGGCACCTTTGTCGTTAGTTCAGATTATTTTCTAATGTTGTCGCGTTGTGGTGTCGTGCATCTCCCACAAGGCCATGTGGAACTGAAGTTCGTTTTCGTAAAACAGCTCGAGCACCCCTTCCAGTGAAGAAGTTTGGCTATCTGTGGTCATTTGCGGAACGGCACACAGACTCAAACTTACATCTGCAAAACATGCGAAGGCAAAAAGGTGCCGAAAAGCAGCTGGTGGGTGACAAGATTTTATATTTGAAAAAAATATATACTGACAGCCGACACACACGTGAAGAGCCTCTAGCCAGGAGATTGTGAGGAGGGTCGTTTCGGAAAGAGCTGCGATAGGGAAAAAAAAAGAAGGCATAAACTATCTGCTATAATTGTCTCTGTTTACTTTTCACATTATTTGTTATTGTTGTTTTGTTCTGTCTCCATCTTGTGCGCCCAACTTTTGGCTTATGTGCCTATTGACAATAAAACCATCCATTCGGTATTTTCATGTTAGCCTCTCCACGGGCATTGTCGAATCCCGATAGCACTTCAACGTGCTTGTCTTCTGGCAGTCTCCGTCATGCAGTTCTATAATTCATTACTGTTTACTTGTTCTACAATGTATCATAGAGAAATCGGCACCTGTGGTCGCTGAAATGAAGGAGGCACGTGTACTCGACTGCCCTACAGCAGCCATGGTTTTGAGATGTGTAAACATTAAAATGTGGTTAATTGTCACTTGACCCGGCCGTGTGTGTGTGTGTGTGTGTGTGTGTGTGTGTGTGTGTGTGTGTGTGTGTGTGTGTGTGTGTGTGTGTGTGTGTGTATATATATATATATATGCTCACGGCAAGTTATCTTTTCACCCACTTTTCTTTCTTCACATTTACGTTACAATTGGGTCTAATAACTTGCCCTTTACATTCCTTTGCATTATAGACTGTTAGATCTTATTAATATTGCACCAAAACACGAAAAAACGAGCCCTTAGGTATACAGTTCTTTCTCTTATTCATTAACGATGCTCTCGTACTGGCAGACTTGGTGCTGTTAAGTTGTATACGAGGGACTATTGGTTAGCTGCCAGCTCATAATAAGTTCACGTGCTACATGACGCCAAACAGGCTCATAAAGAGTGTGCCACACCTGCCGCCATGGCTACAGGTGGGGCTGACTGACACTCCCACGTTTAAATTCACATATAAACTCAATAAAGTGGGTGGGCGGATAGTCGCCGTGATTGCTCAGTGGTAGAGCATCGAACGCGTTATTCAAAGGTCGCAAGTTCGGTTCCTGCTTATGGCAAGTTATCTTTTCACCCACTTTTATTTCTTCACATTTACATTACCATTGGGTCTAATAACTTCCCCTATACATTCCTTGGCATTATTGTCTCTTAGATCTCATTAATATAGTGTTAAAACACAAAAAACGAGCCCTTAAGTATACACTTCTTTTTCTTATCTATATATATATATATATATATGTGTGTGTGTGTGTGTGCGTGTGTGTGTGTGTGTGTGTGTGTGTGTGTTTTTGCCTAGTATGAGCTATCAAGAAATTTGAACGCCAATTCTGATAATGTATGCTTTCACAGCCTTTTCAATAAAGTTACGAGGACAGCGTCACCATGTTTGTAGAAACCACTTTTATCCAGCGTTTGAAGCTGAATTAGTTTCCATGAATAACATGGAAGTTATTCAAATCATGTTTCTTTCATATGCTTTCAGCATATAAAAACTATGATCGTATATTACCGAGTGTCCTAAAAATTATTTGTCAAGCACTCTGGTTGAAAAAACGTGAAAATGCTGAATAAACGCCACAAAAATTGAAATACTTTAGTTTAACACATCTTCATAAATAGAACAACGACTTTGTCACGCATTCAGTGTCATATAATTCAGCTACATGCATTGTAGATTTTTCTTTCAGCCTCAAACCAAGAAGCCGGTTTCTGAAAAAAAAAAAAAATGTCAGGTGCTTGGCACGCACACGAAACTTCAATTCAAGGTAGCGCCTACCTACTCTACTAAATACGCGATATGTCATCACTGCGATAAATGAGATTCAAAAAACACTGATTAGAACAACTGAGTGGGTCACTGTTGTGACAACCACCTGCTAATTTGCTGCGGCTGCTGCCCCGAGGGAGCTGCCGCCACTCGTTTCCCCATCCCTCCTGTCCCTGCCCCGTCACGCTGCAGCGGCCGCAACTGCAACTATGCCTGACACGCCCTCTCCCACTGAAAGCCACGCGACGCGGCGGGCCACTCCGTGCGCTTTTTCATCCAGCAGCCGTGGCCCTACCTTGTTCATTTTTCGAGGCGAAATGGGTATGTTGTTGGTGCAACATGATATGTTGCTGGTGTGCGACACTAGTTCAAATCAGGCTGAACAACTGAACTTTTTCTTTTTTCTTTCAATGTTGTTTCGAGTAATGTTGCCTATTTTAAAAGCAGCATCCTACAGTGGAGCAATGGGAGGAGCCGCTGGCCAACGAGAACCTGGATGATCAGTTGACTTGAGGCTCTCGCTGACGGACCTTGCTCGCTGAGCGGCAGCTGCCGCTGAGCCCCGGTCTGAGCTCCCCCCACCGTGCAATGCACTGCAGTACTGCAAGTGTAGCGAGTTTTCACCGCCACCATTAAAAGCGCGTGCACAGGCAGTACCCCATTGAGGCAATTAGTACAGTGCTTTAATGATGTAATTATGAGGTGGTCCGTTTTAACCATGCTGCCTATAGTGATGGGCCTTGACATAGTGCTGCTGTTTGTGCTCTTGCTGAAGCGATGGAAGTTTTTATTTATTTTTTTTTCTTTCCTGTTGCGTGAAGTGAATGCATTCAAGCTCTCTACGGCTTCCTTCCCTCATCGTAGGATACATTGACGCTACTAGATGCGCGTTAATTCTTGTTTATTCATTTCACCGACTTGGTCACACCTTGTGGTTTACTCAAGCATGCAGCCGCACCACCCAGCACTTGCAAATGAAAGCACCCTGACTATGGGTCACGCCCACGACTTCATCGCTCTCGCATTTTAATCGCCGAGAACGATATGGAACACGTTTCGCTTCTGCAGGACAAGCATCGTCTCAGGATTGGAAGACAGCTACAGAGAGCACACCACTGTGCGAGTATCTATTGTACCGTAGAGAGCTCGAATGCCTATCTGCGTTTGCATAGCAATAGCACACATTCAGGGGACGAAAGCGACGTGCATACATATCCCCTTGTTTGAAGGAGCGGATTCGATCTATGGATAAGTCTCTGCGTGCGATTTCTGGTGAAGTACGCTTGAAGTCGGAGCTACATGCATTGTAGTCATATGTTTTGTGGTTTTGGGACTTCCTGAAACATACGGTCCACCTACACAGCCTTCAGGGTTAGAACACATTCTATGTTTACCTGCACGTTTGGCATCGACCCATGTGTCACCTTTATAAAACGACATGAAAAATACGTGGAACGGATTGATTTGGGAACATCACAATATGTGTAACAAATTATTAGTTGAAGCTACGGTATCAATGCAGAGGAACGAAAACCCCACCAAGGGTGTTTGTTTAATACGATAATAATGTTAATTCACACGCATACAATGGAACGGAAACTGTTCGCCCAGCACAGTATCAATGGAAAAATCATCGGGAAAGGTCTTCATTCCACGTTGGACACAAAAGAAAGTTGATAGTTATATCCCCGATGAATAAACATGATTATCAATTAAAAACAAGTAACAATACTTGAAACAATACTGAGAGAAAAAAATAAATAAGAGCGCGATTCGCACCGAAGTCGGACAGCGACAACACTGCGCCCTGAAATCCACATGGTAGGCCTGTTTCACAACCACCGTAGACAGTGACACGATTTTCTTGCAGCATTACCTTGAAAAAAAAATAGAAAAAAAGTGAAATATTAGAGAACGGGGAATTCGAACTGATGACCTGTATCACGACTACTTCCCCAACTGGGCGTCAAGCCATTACGCCACCAGAACAGATACGGCGGCATCTAAAACAACAAATTTACAACAGCGGGCCCCCTAATTTTTATCATTAAACTACGGTGACAGGCCTCCTCACTTTAGTCATTGCTTTACGGTGGCGGGGCTGTCGCTATAGCTGCATCGCTATTGAGACTGACCCCATCATTACAGTTTCACTACGGTGGCGGGCCTTCTCACTTTAACGTGCGCTGACAGGCCCCGTCACTGTAGTGACGATTGCACTACACTCACGGGCCCTGTCACCATAGTCACTGCCTTAAGGAATATGTGGGCAATATTTCATCCTGATCGGGCTATCAGAAATACCAAGAAATTGATGTGTCATCTTAAGAACTTGCCCAAAAAAATGATTTTGAGAAAAGCACATTTTAAATGTATAAGTGAAACCTCATCTATGCGGGAAAATGGGCTTTTTTAGATGATTTTTCTCATCATGAGAGCTTTGAAATCATTGTTATTTTGAGCATGTGGCTATGCGTAATTTATTTAATTTTTTTATTTGACAATACTGCTAACTCCGGGTGGAGTTGTTGTAGAGTGGGGTTACAATCAAGAATGACGCAAAGAAAATTTTAGGGAAACAGTAGTGAAAAAACGAAAACAATATAAAGTGAGGAACTAACACATTTTCTGAAGCAAAACAGGAGCACAGTGTATATTGACAAAAAAAGCAAAAGAAAAAAAAAAGACCAAAAACAGACAACCCATTCAAGTTGAAAAATAAGGTGATAGGCTTGTAATGCGTAATAATGGAACTTCACATGATCAACTGGCAAGTAAAGTGTTGAATGATTTTATACTGTTGGCTTTAATGGTGGGCGCATCTAGGGCATTCCACTCAATGATCTTTCGCAAAAAAAAAAAAAAAAGAATTCCCAAAAACATTAATAGCTGTTTGATATGAAGTGATTGAATAACACTGTCTGGTATCGTAACCTGTTGAAAAATGCATATAATTATATATACTGCCACTGAGATGACCTTTAACTATTTTAAACGTAAAACGTAATCGTGCGATCCTATTTTTTTCTGAAGTGTGCTTCAGATTAGCCTTAGCCACTAAGCCTGAAACCGAGACCCTATTGTAGCGATTAAAAACAAATCTCACAGCTTTATTTTGGACCCTCTCTAGCTTAATAATATTACATTAGGTAAAGGAATCTCAAACAATATTAGCATTTTCCAGAATAGATAAGATGAATGTTTTAAATGCTATACGCTTTGTATCACAAGAAGAATGACTAAGGGAGCTAATGACTAAGGGTACTAATGCAGTTTGGACATTGCTTTGTTAGTAATATCTTACGTGATCATTCCAGCACAAGTCGCTGCAAATGCAAAGGCAAACAGCCAGGTGACAATTTTCAGGGGACTCTAGACAATGAGCTTCTTTTAGTTTTTAGTTGTCAGTTTCATTTTATTTACCCTCAAGACCATGTGGCAATATAGAGGGGAGTGGTTACAAGTTTGCAAGGAATAAAATACAGCATAAAAATAAGCTAGTCAACAAACAAAAAACTCCTTATTATACAATGTTAGCTGTGTAAGGACAACAGCTAAAATACAATATGGACATAATAAATGAAAATACATAACAATACACTGTACCCTTTTCAATTATATAAAATTAGGTAATTCTCCACGGAAAAGATGGTTATTATTAATAGTTACTATGTCCCCAGGTAGATGGTTCGAATCTGCTGATGTACGAGGTATGAATGATCAATAAAAACACTGGGAGTTGCATAATGTGATGCCGACCTTATGACGGTGGTCAATACGATGGGATATGTACTGAGGGTTGAGGATTAGTTAGTCATGAAGGGTGGTATGATAGAATATTTTGTGAAAAGTGGCTACGCAGGATATCTTACGATGGGATGCAAGTGAAGAGAGGCCCAGCTTGACTTTCATTGAAGTTATACTGGCAATGTGATTATAGTTGGACAATATGAAACGAACGGAGTGATTCTCTACAATTTCAAGTGAAACGATCAAGTTAACGTGGTAAGGATCCCACACAGAAGAGGCATATTGAAGTTTTGATTTGTCGTGGCCAGGATAAGAGTGAATACGCAAGCTACTTATAAGTTTAGCAATATTGGAAGGATCAATAGAAATTGGGGGCATGACGATATGGTTGGAGTTCTGCACATAAGACAGGATGACATTACCAACTAAAGAAAAGTTGTTTTGAAAGTGTCATTAAGAAGACCAGCTCACATGTTAGTAGGAACTGGATTGTCAAAATGATATACTAGAGCGATGCTGTTATCTGGCAAAGGATTTATTAGGTGCCAAAATTTGCACACATTGGTTGAGGGCATTTCTGGCAGTGTACGAGAAAGAAAATGCAACTCGGAAGATTTCAAGTCGGCACTGTAAGCGTTGTGTGTAGTCTTGTAAATTGACCAACGTTCTTCATTGTGTGCTAGTCTCGCAGATTTGTAAAGTCGTTTTTTACAGTTAGAGAGCCATCTGATGTAGGCATTGTACCATGGTGCCTTCTGATTAGAGATGATGATATGGATAGGAATGTATTTTTTGGTAAGTTCATCTACTTTTGCAGCAAAAAGATCCCAGTTCGCTTGTACACAGCGATCATCAAATTGAGAGAAAAGATAATTAATGAAATTAGACAATTCAACATTAATGACATCGAAATTTCCTTTTTTGTAATCACATATTACTTTTTCCCATTTGTTCGTTTGGGAGGTGGCATTTTAAGGGGAAGAGCAAGTAGAGAATGATTGCTGATAGCAAGCAGATAAGTGATTTCGGAAGCTAGGGTGGGTGTGTTAGTCAAAATTAGGTCAAGGGTATTTGAAGCAGTACTCGTTACTCTGGTAGGTTGGGTGCCCAGTTGACACAGATCAATGTGTGCTCTTTCAATACAATTTGCACCTACTGCAAGCTTGATTGAAATTTCAGGTTTTTGTTGTGAATGTATAGAAAATGTACTTGTTAAAGTAAATAAAAACAAATATGTAATTTTGGAAAAAAAAAAAAAGTTGTTTTTTGACTCCCATCTTCTCTTAAGTAAGTGCTGTTTCAGACTTCAAATGTGAGTGGATAGCTCTAAAAACTGGGCACTGAAATATTTTGGCATCGAAAAATTCAAATGATTTTGTACATTGCCATGTATGGGGCTTGTAACTGCTACGAAAGCGTCTGAATTTTTAAGTGTGGCTGAAAACTATGGCTTCCAAAAAATGAGCACTAGACTCGTGATAATTCAAACTCTGATAATTTATACTTTCTGTTAACTCAAACAAAATTCTATTTTTTTTTGCCTGGACCTCTATTCTTTCAGTGTACTTAAAAGCCTCTTAATTCAAACTCTATAATTTGGTTAATTCATACTGCAGGTTCATACCAAAAAATATCTGCTGATTTCCCACAACTATTTAAAAATTTGTGTATTTATATAATCCTAACAGTTTAAAAATGAAAAATAAGCATCCCTGGTCTTCAAGGAAAAAGGCTTCACTAGTAAACAAATGTTTGAAACAAAGCACAAGCATTAACTTGTGCTTTGTTCAAAGCACAAGTTAATGCTTGTGCTTTGAACAAGCATCAACTTGTTCAAAGCACAAGCATTAACTTAATTCTGTCCACCACAAGCATTAACTTAATGCACAAGCATTAACTTAATTCTGTCCACCGCAAAACGTGAACGTTTTGCGGTGGACAGAATTAACTTGTGCTTTGTTCAAAGCACAAGTTAATGCTTGTGCTTTGAACAAGCATCAACTTGTTCAAAGCACAAGCATTAACTTAATTCTGTCCACCACAAGCATTAACTTAATGCACAAGCATTAACTTAATTCTGTCCACCGCAAAACGTGAACGTTTTGCGGTGGACAGAATGGCACTCCGTCAGAATAGCTTCGACGACTTCCGACAAGAAGACACGGCCTCGATCGCTGAGAAGCTCTTGGGGTGGTCCGTGGCGCAGTATAAATTGATGCAGCAGGAAGGACGCAACATCGCGCGCAGCAGCCGCAGGGAGAGCGGCGGTTTCGGCGTATCGCGTTAAATGGTCAACGGCAACGATGGCCCAGCGGTTACCAGCGGACGTCAGAGGAAGTGGTCCATACAAATGGATACCTACGCACCCAAAGGGACGGTCAGGGCAAGGTAACGGTTGTAGACTGGCGTGCGACATGTGGGCTGACGGTTTACGGCGTTGGCAAGTGAGGCAAGAGCGAACGAACTGCTGCACATAGCGGTACATCCCGCCCGCGCCAGAAGTAGCGTTGTCGAATGCGATGGTAGGTTTTGAATACCCCAGAGTGCGCGCATTGCGGATCAGAATGGAAGGATTCACATATCTCTGACCGCAGACTGCGGGGTATCACGAGTAACCACTGCCGGCCGTCGGCGTCGTAATTGCGTTGGTGTAGGAGGCCGTCACGAATGGCGAAATGGCGAGCTTGACGACGCAATGCACGCGTGGATGGCGTTGCGGGTGGATCAGAGAGCATGTCGATGAGCGGACCGATCCAATTATCCTTTCGCTGTTCGGTAGCGATGATGTCAACATCAATGGCAGAAACAGCAGCCGAGGATACTGAGCAGAGCACATTACCTTCAGGCAGAGGGGAGCGCGAGAGGGCGTCGGCGTCAGCATGCTGGCGTCCATTGCGGTACAGCACGCGGATATCGTAGTCTTGTAAGCGAAGAGCCCAACGGGCGAGACGGCCTGAGGGATCCTTCAATGATGAAAGCCAGCATAGTGCATGATGGTCGGTGATGACATCGAATGGGCGACCATACAAATAAGGTCGAAACTTTGTAAGAGCCCAGACGATCGCCAGGCACTCTTTCTCCGTGACGGTGTAGTTTTTCTCGGCTCTCGTGAGCGTACGGCTTGCATATGCTACGACATATTCAGGGAATCCGGGTTTTCGCTGCGCCAGGACAGCGCCGAGGCCTACTCCGCTGGCGTCCGTGTGCACCTCCGTTGGGGCTGTAGGGTCGTAGTGGCGTAGAATGGGAGGCGACGTCAACAAATGGCGGAGCTTCGCGAACGCGTCGTCGCACTCGGATGACCACGAATTGAAGGGCCCGTTGCTTCCAAGGAGCTTCGTCAGCGGTGATATGATCGTGGCGAAATTTCGTATGAAGCGTCGGAAGTATGAGCACAGGCCCACGAAACTACGCAGTTCTTTGACAGATGCAGGTTTGGGGAATTCGACCACGGCCTGAAGCTTGGCAGGATCAGGAAGAATGCCGTCTTTGGACACGACGTACCCCAGTATGGTGAGTTGCCGTGCTGCAAAGCGGCACTTTTCCAGATTTAGTTGTAAGCCGGCATTGCTCACACGTGCGAAAACTTCTTTCAGACGTTGGAGATGCGTGGAGAAATCCGGAGCAAAGACAATGACATCGTCGAGGTAACACAAGCACGTGTACCATTTCAAGTTGCGCAGAACGGTGTCCATCATGCGCTCAAAGGTCGCAGGTGCATTACATAGACCAAACGGCATGACGTTAAACTCGTACAAGCCGTCTGGCGTGACGAAGGCGGTCTTTGGTCGAGCGTCGTCAGCCATGGGTACTTGCCAGTACCCCGAGCGCAGATCGAGAGAAGAAAAAAAATCGGCTCCATGAAGGCTGTCAATCGCGTCATCGATGCGTGGCAGTGGATAAACATCCTTGCGAGTGATCTTATTGAGCCGTCTGTAGTCCACACAGAACCGCACAGAACCGTCTTTCTTCGCAACAAGAACAACAGGAGACGCCCATGGACTGTCGGAGGGCCGAATAACGTCGCGTCGGAGCATATCGTCAACCTGATCATTAATTACTCGACGTTCAGCAGGCGACACGCGATATGGACGTTGCCGTAAAGGTGGATGGGCACCAGTGTCGATGCGATGCGTAACAACGGACGTGCGACCGAGAGAACTTCGCCCGACATCGAAAGAAGAACGATATTCTTCTAACAGGTCCAGAAGTTGGGAACGCTGTACGGCCGTAAGGTTGTCAGCGATGGAGGGGCCAAATACATCAGCAGACGACGAATCAGAAGTGGAAACAGCATTGATGGTACACGAACTGGGAGCGCGCGTGTCATCGGGTACGTCCAGGACTTGTGCGTCGTCGACTGGTTCCACTCTGCCGAGACATTCCCCTCGAAGCAAGGTAACAGCATACGGGAACGGGTTGGTTACAAAAATAGCAGTGTTGCCCTGGTTGACCTGCACGGTCGCGAAAGGTACTAGCAACCCTTTCCTGCTGCAAGCGCGGTCAGATGGCGAAACAAGTCCAATGGTGTCGGAGAGACCAGCGCAGTAGACAGACACAGCCGTCGTCGAGTTTGGAGGCACTGTTGTATCGTCTTTCGTTAGAATCTTGCTCAGTGTCGGGGGACTGTCTTCTGGCGTCAAATGCGAGAAGGGTGAGAGCTCAATTTCGGCGGCGGCACAATGGATGACGGCGTCATGGCGGGAGAGAAAGTCCCATCTCAGGATGACGTCATGAGAGCATGCCTGAATGACGATGAACTGGGCGACATACAGAACGTCCTGGATGACAACGCGAGCTGTGCACCCTGCTGTAGGATGAATCCGGTGCAAACTTGCAGTACGGAGGGATAACCCAGAAAGTGGCGTCGTCACTTTTCGAAGTAAGCGGCAGAGTTTTTCGTCCATAACTGATACGGCAGCTCCAGTGTCAATAAGAGCCGATGCACAAACACCGTCCACAAGCACGTCAATGACGTTCGAGGGGCTGCTCTGAGGGCTTTCACATTGCGATAGCGTCGCAGTCCTTGCCTCAGGGACTGCGACGACTAGTTTTCCCGCTCATGAGCTGCCGCACTTGGCCGCATGGGAGACAGGGAACGGCGTCGTGGAGACGGTGATCTTCGAGATGGACCTGGGCGAGATCGAGGTGGCATAGACGGCGGTTCTTCGCGATAAGGACAGCTGAGTTGACCAGCAACAGGTGAAGAAATTGGAGCCGGCTGTATGCGATGGCAATAACGGGCCACGTGACCGGCGTAACCGCAGGCAAAGCAGATGGGCCGGTTGTCGGGTGTGCGCTATCTGTTCACCGGGGTAGGTCTCACCCATGTCGCAAGGGCTGATGGACGGAACGGTGGCTGCATGGTGGACTGAAGCTGAGGCTGAGGGGTTACGTCAACATACGTAGCGGGCATATCCGCTGCAACGGACGGAGGTCGTGCAGCAGCTTCAGCGTAGGTCAGAGGGGCGGGTGCTTGAACGACTTGGGGTGGCCTGGCGACCACTTGCGCGTAACTCAGGGACGCAGGAGCCGGAGGCTGTTGGGGGTGGTAAGCAGGCATTACCTCCGCTATTTCCTGTTCAATCGCTCGGCGGATGGGAGGGAGAAGGGTAGTAGCCGATTGTTGAACAGCAGGTTGGTGGGAAAAGGGCAGGAGGGAGAACTGACGCGCGATTTCCTCACGGATAAAGGACTTCAGTTCTGCCATCAACGCCACTTGGTCACAACTGGCCTCCAAGCCAGCAAGCGTTGCAGCTCGTGGTGGGGAGCGTCGGGTCATCGAACGCTGCCGGCGGAGCTCCTCGTAGCTCTGGCACAGTGTGATGACCTCAGCCACCGTGCCGGGGTTTTTGGCGAGCAGCATCGTGAAGGCATCATCGTCGTTGCCTTTCATGATGTTTCGGATCTTGTCAGACTCGGACATGGTGTGATTGGACTTGTTACATAGGTCCAGGACATCTTCAATATAGCTGGTGGATGACTCACCAGGCTCCTGAGCACGTTCACGCAAGCGCTGCTCGGCTTGCAGCTTGCGAACAGCAGGGCGGCCGAAGACGTTGACGATTGCGGTCTTGAAATCGGACCAGGTGGCAAAATCGGACGCGTGGTTGTTGTACCACAAACTGGCGACACCGGCAAGGTAAAACACCAAGTTGGTCAGCTTGCCGTCCTCGTCCCATTTGTTGGGGACGCTCACGCGGTCGTAAATGGCGAGCCAGTCCTCCACGTCAGTGCCATCAGCGCCAGTGAAGATGGGTGGATCGCGGATTCTGGGCACACCGGGACAAGGGGGTGGCATTGGAGGAGGCGTTTGCTGAGAAGCGTCTTGGTACATAGTAGATGGCAGGGTACGTGATCGTAGCTCCAAAGGCATAGACAGGGATCGCAGCACTCTCCACCAAATTGTTAAGGCGTTTATTAGCCGGCAACGAGCGAGAATATAAAATGGCGACAGTCACAGCCAAGCACGGGCTCTCAGCGCGAGCGGCGTCCTTGTTGGGTAGCCCCACTAGAAGGTACTCAAGAGTTCGACCCATTTCATAGTTCGGAGGCTTCGCTACAGCGTAAATGATTTCCACATTCATTTCCTTTTGGGTTGACCTGTTTTGCACAGGTTTGTTTTTCCAATGGACTTGTTATGCAAACTTTTGCTCCAAAATAGTTGTGCTTCGTGCATGATTTTTTAAGAAAATAATATTTAGGGCTTGCTCATTGCATTGCTTATGATGATAATTGCAGACTGTTTTATTAATCAACACTTTAAAGTAGGTGCACAATTACCAAGTAGAAGCATTGTACAAAGGCTGTAAATATGATTCAGCATTTCTTTTCAAGACTCACCCAAACAAGAAATGTGGGGCATTTCCCAAATACTCCCATCTAGTCATTCTGTCAAACTTGTGATGCCAAGTCAAGTAGATCTAGCTCTTCTTGGGCTGCCTCCCATAGCACACAGACGCAAAAATAAGATGTAGCTCTCTCCCTCTATTCACACAGTGGCTCTCTGTGTGCTGCTAGCCGTAGCACACATGTAAAAATAACATTGCACGGCACTTCACAAGAGCAATCATGGCAGCATCATTGCCCGACTGCCAGGAAGGCAGTTTCTTCAATCAAATGTGGCCCTCTTGCTCGATTCACCCAGTGGCTCTTCATGTGCTGTCAGCCATTTAGTGCACACATTAAAATAACATTTGACGGCACTTTCCACAAATCAGTCATGGTTGCATGGTTGCCCAACTGCCAAGAAGGTTCGTTGCATCGCAATAGGTGAGGCGTAAGCTTGCAAAGGCTCATGGGATGCACGAGGTTTGCACCAACTTCCGGTTCAACGACTTTCTGTCTGCTGCATCACTCCTTGGGTATCAGCATGTTGGTATTGGTGTCGCTAGCTTTCTTCGTGGCAACCAACCAGACACGTATGCTGTCAATTTCTGGCACATGTTAGAACTGCTGCACCTATGGCTGACCACGCAAGGGATGCATGTGCTGTCATTGCGAAATAATTTCTTCATTTGAAGTGGCAAACAACGGACTGTACGTGCTATCGCAATTCTGTGTGTGCGTGTGTTTCTTCGGAATAGGGGGCGTGGCTTGGCTGTCACGCCTTCCAACTAATTTTGCGCGGATCGCCCACTAACATGATTTTTTTTACGTGTTTTCTTCTGTGGGGGAACTCAGCTGTTCTTGTATTCGTAGTTGACCGCTCTGTCGCCGTTTCAGTAAGGGTAAACAGTAGCTTTTATCAATGTTCGTGTGCAAGGGGCATCCTGTTACTAAAGCACGTGTTCAGCGGCGACGATCTGGCAAAATGCTCAATCATTCGTTCGTGAACGACCTATAGACTAGAATGCAGTCCTAAAAAACTTTGCAAGCAATATCTGTCGACGGTAACTATTTTAGCGAAGTTCGGCTCGTTCAAGACGACGCTGACCTCATAATCAGGCGCCGTGTTTGTTATGTGTGGTTACCTGCTATGCTCGCACGTGCACTAGGTCAGGTGTGAATAAATTGAGTATACTTCGAAAGAAATGCTTGGAGGAACACTTGAAATTCCCAGCTACACATACCAGGTTCTATAGGTAGAATATGGGGCGCTTTTTCTTATCTACATAGCGTTACTGGCACATCATTTGCTCCCACCGCTGCGAGGTCGTCGCCATCAGAAGCACTGGCTGGTTGTGCATACATTGGTGAAGTTGATGTCACTGACAAATGCTGTGTCCATAGATTACACGGCGGCACCGCTGGCCTGATGTCGTGCGGTTGCTGGCAGTCATGTCACGCTACATGTTCGGTGTCAGAGCTGGCTGCACGTTGCATAGCGGCCATGCGTTTTAGCGTAAATGCCGTATGCTTGTCGTAGCTCCATAGATCTATAGTGATTGTGGTTTTGCTGATGAAAAACTCCACATCCAAATGCCTTTCGCGATTGCGTCTTGACGCCTCAGTTTCTCTTCCGTTGTGCCAAAGTATTGACGACGCGTAGTCAACCTTCCGTGTATCTTTGCTGGGAGCACCTGTACGTAAATACTAAACTAGTCAGACAAACAAAACCATCCATTCAAGATTCTAAAAAAATATCGCCCACCTGTCACTAGGCGTCCAAAGGCTATACCACTCACCGCGACTCTCCTTTTTGCCACAAAACTCACTTCAATTTTATATCGTAGTTGCAAGGGAATCAACATCTCTTTCCATTTGATGCTTGAACTCGAGAAACCGATGGCTACACAACCGACCATGATTGTGCGAGTGATTGGATTGCAACAGAATCGAAAGAAAAGACGCGTCTACAGGTTCAAAAACGCGGCCAGCAAAACAGCGCACCACAGATGTCTTGAACCGGAAGTTGATGCAGATGGCGAATCCCACAAGACTTAGCGAGTTTAAGCCTCACCCATTGTGTCAGAAGACTTCAACTGCGTCGTCGCTATGGTTGCATTCTCTCTGCTTAACCGCCCTTTTGACGTTGCCCCATTCACCAGTGTGAGAAGCCTTCGGCTGTGTCGTCTCTACGGTTGCATTGTCTCTGTTTCACTGAGCTTTCAACGTTGCTTCAATCCAGTGTAGCTCTCTCGCTCGATTCACACAGTGGCTGTCTATGTGCTGCCAGCCAGAGCACACGCACGTGAAAATAGATTTGATGCCAGTTTGATGGTAAGCTTTTGATACTGTGCTAAGTATCGGTGACTACCCGTCACAGTGGTCTACTTGTTGTGGTACTTAACTTAACCCGAAGGACGCTGTATCAAATCTCGGTCATGGCAGCTGCATTTTCAGTGGGAGCGAAAATGGTTGAGGCCCTGTACTTAGGTATAGGTGCATGTTGAAGAACATCATGTGACCGAAATTCTTGGCACCCTTCACTATAGCATACCTCGTTATTATTACATCACGGTTTTGGGGCATAAAACCCAAAACAACATCATCAGAATAAATGCATGTCACTGATTCGAGGTCGATGGTGTTGGAAAGCGTGTGTGCCTCTGAAATATATGCTCCTCCTTAGATGGCTTGTCATAGGTGAGGGATATATGCCACGGCTTTGCTGCCTCATTGCTTGTAAAGCTCTTCTTATATGATGAGAGTTTGCGGAGGTCCATGGTATGTTCCAACAGCTCTTAAACATATCCTGCATGGTGAAGAGAGACTAAGTCAGTATCATGCCAGGGCACATAATGACAAGATAAAAAGAGTTACCGTATTTATTTGATGGTAGGTCAACCTACCTTATGGATCTTATAAATTCACATTTTGGGAGGGGGGTGGAATTGTGTGGCAATAAAAAAAATTTATCTAGTGCAGCTAGTGACGGTCACTAACATGAAAAATACGCATGATGGTTAAAACATTATATTTCCTTTCAGGCTCTGCTTTTAGCATATATTTATTGCACGCTTGTTCAGGAGAATTTTTTTTCTTTCAACTATTACTTTGCCATTGCTTGTCATCTGAAGTGCCAGAGTTTGTTACAAGCGCATCTGTTCATTTAACAGTCAACACTCCTTACCAGATGCGCACCCCTTTTTTGAACTGTCATTACTAGCTGCACCGTCTGAAAGCTCCCCCACAGCGATGACATTACAGAAAGTAGGGGTCACCTTCAAGCCTCCTTATACAAAATTATTGAAATCTAGCTGATACAGAAGCCAAGGAAGGTATAGAAGGTGTTGATTGTGCTCTTTTTTTGGTACTATAGTAGCAATTGTGATATCATTATGAAAAAACATAGACGAAAAGACAACTTTGTACCTTATGTAACCAAACCTACAACCCTCAGATTACATGCCTGATCATTTAAGTTATTTTAAGCCACACTGCCAGGTATCAGATTTTCATGTACAGTACAGGAACTTGCTTTTAATGTGATAGCATAACAGAACTCAGTTGACAGAAGTTTTGGTGTCAGCTTAGTGAACTGTACAATAGAAACGTTTCTCTGAGAGCAATGTCTCTACTTAAAGTATTTGGGGATGTGCTTGTTTATATTGTCAAAACATGTTTGAGCAGCCAAAGCGGTGATGGGGGCTAGTTGGTCTGAGTCATTTGTGTTCATATTCGTAGGAAAAAAAAGCAGATGCAGACATAAGGAACACATACGTAGGACCAGTGCTTGTACTGTGTATGAGTTTCTTAATTGTGTCTGTGCCTGTTTTTTTTTCTTTTTTCTTTTGCTACAAATATGAATGAAATACAAATGTTTGAGCAAATGTTTGGTACAAATTTCTCAAAAGTTACACTAGTCCAAGAATTTCTTATAAGCTAGTATGTTATTGCTGGTTGTCTTCAATATTGTAATTAGATCATACATACAAGAGGAAACTTGTCGACTTGTAAGTTGCAAGTTTGTATACTATGATTACAAGTTAACAAGCCTGTTTTTAAGATGTTACTCTTGTGTAAATATCAGCCTTCTTGGGTAATTTATCAGAATGGGTCGAATTACTGTACGTGCACCACACTAACTTTATAAACATTTTACACGCTTATTACCTTTACGAACGTGCCAAACTTTATACCAGTGTGAAATTTTTGGCTTGTGCTTGCGGCTGTATAGCTTGACACCAGGATGTCTACCTTGGAAAAATTATGCTTAGTAAGCTCTTGGGCCTGCTGTCATGGGCACACACAGTGCTTTCTACGATAAAACTCCGATCTCCCCCTTGCATCTAACATTTTTACTTAAAACAGTAAATTCTTAACAATTTCACATAAAAATATATTTTTATTAACTTGATGTTTCTTAGATTCACTTGCAAATTTTGCACAAACATATTTTACCTGTTGTCAACGAGCATATTTGGATGCCTAGATTCTCCACTGCAGTCAGGCACTTAGGAGTTCTCCTTGCTTTTTCATGAAGACACTGTAGGGGACTTTGGGTGACTGTGAACAAAAGTGTAGCAAGAGGTCTTTTGTTAGCACTTGAACAGTATACTAGTAGGACTGCAAGTTTACCTCTCCGACTTGCACCAGCTTAGTGGGTAAAATGCAGCCATTCTGCATGCCAAGCACACTGTACGTGAGATACTCGGCGCTGTAGGCAGGAGAGTCACATCGGCAATCACCTGCTAGGTCAATTAGCAAGTCACCAAGTGCATCCACCATGGCTGCTTGTTTATTGAGGAAGAGCTGGAAAGACAGATGGCACAATGCATAGGTTCTTTTAGTATTCCACACGATAATCAGGGGGCGGAAACTCCCTGTACCTCCCATGTATTCACTCTCGGCAGCGGAAGTGCTGCTTTTACCACTGGTAGTTGCCCGGCATCCTACTAGAAATAAATCACGAACAGAAAATTTTTTTCATGACGTGACTCGTGAGGTCACGAAATAGAGGGAAAGGACAAAAATTGACACGAGGAGGCTTGCCGCGGAAGCCCTCCTTTCCCACTTCGCATGCAAGTAGAATGCGCTCATGCCTTCTCGCAGGTCCGCTGGCCGCTTATGCAATGTGGCCATAAAATTTTGGTAATCTTTTTTAAAATTTTGTTCATGTTTCTGAAGAGGCAAAAGTTAAGCTGACTGATTTCACAGTAAGACGTAACTCAATTGACACGAATGAAGTGCTTTTTTATTCTACGTTTCGCATAAAACAAACAGATACATACACATAGTGTGAAAGTATCAATCTATAGATGCAGCTTCAATTTACAACTGACGTGTGGACATAATGAGCAAACGTCGAACTCAATATTTGAACCAATGTTAAATCATTAATCCCGGATAGGACGTATTTGACTCAATCATGTTTGTTATGACAACGGGCATAAAACATGAGTACCAAACGAGACTGAAGTTCAGAGGCACAAAGAGGCTTCAAGCGATCAAAAGTTCTTTGAGAAAGAATGTCGCTGGAAACAGTGTTTCGGCAAGTTGACTTGTCCTCGTGAGGGCAACAGCGTTGCCTTGATAAAGAAAAGTGCACTTGTCAAGACGTTGCCTCCATCGACTTCCTCTGTGATAATATTTAAAATCATTTAGACCATCACGTGTATTCGGGTGACACTATTAGAAGTAAGGACTCGCAAAATTTGAAACTGCAGCTACAAAAATTTCATGAGCAGGAAGTGGCCTATAATTATTTGACACCATTTGAACTAGTCGTGAAAACTAAAAGAAGCTAAAACTATGTAGCCAAGCCAACTTCAATTCAAGCCTTTCAATAAACGCATTTTCTTGATGGGAGCTTGGCTGCTGTCTTCACCACTTAGTCAAGTGACACTGCACTTCTCTCAGTCCAGTCAAGCTTGCGGAGAACTGGGTTTACTCATATGTACTCATGAAAAATCGATATCTGCTCCAATAATTGGTCCAAGTTCTTGTGCTCACCCAATGCTTTTAGGAAACGCTGAGAAATCTTCCCGGCACTAGAAATCCTCGGGGTAGCACACCGCAAAGCCGCGGAAAACATGTGTTGCCCGAATAAGCCATCTTCTTCGATTGCATGGATTACTTGTTCGGCGTAGTTCACTGCAGTCCATTCTCTGCTCGCCACAACTTGCTGTCTTTATCTTTCTCGTAGTTGACACGGCAACCGACCGAGATAACTGAGCGAGATCCGGCTTCTAATATCGCTGAGCGAGAGGCAAAAAGGAGCGGAGGCAAGCATTACGATCACAAGTCAGTCACTTTCCATGCTTCACCTAATTTAAAATTCATGAAATAAAAAAAAAAACTAAACAGAGCTTCTTTATGGGGCATCAAATTTTTTTATTTGTAAAAACTTGTGAAAGCCAATAAATGCGAACATTCATATCACCCTCACTCCATTCAGCCAGATCTTAGGGAGCCCAGCAACCGCTACAAGCGTGCATGTTCTTTGAAACTGAAACTAGCGCCGATATCCGGGGCTTGGTATATAAGCAATGATGTTTCATGCCAACATGCCCACGAGTATTCTACCACTGCTATATTTTTACCACTGTACAAATTCATCAACTCAAACTCAGTTCAATCATGAGTATTCGTATTACACAGTAAGATAAATAAGGCAGTATACTAAAATTATTTGTAAAACTATGATTTTTTCAGATGACTGGTTTCTAAATTTAAACATTAGTATGCGAAAATATGTAGCTTCTCTTTTGCATTGCAACCATAAAATCAGATGGGCTAGTTTTGTGCAAGTTTTATACAAAATGATTGCATGTTCTGAATTTAGATAACATTGACAAAGATATACAGAAGGAAGCAAGTGCTTTGCTTCACAGTGTGTAAATCTATGGCAAAATTATGTTAAAAAAATAAGAAACACTTGTAATGCAAGAGCAGTATAAGCATTTGTGTTCACGCTGCCTCATATGTCTACAAGTCTTGCTATGTAGTTATATTTAGATGTTGATCATTATATAAGGGGACCTGTTTTACTGCAGGGAGCAAGTAGGCCCTCTGGTGCACCTCGTGAAGGCGCAACCCGTGATGATCTGAGCACCCATCGGATGATTGCAGCCACCACGCAGCAGGAGTAGAGCATGCCAGTGGCAAGGAGGAAGTTGCCAGCTCCAGTTCCACTACCTCGAACAAGTGGCTGGCTTCTCTACCGGAGCTTGTGCAGTCGCTCGCACACCTCCTCGACAACAACGAGAGTTCCCATGACGCTGAAGTTCAGGTTGCCAGTTGCTTGGCCACATATGGAGCAGCTAGTGAGCAGTTCACGAAGGGAGCTCTCAAACACAATGAACTCTCGTTCCCTGGGTAGAGGCTGCAGTGCTATTGTCTTGATGAATATTGCAGATGAATGACCCGACAAAACATGTTAGTGCTTGTGTGTTACTCAATATTACACAATGGATAAGTTCCATGACTTGGTTGAAAGAAAGAAGTGAAAATTTTAAGGCTTCATTTTTCTTTGCTAGACATAATATTAATGAGAACTGACCTACCATAATGCCATAAAAAGTATAGGGGACACTAATTATAGTAAATGTAATATAAATGAGAAGAAATTAAGGTGGACGAAAAAACTGCTTGCCATGAGCTGCGACTGAACGTGTGACCGTCACATAGCACGTCCGATGCTCTACCCGATAAGCTAACACGGCGGCCATTCCCTCATCCTCTTTATGCAGTATATATGTGCATTTACTAGTGGCAGCATGAGTTAGCGCTACTAGCAGCCATGATGGCGAGTGTGAAACACTTTTTTTCTACCTGTTGGTGTCGTGTGGCACGTGGTGGTGCTGATTGACGCACCTGCGTTTAAGTGCACATATATCCCCCATAAATTGGATGAAGGAATGGTTGCCGTGATAGCTCAATCAGTAGAGCATCGGATGTGTTATTCGAAGTTCACAAGTTCAGTTCCAGCTCACGAAAATCAATCTTTTCATCCACCTTTATTTGTTCACATTTACATTATATTTACAACTAATAACGTCCCCTATACTTTCTTTGGCACTATTGTTCGTTAGTTCTCATTAATACGGCTTGGTTGGGTTAGTGGTAACTGACAGACAATTATGCCAAAGAAAGTATAGGGGATGTTATAAGTGGACGAAAAGATAACTTGCCGTGACCAGGGACCGAACCTGTGACCTTCGAATAACACGTCCTACACTCTACCAACTGAGCTACCATGCCGGCCATCCCCCTGTCCACTTTATGGGATACGTATGTGCGTTTAAATGTGGGAGTGTCAGTCAGTGCTGCCTGTTGCCATTGCAGTGATTGTGGGACAGTGTGTCCGATGGGGGTGAGGTTGCTGGATACTGTGCGTTGTAAACCGATATACCTCTGTCAGCCTTCATGCTGAAAAACGAAGTTCATATGTGTGTTGACCATGTCCTCACTATATGGCTCTTGTAGATACTGGGGCAACAATTTCAGTGATGAGCCTTAGTTTTAAAACTCTGCTGGGACAAAAAGTTGTTTTCGTGGAACAAAATGTCGTCGTTTTGTAGTGTAAGTGGTGACACATTGTGCCGGGCCGGCGTTTTTACAGCACATGTTTGTTTGTCCGACAAAATATTTACCACTGAATTCGCCATGATCCCTCTATCTACGCATGACGTTATTTCAGGCCTAGATTTCTCACGGGAGGGTGGCGCTACAGTTGGCTGTCAAAGTGGGGAGCTTTCCGTACACTACGAGGTTATTACCGGATCCGGGGAGAACTGTTCCTCCATTCTTCAGAGCATGTTCAATATTCTTCATGTTATATCCTTTTTATATCAGATACATTACACTTATTGATCAGCTTTGAAAGCTGTGCTAAGAATACCACTCGCAAATAAATGTTCTTGCTCCTCCAACAATTCTCATGTTTTATTTAAAATCTCCATAGGCACACAGTGGGATTGCGTGCTTACCACTCTGGTGGTGCAGCTTGCACGGAGCTAATCGATGCATGCAAGCCATGCCTTAAAGAAAAGAAAAGTATGGCCTCAGAGACAACCATGCATAGAGAAGTTGTCTTGGAGGTTGTATAATATTCCTAATTGCTAGAAAATAATCTTTGAGACATTTTTTTCTGAAGTTTCCCTTTTCTGAGGCTGTGAACGTTCCCAACAACCGTATGAAGCGTCGTGAACCCAAATCATCTGCAAGGGCTTATGGAAGTGTCTTCTCTTAACTCTGGCGCTGCGATCGTTCAGCGACCATGGGAATGATGGGTAGTACACGGATTTGCCTAGTCTTTGTACTTGTGAGTGGTGACTCAAACTTATGGCTTCGTTTATTGCTGTGTTTCAGTTTCGTTTCGAAGGAAAGCACAAACGCCTTTGAACTTCGTGACCCAATTTGAAATGGCAAGCCTAAAATAATAGGGTGGTGAACTGCAATTGCTGAAGATTTACTGATTTTTCTTTTCATGAGAAAACAGATCCAAGCCACTCGGACCCACATAGAACGAGAAGTACGAAGATTAGATGAATTCGTGTACTGCTCATCATTCCCATGCTCGCTGAAGCGCTCTGCGTTGCAGCTTTCTTAGACACTAGCGTCAGAGTTGCGTCTACTGTATACTTAGGAAACTCTATGGGTTATCGTATGAGTGTCCACCGCCCTGGCGGCTCATTTTAGAACACTGACAACCAAGATTTCGCTCTCTTCTCTCCTTCGTTGACTGTCTCATTTTACAACAGTAACCCTCACGACGAAGAACTCGCCACCATTTATCACAATTTTAAGATTTTAATTCGTTGCAAACAAGCATAGATTTGGTTGGCTCCTATCTTTGCGGAAGATGAAAAAAAGTGCAGTTTCGGAGCATCCAATCATTGGCAATGCCAAGAAATAAACTGCCCGTGACACCATTGCTGCCCTTTCTAAAGCGGAAAAAAAAAATCACCGCCAAGCATTTTGCACCAATGGTTAACCAGCGAATCTGAAACCATGGGCAGTCCCAGATGCCGAAGCAAAGTACCACTCAAAAAAACTCCCTCCAAAAGCATGCGTCTGCCCTGGGGAACGTGTTTCCGCCATTGCCTTTTTCAGATTTTCAGTAATACGAATACAAAAATGTTACATGTGTTTAGTATACATAAAGAGGTCCCAAAGTCGAAGACTATTGAAACTTCCTGTTAAGGGCGAATTGTGGTAAAACAGTGTTTGAGGCAACAATAGCGAAAATCGAAAGTATAAATTAAACACGTTTGTAGCAGAGCTTTAATGAAAGGTACAAAATGAAAACAAAATATAAAAACAATAAAAAATGGTCATCATAGAATACTTTACAGTGTAACGGGTTAGATACGGACAGTGAAGGGACACAGTGCTGAAATCACAACTGAAATTTATTTGGTGATAGAAGGAACATGTATAAGCAACATTGGCTCATCAAAACTGCACGCATGTGCAAAAAATGAAGCAATGAATAATGCTAAGCAGTATAACTGAAAAATAATAAAAAAAGCTGTTATACATCAAATGGGGAAATTGAAACAAAATAATGCTCTGGAAGGGAACAGTAATACTAAGCATGCATAATATGTGATCATAGTTCTGTCCTAAATTGATGTAAGTTTCTTGCACTTTTATTGAAGGTGGTGTATTCCGTGATGATATCGATGAAAATTCAGCAGTCTGTTTACTCTAATTAGCATGTACCTCAGGCAAAAGAATGTTATTGTTATGCCTAAATCTAGCATTACTATGGGCAAATATATCAGTAGATGAGAAGCAGATTGGAGGTTGTGCCTTTATGTATTTATATAATATGATACCTAAGTTGTAATCGATGAGCTCTGAAATGGTTAAAAGATGTTATCATAAAGTAGGCATTTACCGTTTGAAAAACGTGAACTGTTAGTAATTATTCGTATGGATTAGTTCTGTTACGCTTGCAGGGAAGCCAAATGAGTGTTATAGTAGTTACCACAGCACATTATGCCATAATATGAGAATAAACGAATGAGTAGTAGAGTGACAGTAATGTGGCACGTGTGAAGTAAGAACGAGTTTTAATTAGAGCACGGATACCATATGCTGTTTTTTTTATGTGAGAAATATGATCTATGTATTTCAAGTTAGAGTCAAGAGAAAATCTAAGAAAAGGTGAGCAAGGACTAGGAGAAATAGAGTGCGAGCCCAAAATCACAGAAGAAATGGATGCTCAATATTTTGATGCGATGTAAATACTACAAATTTAGTTTTGGTTGCATTAATAGTTAACAAGTTAGCAGTGCACCAACTTGAAACATTTTTCAAGTCAGTGCTTAGCTTGTCAACGAGAAGTGAAATGCTTTTGTCAGATGTAAATATGGCAGTGTCATCGGCATACAATATGATGTAGGGGAGGACAGACAGAAAGATCATCAATATAGATAAAAAATAGGAGTTGTCCCAGAATGGATCCTTGAGGGAAACCAATGTGAGTAGATAATTCTTTAAAATATACATTAGAAATTGACACAAGTTGAATGCAATTATGTAGGTAGCTTTTTAATTGTGCTTAAGTAGGACCACATACACCAATTGCTTCAAGTTTATTAAAGAGAATACAATTACTTAAGCTGTCAAATGCTTTTGTTAGATCAATGAATACTGATTCTGCAAATAAGCCTTCGTAAATGATTTATTTTTAGTTCATCGGTCAGACGAATGAGTGATAGATATGTACAGAAATGATTACGAATGCCGTACTGATAAGATGACCGAATATTACATTTAGCAAAGTAATTTGATAGGCGTACTCCAATTAACTTCTCGAGAACTTTACCAAACAATGAGTGGAATGCAAACGGGTTGGTAATTATAAATCATTGTGCTACCACCTTTTTAAAGAACTGGGATTACTTTACCACATTTAAGCTCATTAGAAGATACACCAGTCTTGAATATCAAATTTGTAATCAAACACAAAACATCGAAAAGTAAATGTGAAGTTAATTTGATATGAGCAGGTAGGACTTCATAAATTCCTGCAGTGGTGCATTTGCATGACACAATGTAGTTATTCAGAAGTGTTGAGAAATAGGAAAAAAAGAGTGAGTGAGATGTCTAAGTGGTGTGATTTGTGTGGGAGAGGGTGCATCAATGCTAAAAATGTTGGAACTGAAAGCATCTGCTATGTCGGTAGGCGAGTTATATTCAATGTTATCAATTACAGTTCTGAATACTTGGGGTCGAGAATTCCTATTTAGAAAGCAGTTTAAAATGTCCTATTTTAGTTTAGCGTTATTACCTGCTTGCAATATTTTTTGTTCGAAAAATAAACCGTTTGGCAGCTTTTAGTTTTTGGTTTATGTTACGTAATTTTTTTAGTGGGCAATGATTTTAGTAATAAACGGCTGGCTTTTTTTTTCGTAGAGGTTATTGCACTTGCATAAAGCTGCTATTAGCTTTTGAGACATACTTGGGTTATGAAAAAACGCTAAGAATATTTTACATTTCTTTTTACAAGTGAATTTTTGGATACGTAACATAATTTAAAAATTCAGAAAACACTTTCTAGGGATCTCTGTCTGCAACGCTGCTTTCTTGGCTCATGGTTTTCGCTGGTTACATTTCGGAGGGCAGCCGGATGGCCGGATCCTCGGTGTGCAGTTGCTGCTTACGCTTCGTTACCCAGGACTGTTCTAATGCCCAGACTGCTGCATTGACCTGGCGAACATGAATCTTCTCACGGCTAAGCAGTTGGAGCTGTTCTTGTAATGTTGTCGGCAGTTTGGGCGTTCTTGCTATCTGTGTCTTCCCCATGTGGAAGTGGTAAGTTGAAACGTCACCGAAGGTTCTCCCAATAACGTGCGCGCTTGGGTGCGAAGTAGAGAGCGACGTAACTGACGGTGCGGTCAATGCAGACTACTATCGTTCCTTGCAGCGAACGTTTTTCCATTCGCCTAGTCATATACAGCATGCGCTGTAACGAAACAAAAAAAAAGAATGCGAAAGTGCCTTTTTCGAGGCCATAACAAGCCTGTTGTGGGTTGCCTCTCTATGCAGAGGCAGTCCACGTGAAGAGGCGACACTGCAAACGTTTAGAGTATATTTTAAATCACTTCCATATTGTACCTAAACACTTATTCTCCCGATTGAAGCCCATCCTTAGCGCGTCCAGGACTCGCTCGACGGATTTTGTGCAGACCGGTTGTGCCCTAGCGATCTCCGACAACTGTGCAGCTCTGGCTGACTGGGTTGGTCCTACGCTACCTCGTGACGCCGGTCCCCTACGACGACGACAGCATAGCTCTGGCCGAATGGATTAGCCTGACGCCATCTCCTGTTGCCGACAAGAGCTCTCGCCAGTGGTGCTCTATCCTCGGACTCCTGTGACCGTGTTTCATCTTTTCTATCTTGTCTTTACTTCTGTCGTTGCAGGCTGTACCTGCACATCTCTCTGTATATATATACCTTTAATCCTATCCTTTTAATCCCTCCTTACCCCATCTCTTGTGAGTTACTGTTGAGGTGTCGCACCAGATGCATACAGTTACAGGGCTCACTTTTGTCTTCTTTTTCCTTTTATAACCACATAAGCAGCGCGTCCAGCACTGATCTAATTCTGTAAGAAAGGCAACGAAAGTTGTAGTGATGTCACACCAGATCTGTAGTGCGGTGAGTGACCTTCGCTGCCTCCACAACGTACGTACGAGCAAAGCATATCGGTTGCTACATAGCTCGCGGCTGCTGCACCTAGGCATGACAACTGTGGGTGCATTTATTTTGCTGGTGCTTGTGTGGTACGGGTCTGCAAGAGCATACGACACTCAGCACGATGTGCATCACAGACTTGTGTGGTCACGTGACCAAGCCACCTACATCTACGTCACTGCCCAAATCAGTGCCTAGGAACCAAAACCGAAAGTTATCCACATAAACAAGACGATGTTATTTTATTTAGTGAGAATGAATTAATCTTAGTGAGTGTATCATGCTTACTGGAGCTATAAAAATGCCTGCAGCAAATAATGTGCAAGCCACAAATTTGTTGGCCCCACCCCTTTTAAGAGCAGCAAAAAAAAGTGAGGGAAGCTTGCTTTGTACCTCTCTTTTTTCTAAAAGGGATTTTGAGCCGTGGCGCTGTTGTAATTGTCGGTAACCTTCAAATCACGCTCTACTGTACTGATGTAATATATGGGACAAGAGAAGCTATCCACTATGATATTCTCTTATATATGAAGAAGGCAATGAATGTGTAAGGGCTTCTTTTTTGTTAGGCACAATAATAATTAGAACTAACAGACAACATTTCCAAGGAAAATATAGAAGGTATTAATACAAGTAATCGCAATGTAAATGTAAAGCGAGAAAAGTAGAGGAAAATGAACCTCCAAGTATAGTGCTCAAGCATACGTATTTGTAAATGCATAAAGTTGACTGACAACTCAGTATTTCCTATAACCTCTTGGGCATACGTAGAGCCATATTTGCACAATTATGATTTTTGGCTGAGCAGGTATGTGACACTGATCGAGGGCCTGTCTTTACACACTAAGAGAATTGAATATTTGGGGAGTGTTTCTGCCACACAATAATAGTTGTCATCTACTTTGAGTACTTTCCTCGCGTTATCACCATGGTTCCAGTAGTTCACGGTTGCGAACGGCGCGTGGATTACCAGTGTGACATAGCATTCGCGACAATAAGTGGCCAGTGCCAGGTTTTCAAGAAAGAAAACGCGAGCAAGTCAGATGACGATTATTGTTGCACAGGAGAAGTACTCCACGTATATTCTATTTTTTAGACTGTATGCTGAGCCAGTGCTCCAGGAAGAGCTGTGACACAATAATGCAAGAGATATGGAATCAATATGTGTGTATGTATATACATGTGTCATGCTTATGTGTACAAACGCATCTCATCACTATTATCTCCCTCAATGAACATCATGCGTTGCCTTACTCCTTGTGTTGTCACTGCCACAAAGGCGAAGAGAAATGTGTGCATTGTACAAAGTTTTCCTAACTTTTCAATTAATAGGTACAAATTCAAGTACTTTCTTGTATTTGTATAGGGTTTCTTAATAAGGGCTAATGCAGAACACGTATACGTTTTAATGCCTAAGAGTGCTGAGTAGGTAGTTTTCGTACATGAAAAGAGTGCACAGTCGTGGTATTCACCAGAAAGCCAACATTCGCTTACGGAGTATCACTTAATGGGCTATTTGTGTCATTCAGCAGAAGTCACAAGTTTTTGGAAGTCATAAACGAAATACACCTGTCGTGGACTACACGGGTAAACTACATGAAAAATGCAGCTAACTGCTGTCTTTTGTTCAGGTTCCTTGCAGAGAAAACTTGGGGATTCTCCATGCAGTTTATGTTACAGCTGTACAGTGTTTTTGTTAGCAGTTGATGCACAGTAAACTATAGCTGTGCAACCTATGCATTATCATCTAAAGCTCTCTCTTTATTATTTTATTATTACTTTATTGTTCTTTAACTTTTTATTACTTTTTGTCTTTGCTCCAATCAGTGCAGACTGTTCTCAGGCAACCTGTGCAAAACCAATGCGGTCGTTGCCCCGGTCAAAAATCGTGTAAATACGACGCATGAAGACTTGTCCCAGAACCCAGACGGTTCCTCCGGCGTACTCTTCAAAGCCACTGTAACAGCGTACCTTGTCAGGAGACTGGACCTAGGAAGAAAAGTTTTAACTTAAAACGTATCCTGATAATTTGTTTTCGCAATAAAAGTCAAGTCCTCGATGTGAGCGAGACGTACGATGCACCTACCTGTTGCATCACTGTGACAGAACACCATTGCACGTCTAAAAAGTGTCGTATATATATAGTATATAGGCTAGGGGTCTGAAGCTTGTGGCCAGAGGGCTGCATGCGTTCCTCGGCTTCACAAGGAGTAAGCTTTTGTGACTTTTCTGAATGGAATTCGCAGTATTACTTCGCCTAGCTACTGCGCTTATTAAGGCTTTGTTCAGGAGAGCTACTAAGACTGTGATGTCATAAATCATTTTTTTCCCTGTTGCACCCAATGTGTTCTCTTTCTTTCGAAACATCGCCTTAAAACAAAAACTCTAGTTCAGGATTTGTCATTCTGGCCATTAGTATCAGTATCTTTCTCAAAGTATGTGTGCAATCCCCTTCTAATATGACCCTCACATCAGATATAGGAAAGACAGTCTTATAAATGACATCGTTAGGGGACATTTTTCCTGGGTATTGCTGATCGGGGTCAGTTTCGACATTCCTCATGTTTTGTTTCCTAATTACCCTTACAGAACAACAGGTAACTTACCTGTCGAATATAGTCCTTGGCTTCGAATTCAAACTGCCGGCCAGCAATGGTGAAGACAGCATTGGGCATATTAGGAATATTCTTGCACTTTACACGGTACTGAAAAAAAAAGATCACTGCTGATTTATCTTTCACATTATTATGCTGATGACAGTTCGAGCTAATGCTTCCAGTATTAACTAGGATATGTTGCCCACACGAACTTTCACAATATAATGCTCTGAATAGTGACACTTTTTCAATAGCCCCTAAACCTCGCATACTCTTCTCGGTGCCTTTCCGCTAACCCCAACGGCTGTCGTGATGTCACCTGTTCGATTAGGTGACGTCGCGAGCAACAGACGCTGTTTGTAGACGAACAGGGACCTGTTTTCGGCAAGCAGATACGCAGCCTTCCAAGGACGCGAGAGGCTCCTCCTCGACGCGCTGTCCTCAGAAGCAGCTTTGCAGCTTCAGTGTAAGTTGTCACTTGGTCATAGAGGGCGGTGGCGAAGTTCGGGCTGTAGAGTTACTACTGTATGTGCTTCTAAAGGTAGCATATAAAGTAACTCTATTGGGCTGGTCGGATCCCGCGTGCTAGGATGTCCTCAGTATGTCGGTACATAAAATAGGTCTAAATGTGAAGCGAAACTCTTTCCCATGTTTTTCTATAGAACCGTGGAACATTAAAGATAAGTGAGCACAACCAATGAAGCTCAGTTTCGTTCAAATGCACAGATGAAGAGGACAGGCACAGAACAGTGCAAATATTCACTGGCTCAAACTTACCCATAAAAAATTAAATGTAAACAAGAAAAAAGGTTCGTACCCTCACGCTCAGTTAAGATATGTTAAGAAAAGCTTGTCGTCTCTTGACAGCAAAAAAAAAAAGCAATATAGCAGCCACGCACATTGCAGATTGTTTGCACTCACTTTAACACTCTACAACACAACATTACACCACATGTTTTTTCGCACCCTAAACTGTTCTAGTGATTATCTGCAATATTCAAATATCACAAAAACTTCTTTGAGGTGTAGTATGCACGTTTTTTCAGTTCTGTTCTTCAATATAGCCCCAATATTTTCCCAAATGATGGCAGCCTTCAGTCCGGAGCGCTTTGATATATAACCTACTAAAAGGTAAATCTTCAACGAAGTTGAAATTCGCCTGAAGTGAGGCATAGGAAGAATTATTTTACCTTTTACACCATTCTGTACGGCACATGTTCCAAGTAAAAAATAGCAAAACAAAATCCTCACTGAAACCGGCTCTAATGTCGTTCTTGTGTAGGTTTGGCGTCCAGTTCTAAATCCTGCGCCTAATTCATGCAACACTCCCGTGATAACTAGGTAAGTATGTAACATGGGAAACTCAGCTACTCTCTTAGAAATCGCTTGCTTGCTGAGGCAGTGGCGCCCTCTCTTGGGCGGCGCAGATATCAGCCGAATGTTTCAGAAGTATTTTTCACAATGTGCCTATTTCTTGGTTATTTCAGTATTTAATATTTTATGCCTCGTTAGTTTATATTGCACTTGTTCTGATTACTGTTAGTCTTGTTTTAGGCCGGTATTGACCGCGGCCTGACCATGCGGCATGAAATGGTAGGAGGAGGACCAGCCAGGCCCCTGAAGTGCTACGCACTTAGAAAAAACGCGACATCTAATCACGTTAAGGAATAGTAAAACATGTATGTACTATAAATGTCTCATTTTGCTACCTGCCTAAGAGTGACTGGAAAACCTTTTTTAGTGACTATGACACATATAAACCGGTTTCATGCAGGATTGTGTTGGGGAACATGTAAATTTGCTTACACTGCTAAAAGAATGAAAAGAAGGGCACCTCCATCATATTATATCTTGGTGCCCCTCTTCTGTTACCCCCTTCGTACATTCCTTATTACAAGCACAGTGTACAAAAAGGCAGGCACACTCACAGTTCCTCGAGGACCCGGAGTAGCTCTGAGATACTTGTTGATGCGTTCAATTTCTTCTTTCGGTCCTGCCATAACCGTAGTGCCACTGTCAACCAGAGCTTCGGTGGGGCTGGTCACTATCGACTTGCTTCCTACCTGCAGACTGGCGTATACATGAATGTGTCAGTGATGAACCGAAAGTTTGTCACCCTTACTTATTTATTTAATTATTGCGCTGTTTCACGTCCCGAAACCACGATATAATTGAGAGGCGCCGTTGTGGAGGGCTCCGGAAATTTCGACCATATGGTGTTTAACGTGTTTTGACATCGCACACTACACGAGTCTCTACTATTTGTCCTTTACTGAAATGCGACCGCTGCTGCCGGGATTGAACCCGCAATCTTCGGGTCTGCAGCCGAGCATCTTAGCCACTGATCCACCGTGGCGGACGGTCACCCTTATTTACTCAGCGTGCCTGCAGAAAGTACTATAGTGATTTAGCTTTATATGTGCGACATTTTCTACACAATATTTTGCAGTAAACCTCGATATAACAAAACTTGGTTTAGAAAATACCTCATGTAACCACTTATCTTCATTTTATAATCCTAGCTTCACTGAAAGCCATCAATCTGTTTCCTGTTTTTTTGGGGGGTGGGGTATTTGCAAAATCAATCTGTGCCGTCATTTCAATTTAACAAAACTTTCGCGCATTGCATACACACGCCAGGTCCCTCTATCAGAAATGGAAGATAGGCAAGCAGCGGCCAAGAGGACATTGATCGTTCGCAAGTGTCCTTTGCATGGAAATACTGCTTCTGGGCAACAAGAGAGCACCGTCGAGCAAGCAGAATAGAATGCACCGCCGTGCGGTCACCCTTTCTTGCCTGATGTTACTGCGCTGAACTCACTGTGTGGCGTATACAACACGCTGTAGAGCAAAATACGGTGATAATGATGATGATGAGAACTTTATTCGGGTCTACAGAACTCGAACCGGCCGCCAATTCAGCCCGTTCGAGCAAATTCTCTAGACGGCCAGGGTTTGAACTCTCGACCAACGTTGCTCTGTACGGCCACGGTTCTAGACGGCCAGGGCTTGAACGTTGAGTTCAGAACTGCGAAAGAGCGCTAGCCACCTGTCCTTGCTGAAGATGGAGCCGATGGCTTCACATTCCTATAACACATGGTATATATCCCGCATTTTCGATTGCAGACCAGTCAACCGATAACTATACGATGCACAGAGCTGTTACGGCACTCACCGACAAACGTACGATTACCCCTCCCTGCAAAGAATTCTATCACAAAAAAAAACATCGTTGGTCAGCAGCATGCGTGACGACTACCCAAAGGCGCCGCCTATCGTTTGTAGTAACTAAAGAAGCGTCACCACAAAGGCCAAACCAAATACTTACCACACCCGCACACCATCAGGCCTGATACGGCCATGACCTAACAGCCCAATTAATACTCACTGTACGTACACTTCGTGCACCAGCTATTCATGCGTCTGTACGGTAAAAACAATCGTCTCTGCAGGGTGTGAGCGCTAAGCGATGCACTGCATGCAGTTTGTTCGGGACGATCTGTGCAATGCGGAAGCACGTATCGCGTTTTCAACAACGGGACGCCGGTTATTGCTCAATAGCGAATGGCTGCACGAATAATCTCGCACGATTACGCTAAAGACGGATATAGAGAGTAGAATAAAGTAGCCACTGAACCGCCGTGTAGGTGCAAAAAGTTCTGGAAGCCTATATATCTTGAATTAGAATTTCCCTTTCGGCACCCGTTGGAGAATCGCGAAGAAAACAATGAACTCCGATGATTGAAATGTTGCGTCTGAATTGCCACCACATACCCGTCCATGCTGAACTGCCAGTAGCCCTTCTTAGTAACGCCCGTGTAGGTGATGTCTCCAGTGTATCGCTCACTGTTCACGCCACCAAAAAGGATTTCACCTCCGTCCTGTTGGCTGGGCGTGCTGCTGAGGAACATAGAGAATAGGGGCTCTGTGACGAGCTCCTGCTTGAGCATGTTGTCGAACGGCGGAACGACGTCCTTTTCGGAGATGTCCGGGTAGCCGAGGCCGAAAATTCCGTCGAAGGTGACCACTTTAAAGACGTCTCCAGTAGTGTGTGTAATTTCACCGAACAGTTGTCCCCTGATGGAGACTCCTCCCACGCCCAGGTCGTCTCTGCTCAACGTTCCCCGCACCATTCCAGATTCGTAAGTCATCTTGAAGCGCCGCCCATTTTTCTTATACGTCGATGATGCATCTTTGTCGTACTTGCTTCTACCGGCTGCATGAATTGGAGAAAAAAAAACATTTTACACGCACCTACATAAGCAGTCAATGGATTGACTTATTGATTCGTTTATTCACTCAGGGATTCTACCACTCATACGGGTCTATCTACCAGGTGGGCCTGCCTCATTTACACCTACGTGCCACTTTCCCTTTTTACATTGCCTTTCGCTTAGCATCAAGGCACCCTGCCTCCTGGAAACAGGAAATAGAGCCAGGCAGCACAGAACGTTGGCCCAATGTTGGGGATAGATCGGCAGTTTATGGCCCAAGAATGGCTTTGATAATTGATTGATTGATTGATTGATATGTGGGGTTTAACGTCCCAAAACCACTCTATGATTATGAGAGACGCCGTAGTGGAGGGCTCCGGAAATTTAGACCACCTGGGGTTCTTTAACGTGCACCCAAATCTGAGCACACGGGCCCAGAATCGACAATGTACCGCCAACAATGGCTGAGCCAGCCTAATAGAACGGCGATGTCGGGCCAGCATTGACAATGTTCCGCCAATAATGGCTGTGCCAGCCGAATAGAACGGGGATGTTGGACCAGCATTAAAAACTTCCCGTCATTATTGGCCGTGCCAGCGTATTAGAACGGCCACATTGGACCGAGTTGTACAACTAATAGCCAATATGGGCGGAGCCATGCAATTAGGCTGGCATTATAGGCGCGTCGTTCGAACGTTATTACCGGCGTTACGAGCTGATCTCTGCGTCTGCTGCTTTTGGCGCTGTTCTGGTCCCACTCAAGTTTGATTTTTCAATTTCGAGAAAGTAATATGCCGGGTGCATGAGTGATATACTTTTTGTCATTACTGTAATTACTCGAATCTAACGCGCACCTTTTTTCCGGTTAAGCGAGTTCATAAATCGCATGTGCGTTAGAATCGAGTACGAACAAAAAAATTACGGCCAATCTATTGCCATCGGCAAATCTAAAATGGCCGCCCTCTACGTGCGTCGGCATGGTATGGTGGCTAGAATTGGGAGGTGACGCCAGCGCCCGCATATTCGCCGAGCGCGCGCGATCCTCGTTTTCAAGCGCCGCCGCGACGGCCACCACGGCGCTCCTGTCGGCATAGTGATGCGGGCGAAGCGCGCGCTCCGCGCTCTCTCGTCGACTCGCCGCTGGGTTCGCTGGTTCGCCTCTGGAAGCGTGTCTGGGTGTGTGCAGTTTTCCGCGTTGATGTCTCGCTTATGGCAAAATGTATTTAGTTGCTGACATGACAGTGTGAGTGCCGACCTTAGGATGAACTCCAGCACTACGAAAGCGAGGCAACGCCACTGCTTTGCTCCTGGCTGCACGAGCGGCTATGTGTCATCGAGGGAGCAAGGTCAGCGTGCTTCTCTTTTCTCTGTTCCCAAAGACCCTGCCCTCTTCGAAGCCTGGCAACGAGCCGTACCCCGTGCCGACAAGTCGTTGGACGTGAAGTCGGCGCTATGTGAGCTTCATTTCGACGAGCAGTTTATTGAGCGTTTTTACACGCATGTGATAAACGGCGAAACTATTCAGATTCCCCGAGGGAAACCGGTGCTGAAATCTGACGCGGTGCCAACCATATTCCCAAATGTTCCTGCGTATCTTTCAAAGAAAGTGCCGAAGAAAAGGACGTCAAGAACATCCACTTGCGGCCTACCATCGAAAATTCGGCGTCAGGAACCAAGCACGTCTGCTTGCGAGGAGACAGCTGGCTCGTACAGCACAGAAAGCGACAGTAACCAAATACCTGTTCCGAATGTGCCCGCAATTCCCGACGTCCGCAAGTGTGGTCTTCCCAGCGCTTACTGGGCTCGACATCTAATTGCTGGAGCCGACAACGCCACGGTGTTTACAGTTTGCGCACTAGATGGTGACAAGTTGACTATTGACAAGTATGTGCTAATGACATCAGATGAAAACAAACTTCAAGCGACAGCTTTTGTGCAAGCCACGAAAATAAAGACCCTTGACATTACCGACATCGAAATGGCAGAAGAGTTGCTTCGCGACGTCGACTCCATGATACCATGCAGAGGGTTTGGTAAAACTGGTGAATTTGGAGTGAATTTAAAGTACAAGGAGAAGACTTTTGATGGCAGAACCTTCAGCCCATCTTGCCGTGGGGTTGCTCCAACGCCAGAAAAAGCCTGCCCACAATGCAAGCACCTCAGAAGACTACTCCTGAATCGTGAGTCCTACAGGCGAAGAAAAGGCAAAAATGTGGCCCAGTCCCAAAAGCTTTCATACAGGCTTAAGCTGCGAACAGCGCAAGCGAAAAGGAGTCGCCTGAGTGTCCTGCAGGCTAAATCACTCATCAAACAAATGAAAGAAAAGAATGCACGGAATGATTCTACAGCATTTGAAGAAGCGGTGAAGGCCCTACCTATTAAGCAGCAGCAACAAGTCAAGGCGTGCTTTGCTGCGGCTAAAAGAAAATCCACGAAAGGGATGAAGTATGAAAGTGAATGGGCTCTAGAGTGCCTTATTATGTCCATGAAAAGCCCACGCCTCTATGAGCATATACGCAAAAACAACATCATGGCGTTGCCTTCTCGAACATCACTACGTCGATATCTCAAGCGTTACAGGAGTGGATTCGGCCTGAGCGAAAAAGTGTTTGCTGCTGTGGCGGAAAAAACAAAATCTATGGACTTGTTCCAGCGCCATGGTGGGCTGTTAATTGATGGGATTAAGCTATCTGAACACTTGAGCTTGGGAACCGATGGCACCATCGAAGGTTTTGTGGACCTTGGGAAGTTCACACCAGAGAGTGAGCGCTCCGTAGCATGTGACCATGGCCTTGTAGTATTGTTCGTGCCTTTTACAGGCACGTGGCACCAGATTATTGGTGTGTTCGCATCACGCAGCAATGTGAAGTCCGAGACGTTAGGCAAAATAATCCTCGAAGCAGTAGTCATGAGCGAAAACGCCGGTCTGCACGTAGACTTTATCACCACTGATGGAGCTGCGTGGAACAGAAGCATGTGGCACTCATTCGGCATACACGGCAGGAAAGAAAACACAGTATGTAGAAGGCAGCACCCTACAGACCCAGAACGTTTTCTGCACTTCATCTCGGACTTCCCACACCTTCTTAAATGTGTGAGGAACACCTTTGTTCGAACGGGCGTGAAACTGCCAGAAGGCCATGCCAGTGTTGACCCTATTGACTGTGCCCGGAAGCTTGATGAACAGCATGACACGACTCTCAAAGCCATGCCTCATATTAGCAAATCGGTTGTGCATCCCAATAGCTTTGAGAAAATGAGGGTAAATTATGCAGTGCGGCTTTACAGTGATGAAGTCCTCAGAGGCCTTTTCTTGTACAATGCAACCATCGAAGAAAAGCATGGGAGCACAGCGGCGACAGTCAGCTTTGTGGAAAGAATGAGAAGGCTCATTGAGGCCATGACTTCAAGGTGCAGTTCGGGTGCACTTAAGCCTGGAGGGATGCACGAGAAGTGCATTCAAAACTTCTTGACTTACCTGGACGATTGGGAAACAGCTGCTGGCTCCGGAGGTTTCCTAAGCCGCAGTACAGCCGAGGGGCTTCGTGTTACCTTATCAAGCACGCTACACCTTCTCCGCTACCTGACGATGAAGTTGAACTTCAGCTATATGATGACAAGCCGCTTGAGTCTGGACCCCCTGGAGAGGCTGTTTGGAATCGTCCGACAAATGTCTGGATGCAATGATCATCCGACTGCCTCCCAGTTCCTAATCTCGGTCAACACTTTGAGCTTCCAAAACCACCGAAAGGAAGCAATGTGTCCTCAGGACTGCTGAGAAGTCTGCTGGGAGCTGACAACGGAAAGGACCTCACTCCTCGGAGGAAATTAGACGAGCTTCTTGACGTAGGAAACCTTGCCGAAGCACATGAAGTGCTCAATGAATACGGCCACGGCACCGAGCATGCAGACATGGTCGTGCAAAGCAGCGATGCCAGACTCATATTCTACATGGCTGGATATGTGGCAAGAAAAAGCGTTGCAAGCACCAAATGTGCAGAGTGCAGCCAGCAGCTCCTACAAGGCGAGAACGATCCATCTCCAGCTGCAGCATCCCTCACGGCTGCTGTTGACCGAGGAGGCCTGCTGTACCCATCAGTCAAGCTCAATGAACTCGTGACCACTCTCGAGAACACTTTTACCCACTGCTTCAGTGTTACAGAAGTCAAACCTGACAGCATCATGGACTTGGTTTCCTTCTTGCAGTTAAGAAAGCTTACACTTGTTGGCTGCCCTGACCACAGTATGTCCCTCACAAACAAAATTATCAAGTTTTATGTTCTTACTAGGCTCCACTTTCATGTGAAAGCCCAGAACAGCAAACGAAACGCTAAGCAGGAAAGAATGAAATTGCTGAAGCTTAGACGCGTGCTCTGAGTTTGATATTGTAACTTTAAGCTCTATTGATTTTTTTTTGCCGAGTGGAAAGTGATTGTATGCCTCTTATTACTTAGTGCCAAGCGATGCGCTGTCTGTGTGCAATGTTTCAATGTTTTTAACTACTCCCGAGCGTATGTAAATGTGCGTATTTTTTCATTTTATTTTATTTTACCCTGTATTCCATGATGTGCAATAGATCTTCCTAATAATATGATGTGCAATAAATATTTGTTTTATTTTCCTCGCCCAGAATTTTGGTAATATTTTTTTTTAAAAAAACGCCGTCGCCTTGCACTCCAAAACACTGCAGGGATATGCGAACGAAAGCTTTAATTTGCGCAGATTCAACGTCACAGAAGTCTTGCAGCGGCAGCCAATTTCTTTTAATGCTTGAAATGGCGTTCTATCAGCCATCGTCACAGTGAGTTATCTGAATCGCCAATTTATCTGAATCATGCTTCAGCAACAGCATCTTTGAAAGGTCCGCGCGCTCAAGGCGCGCGCGCGTAACTAGCATCACCATTCCGCCGACAGCGCCACCGCCGCGCTGCTCGAAACGAAGGAGCGGCTCCGAGCTCCCGTTGGCGTCACCTCCCAATTCTAGCCACCATAGGCATGGCGCGTCGTCCATTTCTGCCTATGTGTTTCTCATGTGCGGCACTTCGTACGTGTGCTGAGGAGTTCGTCATCTAGTAGTGCATTAGCATCGACGGCGTGGAATGGCCGACTCCAAAAACTCGAGTGCACCACGATGCCGCTTTTAAAAGAAAAGTCATCGCGTGTGCAGAAACGGACGGAAATCGGGCCGCATCGCGGTCGTTCGGAGTTCCCGAAACGTGCGTGCGGAGTTCCCGAAACGTGCGTGCGGGACCGGCGGAAACAAAAGCAGAAGATTTTCGACAGCAAAGCTTTACGCAAAGACTTCAGTGGACCACAGCAGGGTCGGTTTCCGCAAATTAAAGAGCTGCTCAGCGAGTATGTGCTTTAGCAGCGAACAGCACAGCGGCCCGTGACGGCAGAACTGCTCCAAGTGCGGGCTATGCAATTAGTCATAGAAAAATGTCTAATGCGGAGCCAGTTTTAAGCGAGCAGGTGCTGGCTAACTAACTTTATGAAGAGGAAAGGCTTTTCCCTCCGAAGGGGAACATGCATATGCGAAAAGTTTTGCGGAGGAGTACGATGAAAAGCTTCACAGTTTTCAGAGGTTCGTCCTAAACTTGCGGCGCAACAACGACTACCTGCTTGGGCAAATCGGGAATGCCGATCAGACGCCTCTTTACTTCGACATGCCTGGCACCACAACCGTCGAGAAAAAGGGGGCGAAGCAAGTTCGCGTGCTGACATCGGTCCACGGTAAAACTACAGTGACGGCAATGCTCTGTTACACGTCAGATGGGCACAAGCTTCGCCCGTACCTCATATTTAAATGGAAGACGCTCCCGAAAGGAGTCGTTTTTTCGAGTGGTGTGATCATGCGGGCCAGCGAGAAAAAATGGGTGCGCGTTGCAATCGATGTCTTACGTTTTTTTTTTTTTTTTTCGCGGTGGAAATCGGGTGCGCGTTACAATCGAGGGCGCGGTAGAATCGAGTAAATACGGTAAATCGCGCACACCTAGTTGATATGCATGATTGTTGATTGAAGTTGCGCGAGGTAGACTATTTTACTGATAAACATTTATCGAGTTTGTCCCCTGTCAGACGTCCGATGCGGTGCTTTTGCAGATGAAAATCGTGCAGATCTGTGCGATGAAGCAACCGCGGATGCCACTGTCGTACTAGACCCACTTCGACGTGACCCGGCAGCGTTCGTTTCGTTGCATCACGCCGGCGATGCCACGCTAAGCACTTCCGATTTCGTGGACAACGGATGCAAAGTGTATCGTATCGTGTGTCCTGCTATGCTATCGCCACGGCTGATTTGGTTTTTTCGTGTTCACAGCGCTGTACCAGTTAACGGCACACAAGTGCTTGATGTGTGGGAACTAGAGTGATCAGTTGCGTTACAGTAATTGAATCATACAACACACGCATTTGCCGTAATCTGATACACGCACCGACGCTCGCATCCAGTATCGCAACGACCACACGAATTACCTACAACATTGCAGCGAGCGGTTGGTGAAGTGTGGTGGAGCGCAAGGGCGTCGGGCACCTTGTCGCCGTGGGTCGTCGCAAGTTACAATTTTGTTGTGGAACGTTTTTTTGTTGATTGTTTTGATGATATATATATAAATTGCCCTACTGTAGCCAAAACATCTGCTAGCTTACGCAGTACGACGTGCAAAAAAAAAAAAAAAACGTTTCCGTGAGTTCATACGGGCTGATGCATAGAACACCTAACACGTAGGCTAAATTGTTTATAAACAAGAAACACGCACGCTTACGGCTTCGTGTTGTTTTGATCAAATACAGAACCACAGACCCCTCTTCGCCTCCTCCTTCCTGGTTTTCTTTTTTAAGTCTGTGAAAAGAAGAAAGTGCTCTGCCCAGATATGGCAAGCTGGTTCCTGTACAGTAGAGAGTTTTATTTCACACTCGCTGTCCTTTATTAATTTTCCGTTTAGTGGGGTGGCTAAGGCCAGCTGGCTGTCTTTCGAGAAATCAATGGACATACACGTTACAAACCGGGAAATGTGTCAAAAGTTGCTGTAATCTCCAGAACATGAGGAGGATCAATTGACAGCTGGTGTCAGTACTGGTCCTCACAACTGAAAGGCAATATCTATGAATAAATCTTAAGCTATGAGTGAGTGACTGTTTGCAGTACTGAAGACTGTTGCCTGTGTTATGAGCAGCTGTGCATTTTTTTTATATTTGGCATGTGAGATCTTGCAATTTCTTCCTCACAGTGTTCCTCCATCTAGCTCAGTCATATTTTTATAGTTTCCTTTCTCCAGACTCAGTACAGAATAGCAAACAGGATTGTTGTGATCAGCGAATAACTAGTTCATTTGTCTTAATTATCACTTATCAATTAATTATACTCGGTGTGCAATTTCGTGGTGTATGTGTCTTCAGGACGTCCTATAATCAGTGGGACAGTCAAACAGAACTAAAAGCAAGAAATGGCTAAGTTGGCCAGAGTAGCTGGTGCATATCACTCTTCCCATATTTAATATCTTTGTGACTTATACTGCTCTACACACATGAAGTTCTCATTAGATTTCATATTCATGTGGTATATGAACATGTTTCCTCAAGGCTTTTCAAGCTGAAACGACCCTTTTCACTTTTAGTTTGACATGCAGATCAAAATATTTAGCTTATCTGTATTATTAACGGCTGGAATGGTCACGTTCATCAGAGAAGCAGTTTAATTGATGAGCCACTGAAGGCACAAAAGTGCAAGATGGGTGCTTCATAGTTAATGCAGTGGTGTAGCCAAGGAATGGGACACTGGGCAAATGGCCCACCCTTGAAGTTTTCTGCAATGGGATACCAAGAACCAAATAACACATACTCAACTTGCCTGCACTGAAGACCAAGGATGTCATCTCCCTATCCTTCCACCACACAAAGTTCCGCCTATATCACAGGTTATAAGTCCATGGCCCATGTTCAAGCATTTTGTCAAGGTTTATGCGACCTTATGTTTTCAAATGGAAACATTTTTCTAAGAGAAACAAATATAACCCTTTAGCATCATTGGCGACATTTGTGTATGCAATTTGTTTATGCTAGCTGTGTCAACTTGAGGCCAGAATAGAGTAAAATATACAGTTCGTTAGATTAACTGAATCTTCTCTCTAGTCAGTATGTCCTGACTTGACCTCAGTCTGCTGCGCACAACCATAGCTGATCACTCTAGTGAAGGAACTGTTATCTTTGATGGGTCGTTCAAATCGTGTTCTAAAACCAACGTCAAGTGTGGCTTTTCTTCTCCCGAAATTAATGCAATCAAGAACTAATTGTACACACATCAGGAGCTTATGATTTCATTCTTTCTATATCAAAACTAAATATAACTTACATCAGAATGATGAAGTATTTAACTTCATAGAAATCGTAATGGCCTGCTGAAGCTCACGCAAAAGAACACATTATTTTCCTCCTTGGAATGTAATAATGAGTGCCTTGTGATTTTGCTTTCTGAATTTGCCACATTTGTTGACAGTGCATTATAATTCACACCTGAGGGGGCTATATTCTTAGCAAGTGTTAATAGTACTCTTCACACGTGATTTGCAGTTAACTAAAAGAAAAGGCTTTGCCTGTCGAGCTAGTAATATATACTCAGGACATCACCACTGCAAAGGTACACCAGCCGCAACCAAGAAAGGGAACACCTGCAGTGATTAGTCCACATTTTTCATGTTTTCTGCTGTGCCAATAAGGCTGGCTGAGTGAGCACTGCATCCAGTACCAGGAGGCCGCAGCGACAAAGTCATACTTACAAAATACTCACCACCTGAGAGGAGAAGTACTGACGTGCCAACCATCCAAAACGGAGTGCCGGAGAAAAGAGCGGCGATTACTTTTACAGTCCATAAAAACATGCTAAGAGTTCCAAGTTGTAATGATGCTGATCTTTTAGCCAAGTAAAAAAAGAATACACTGAGAAAAGATACTAAATATACCCCATCAGGAAATGACAAAACAAGAACCGACGGAGGTTTGTCTTCATCACATGAACAGCCTTTAACTGATAAGGCGAAGAAGTAACTGACAAACAATGAGTGCGCGAGGAAGAGCAGTCACACGAGGTTGTCAGCAGTCAAATGACACAGGCTGGAATCGGGGGGTGTTGCCAGGGTAGGCTCAAGGAGGCTGGACTGGAGGCCTGCTCCTCTCCCCCCAATTTTCGCCTGACCGCTGTGTCGTGTTATGACCATGTGTTACGACTATGTTCCCAAGAGGAAACATAGTCATCACACAATGGCCAAGTTCCCCGCCTCTCTGCTTCTCCTGAAGGACCTCGCTTATCGTGGGTGTGCCCCCGGTATAGACTAATCCTGGCACCGACGTTCGCTAAAATACAATGAGAATAACAGAAAACTCAAAGCAAATGTTACCACCATACTTTGACTTCTTGCTTTGTGTACAAATGAATCTAGCGAGAAGTATGTGGAACACCAAAGAAAAGCACCACAGTCAACACTTGCTAGTACCTGCTTTCATAATAGTACAAAGTACTGAAGAAGCATGCAAAGAGCATTCCTAGGAAGTGAAATATCATGAAGCAACGGGAGGCTGTGTGGCCCTGACTGAGACAACACGACAACAAAAAGAAAAACCTTTCAGGCATGTCAGCAATTCATGCACAGCACTGAAAATTCATGAAAACCTACCTTCGATGGCTTTCTTGCACAAGAACATTAAAAGGAATACACACTGATGGAGAAGAAAGCCATTGCTCAAATCCGGCTCTTATGCACTGATGGGAGATACTTGTACCTGGATTCCTAGCAATGGCTTCAGTACAGCTCTTGAACATACCCTCAAAAGTGCTGACTGCAAGCGGACGAGACATGAAGGCAGACTACAATGCGACACAATGAACACGTCAACCACCGACCATGAACTTATGCTAGAGTGGATATTTCAAGAAATCTTGAACACTGGGAACACTCAACGTTCCCAACCGAAATCTCGACCTCACAAGCACGATAAGAATGTTCCGATGACCTGCTGCCCATCGCCATGATGTGAAACAGGGCATATACACACACACAACTCATCTTTACGTGATTAAAATACTCTTGCTTCCAGGTTTATAGAAACCGTCTCGCCAAATTTTTCTCTAATAAGCTAACCACTTTCATCATTGCTGGGAGTGTGTTCAAATTAAAGGAGACAGAGGGCACTGGTGGGGTTGCATGCAGATGGTGTTCTTCGAATAAATGAGCAATGGCCTGCATGGTCTTCCTTGACCACCTTTCACGTCTGAGCCATTTGTTATATTCACGCTGACATGTTAGTGTAGTAGTTGTGCCTTATGAAAGGCATGAAAGACATAAATATCAGTAAGAGAGGCATGTAAGCCTTGAGATGTCTTTTAATTATTGCAAATTTGAACTGTGTTAGAAATAAAAAAACCGAATTGTTGCTCTAATGACACTGTGTATACTATAGGGAAATATTTGTACTGTGTTTCTACTATTTTTCTACATCCATTGAATGGATGAAGTTAGGCTTGCTTAAGCTAAAGTGAGGCTTGGAAGCTGATCAGAGAATGACAATCAACGTGCTTTCTTGTATAGCCCCTGTCAGATCGGCTCTCATGTTCATTATTATTATGATTATTAAATGTATATAGATAGGGCTCACATTTTCTTCAATTTATATGGCCTTTCTTAAATTTAATGCTGTGCCTTGCTCCAAACAACTTTTTCAATATGAAAAATGCCATCACTAGCTGTCCTCTTACTTTATTTGCCTTGAATGTGTGTTTGATTCAGTGAACTGCAGGAAAATTTGCTGCATTGACTTACTGTCAGCGAAAAATTCAGTTCATTGCAATAAAGCTGCCGGGAGTCTGAATAGTAGCATTATTTCAGTGTGCTAGAGTTGACTCAAAAAATAACTACTCAGGCAGAAGATACACAACAATTATGGTAACAGTGGAGTCAAAAAGAGCTCATACTAGTGGATTTTCACATAAACAAGTAGGGGAAAAACTACTATAACTAATCTTGAGATCCAGTAAGCTTTCTGGTTTTTAGATTGGCAGGACAAAGAAGGAAAAAAGACTTTTGAGTAAGGTGCGCGAGGACAAGCTTCCTGAGTTGTCCTGTGATGATATTTTGAAGAAAAAAAAAAGGAGCTAATTGAGAAGGTACAGTCAAAATGAAAAACAATCATGCATAAGCTTTCCTTCAATTACACTGCGGGGTAAACAAATCGTTCACTTTTGTGTACAACTTGTTTTTTATTTTTTGGTACTGCTGGTCAGTTTTGCGTATTACCATGTGGATGTATATATCTGTTCTGTAATTTTGAGTAAACTTCAGTCGCAAATTGGCACTTGTGTTGCTGTGCTCATTTTTTTTTTTATCTTCTTCGATGTACTGTTCTGAAAACGTGAATCCATAGCAACTTAATCCGTCAGTCTTATTCAAGCTTTCTGGCTCCTATAGTTATACTAACCATGTCAGAGTTATGACCAAGCATACCTCTCCAAATGTTTGGAGGACCGTTTGATGTACGACGGGGTTCACAGCATTCATCACATTGGTTACGTGAATATTGATTTTTGCTCTTCAGGGGCACATGCATGGTCCTAATCTTTAATTTTTGCAAATGTGGCTTTTCAAGCTTCAGTGCTTTTATGATGTGAATAAGTTAGAAAAGACAATTAAGCATGACTTACGACCATGAGCTTGTTGATCTACAAAAGAAACAAAGCTCAAGATGCAAGACCACACCATCTTTTATTCCAACTGGTTGAAAATTCAGGTATTTAGAATAGTGCCTACACTTTTTTCAAGTGAGATCTGGTTGCAGGAGTCAAGCTCACAGCAAACATGTAGTTACACTTTATTTTTCATAGCACTTGAGCATAAGTACCAGGCAATAAAAAATTGAAATTGCATTCCCACTTTTTATTTGTGGCACTCGAGAACTAGCACATTTGTAAACCCATGCAAAACATAAATTTACTGAATCATATGATAACATTACAGCTGTTATTCAATAATTTTTGTAGCCATCATAACTCAGGTGTCACAAATTCAATGGGGCATTTTTTTTTGTACATAAATTAATATTTCAGATATAACAATTACATAAAACACAGAAAGAATATTTTCGCTTTGCCTGAAGAAATGATGCTGGTAAAGGCTTTATTAGCTAGATTGACTTGACAACCAGTTAACATGCAATTTTAATCATGACATTATGAGGAATGTTTATTGATGTTATGTAAGTGAGATATTTTTGCTGTTTCAGGCCATTTGTGCACTGATGATGACTTCTGCATAGGAAGTGGATCATCTCTTTTGTTTTCATAAAACTTCAGTAAAAGTTACATGAGAGAAAGCTTTTTTTAAAGTTTGCAGCATGACACCAATGAGGAATGGTTAGCCCATATCTTTTCATTATGCATGCGTGTACAAGAGTCATGTTCACTGCTACCATATGTGCCTTCCAATGCGCTGTCACACAGCTATAGGTAGAAGCTTCTTTATGATGTAACATAGACGAGGTCTGTAGTCACTGGCAGGAAGTTGGGCTTCGTGTCGATCAGAGTAAAAGAACATGGTCACTGGGTAGACCTACAGTCGCGCCTAAAGCAAATTTTACAGTGTTTCAACCAATGTCTGCCTTGAGTGTCATGCATATACAGTTCATTAATTCCATTGCTCATTAGGAGGTAGGGCTTGGTGAAATACTGTCGGTCCATATTGGCATTCTCTATTTGTTGGGACCAAGGATGACATGAGTAATGCAGCCAGCAGCTACAAAAGCAGGAGCAACAGTGCGTGACCTAGAAATGACTAGAGTAAGAATGTATTCCACCCAACGCTTAACCATGCAATCAACACAAGCCTACAAGTTTGTATTTTCCAAGGCAGCAGTATAGTCAATGGCACAATAAGATCCTCAAAAACGTCGCTGAATCAAGTGGTTGGGCCTGCAAACATATCCAGCAATGTCACAATGTGATTGAATCTTGAAGTGCTGCAAAGCATTCAACACAGGTGGTACGTAAACCCACGTGATGCCATACACCTTACTTTATCTGCCAGGGGAACCCTTTGGATTTCCCACGTATTTGGGCATGAAAGACAGTCTAGTAATATGCCTAATTGTGCTTGCAAGTGGGCATAAATGGTCAGTTCTTGGTTCACAGCATGTGTTGAAGCTAATATGTCTCCTGTTACTGGCCAATGACCCTGCACCACTGAAAGTCTAGCAGCGTCAAAGCTTATATTTCTTGCAGATGGCAGAATTTGTTTTCATGTCAACCAGTCGCCACTTTTTTAAGGTGGATATTTCTCTGGCATAGGTCAACATGTTGTTTGGGCTATGTGACAGGGCATCAATGACAATGCTGACAGCTCCTGTGATATGTTTCGGATATGTTTGACGTCTGCTGCAGTTCATGGGAATATGGATTCAACGATTGTAACTGAGGGAGTGTAACATGTACACTCCCTCCGATAAGAGATGTACTCACGTATTCTATGACAAAAGAAATCACGTAATTTCGTCCATGTAATAATGTAATGACATAAGCACTTACCATTTATGCCCACTTGTAAGCACAATTAGGTATATCACAATTAGAGAGTCTTTCACATACACCCAAGTACACAGGAGATCCAAAGACTTTCCCAGGCAAATAACATAAGGTGTAGAATAGCATCAGGTGGGTGTACGTACCATCTGAGTAGATTGCTTTGCGGCACTTCAAGATTCAGTCGCATTGTCACATTGCTGGATATGATTACAGGGCCAACCACATATTACAGTGACATTTTGAGGATCTGTTGGCTTCAGTCTCCACAAAAGAATGCTGTGATGCTGCCCAGATAGTGGGCATAAGTTTTCAGGACATGCCAGGGAACTGATTCGCCGCCATATGTACCCCTTTGAAGAGTCGGTGATCTAGCACAAATTGCATTCAAGATGTCGTACGATGATGCATAGTGGAACTCTCATTTGATATTCAGGGAGTAGCATATACTGTCGCACAAGCATCTGTTAATCCCCAAAAGTTTTTATGGGAGTTCTTGGTCTAAGGGAGCTCAATATAGTAGCATTTCTGTGTATCAATAGCACGACTTGGAGGGAATGTGTATAATGGCCTGGCACCATCGTACAAAATGTTAGTATAGTACGTAGTTCACAAAAATAAGACGAATGAGCTTGTAGGTCTTATCAGCATCTAGTATTCGGAGATGGGAAGCTTTCAACACCTATATATCTGTCTTGGTAGAGCTGAATACTGGATGCGGAGAACACGAGGATAGGACAGGTGAGCTTTTGGACATCAAATGCACACCTGTTTATGCTGACAAATGTGCCTTGTTCAGATGTTGGATTACAGAACTCAGATGTGAACTGTGCTCATCTGATGAACTCGCGATGAGTAGCTTGTCGAGGCAAGCATGACAGAATTCAAGGCTGCAGAAAAATGCTGAAATGTATGTCTTGAATTTGTCATGCTGCATGGCATATACAGAAGATCAGACACGATGATCACTATCAGTATGTCACTATCAGTATGTTATTTGAAATCTACACATCTTAAAGGATTTGATGGTTGAACATATGAGGCCAATTTCGGAGGAAATTGCTGCATCATATATCTGTGACATCATGTACGAATGTGAGGTGCTGGGTTGAAACAGCTAGGCTAAGTTGACTGTTGGTGCTATGCCGTCAGCATCCTGATTTAGACTTCAGCACCATTCCCAGAACACAGTAACACCAACAGACAGCACACATTGGGCTCAGTGAAGTCGGCAAAATCTGTAAATATATGCGTGATTTGGTATGGCTGCCTCGAAAATTCTTGTGAATTGCAGCCCAATTGAGATAGTGCTTCTAATATACTTTATGCAGTACATCAATTTCATGGTTGAGTTGCCATATGCAGAATTATTTGCTTTATTTCTTTGTCATCAAAGCCCTGAGACTACAGCTCTTTCTCAAAGAACCATCCCATACTGTTGTGGTGGCTCCGCAGTTTAATATATGAAACAGTGATAATGTAGTGTGCTATAATATCGTTGCAACGAAAAGAATCAGGTACAACTGCTGTGCCTTAAAACACGAGTAATCATCTGACTGATCGCTTCGCACCGATGCAGAGCTTTCCTTAGCGGTTAAGCGGTAAAAATGCTGAAAATTAGCGCTCGTTTTGTGCACACTCTTCTATAGTCCTCGTTATTTTTGCGATGTTTTGCTTATACGCTCACTGGTAGCATAATCAGGCACTTTTCCAGAGTGTATACATGTAATGTTGTTAGGACTAAGTTAATAGTAGACAGGCTTAGGTGGACTGTTATGGCTTTGCACATTTCTTACTAATGAAGCATGCACGTGTATACGCTTAGTTATTGTATTTTACGAGCTGCCGTAATGTGTTCACGCGGTCTGGCGCATGTCGCCATCAGAGCGAGTTGTATCCGAGATTAAAGCTACGCACACGTGTGACCATGCTGGGTCACGTATCAAGGACGTAGCCAGTGTTTATTTCTGGGTGAAGCGTCGAACCCACGGTGTGGCTGAACCGGTATTATTGTATTGAATTGTATAGTTTGAACCCAACCTTGTTGCAACGCCTAGCACCTTAGACTGCCACTTAATTTAATTAGGACGAAAATTGTGCGCTTCTTCGCCTCTTTACAGCCGTCATTCTCGCTTGGTATTTACGCGTCATTCTCGCACGTACAACCGTGGTTTTTCACGCATGTAAAGTTCAATACTACTGCAGCTGCATACCATCCGGAACTGCGGCATGTTGAAATGAAATATATGCTGCAATCGGATCAGCTGATACTGGTTTTCGCGATTTTGCGAGGATCGCCCGATTTCTCTTGTTGATTCTTTGTAACCGTGTCTTTTGATCGTGATCAGATCCCTCAGGTTGTGTTTGGCGCAGAATCACGTAAACGTTTGGTGAAGACGTTAGCTAAATCACAGCCTGAGAGTCGGAAATTGCGATGCGCAGATCGCGACCGTCTTATTCCCTCCGCTATGATAGGTGTCCGTGTGACACGCAACGCAAGCTTAGTGCAGTCGTAAGAAGTAGTACGCTTGTTTTGTTGGCTATACAGACAGCTGGTGCTGTATAAAAGCTATAAATTGCATGCTACTTCATTAAAAAAAAAACTTCGTTTCACAGTCTTTTGCGCCAACTACGACCTCGGTCGTGATACCAGCTCGCCAAGCTGAGCGACAGTAGATTTTGACATTTGCTGATTGACTACACCATCGCTGCCTTTCCGAGTGCTTAATATCACTTTTGTTAAGGAGGCTTGAAATGATTTTTAGTTTTGTTGTGAATAAATACTTCCCTGGCCACATTTCGGGCGGTTTTGTCCAATTTCATCGATGCTCCCTTACCAAGACCTGGCACACACTGATTTTGTTATCCGGGTTCTGCACGGAGGAAAAAAAATTCTGGGCCGAAAAAAAATTTCAGCTGCCTCAGCAACGCCAGCGACGAGCCAGATTACATTGGTGAGTATAAGTTACTGTTCTTCTGAACGAGTGCCTTGTTGTTCATACCTGTCACGTGCATCTTAATCAACCGCTCACCGTAGTGTGCGAGTATTCGGCGAGTAAGTAGGACGAACAGTCGCGGCTAGTCGTGTACGTGCGACCCGAGTCATCGTTTTTTTTTTTGCTTTCCATTCGAGGGTACATAGTAGAGTACAGGTAATATTTTAATGTGCAACCTGTGTAAGCTTACCGCAACATGACGCGAGCCTATGTCGTCTGCCTATGTCTCGGGTATCTTTTAGAAAAGTGCCTTCCTGTCACCAATGCTATTTTCATGTGCCTGGGTGTCAAACTTGTGCAGTGTAACGGCAGTGTGAGCTAAATGGTGCATACACGTAGCACATGTCACACCATTTTGCATAACCGCGTCTTTACGATGCACCTAAAACAAGGCCAACTACTGCAGTCTGCCGTGGGTTCAGCGTGGCCATTATGTGGAGCGTGGCCCTTTGCAACTAGAGGAAGTTCTCTGCGTGGGAGGTTAGTACGCTAGACAAGGCTTGTAACTTGCTAGCGACATTAGATATAATGAGCAGCGACGTTTAAAAGCTTCGTGATATCAATACGAGTAAATAAAAGTGGTATCAACATTTATGTCAGTTACTTCGCAGCAAAGAAAGTTGTGGTGGTGATAATGTTGCTACTAGCGGGGTTAGCTTGGCAGACAACAAAAGGAGGTCTGACTTACTTTTTCGTTTTTTCTTGCTTTGCAAGCCAAACAACACCTTTCAGTTCGTTTTGAAAATTCACTCGTGGCGAGTCAGAAACAAATATGAAATTTCAAGTAATAATTCATCTGAATTCCTTTGTTTGCCTTGTCTGTTAGCTTCGTCTAGTTTTAATAATGTAAAAGTCCCCCATTCCCCATCTAGTGATGCTGCTTCTGCCCAAAAATGTGCCAAACTAAGTTTCCTGCACCATCCTAATAAAATCAATGTAGATTATGCCATGCTGCACCAGATTCCCACGTTTGACAGTGTGTATCAGTGGAAATAGCATTGCTGGTCTAAACATTTGCCACTTGATTTCGAGGCAACCAATCTCACAGCCATGCACCAAGGATTATTTTAATACCTGAACAGTACAGTGCTGGTGCTGGCACGCAATATGTGCTATACTGCATGCAGCCAGAAACCAGATGCAATATTTAACCACCCAGAGGTGGAAATTCAGTTGTGGTGAAGAAGTTGTGTGCAAGTGCACAACAATCATAAAGCTGTTAAAATTTTTTGAAACGGTGCTGTAATAGCGGAGTTAAATGCGTTGGATTATCTAAGCACAGTAATCACTCCTTTCATTCTTCTTTTCACTACCCTCCGTTGGTACCTCTCCCGAAACCACTTTGCCCTCTTGCCAACACCTCTCCCAATCTTGCGCGGCATGCATCATTGATGACATATTGCTCCGAACACTGTCTTGTTACGGTTGCCGCCACTCTGCCCTCTGTAAACTTTGTGCTTGTTGGCGAATTGCTGTTGCTGTGCCAGCCGGTGCTTATACAAATAGTGTCGGTATGAACCCTGTCCTACGGACCACAGTACCTGATTTGCAAGCACGGGCATGCATGCGGGCATCACGACAAACGACGAGTGGCGTGGACAGCTTCTTGCAGGCTAACAGGAAGTCGTAGGTGCTTGCTTGGCCAATTGCAGCATATTTATTCTGCACGTCAGATTCAACTTCTTGATGTCACGTGCCAGCCCGAAAGGCATGGGGGGATTGTTTCTTGGACTTTGTGGAGCACTGGTGGCTTGTTGCGCTGCCACGTGGAGAATCACAGATCATGCAGCATTTTGCATATGATGCACGTGTTTACTTCGAACGTTTGAAAAATATTGTGAGAGGTTGTTTAGGGGCCATTTAAATGGACCGGAGCAGTGGCCGGATTTTAAAATAAGGATTGCTTTAGTTATATGCTATTCATGAGGAACAATGCCGGGTGGCTGAGAAGAGGCTGTAGCGAGACACAGCTGAGGCTAAGGAAGCTCTGTTACATTATTGGGAAGCGTAATTTACTAGAAATGGCCTATGTCGACGTGGGGGTTCATTTGTAAGTGTTTTATTTAGAATGGGAGGAGATAGAATGAAAGATCAAGAGGGATTAAGAAGCTTGTAGGCAAGCTAAGAGAATTCGGAAATGCTTTCAACACACGTCAAATTATAAAATGAATACAACACATCATCAATATTGGCTTGTGTTGTTTTTCAAAGCTTGAGATTGCAGACTGGGATGACTTCAGCCATTTATTTGTTTTGAGTAGATGCTAGGTGGTGTTGCAATTCGGAGGAGTCATTTTGTTGTGATTTTCGCAGCAGGATTATGGTAAATGAGGTGCAAAACAGGCCAATTCGATTCTTTGGGCTCAAGTGCTTCATTTCAATCGAATCCATGTTGTTCGGATGCCATTTTGGCTCCATTTTATTGACACAATGCGGCCTCCACCCGTTCTATGCACCTTCCATGGCTATTCTCATGTGTAGACCATGAGAATAGCCTTGACCAATCTAGTGTGACTCTATTTCATTCTTTTGTTTCATGTCTGCCCTGTTCTAGATAGAATAGTTACAAAATAACCCCTCCAATTTATCGCACATCTAACTTGAAATGAAACTTTTTACTCTTTCTTTATATTTCAAATAATGCTTTGCTGCTGTAGTCATCAACGTACAGTATATATAGCATTAACACACAAGTAAAATTTTTTAAACTTTAAGTCTTCTGTGCGTGAAAAAGAAAAATGAAAGGCGTATCCATCAAGTAGGTGCTGATTAGCTGGTATTTCATTGAATACCCTTTTGGGGGGCATGTGCTCGTAAACAGCACAGTAGATGTAAAATATTCGGATTCACGTCATCACTTTCGGGGCTTATTTGCACCTTACAGTTTCACGTCGTTTGCAGCAGGGCAGTTGTGTATCGCCTACTGAACATTTGCGAAACCATCTTTGTGCCTAAACAGTGGGAGCGCACCCACAGTTAAGAGTAACAGATTTGCCAGAACAGCATTTTTTCAGTTTTGAACAATGTTGACACACTTGAGACATCTATTAACATTTTGCGGCACACAAAGGTGGATACAAGATTTTTTATGAAGGAGGATCACCATTTGGAATAACATATTTACTCTTCTTGGGGTATAAAAAAATAACAATAACAGGCGGAGGGTCACAGCATTTGGTTTCACCCTATGAAATTGGCCGCTCCCTCTGAAAGAGCACATGGAATGCTTGAAAAAGCACACATAGTGAAGCAATACGTGTGCAAACCACACCACCAAATGTTACCTTATTAAACTCCACAATAAATAAGTAACTATAAGCAACATGTTCGAGCACAACCATTTCATCAGATGAGAATCGATGACGTGCAGAAGCTACGTGGCTAATATGTTTTTGTTATTGCAATGTAGTTGACAAAGTAATGCTGTACACAGCAGCAGAGGCAAGCATGAGTAGCCGTGGTGCAACTTTGAAGCTCGTGCACAAGGCCGGTTTGTCTGTGCCTGCATTCACAGGGTGCCAAAACCGTTTCATTCTGGCATGGCATGAAAGAGCGTGCTGTGATGAGTGCCTATGCTGTCCCACTTCTGGATGGAACGAGAACACAAACAGGCATTTAATTGTAAGCAGCAAAATGAGTAACAGATCTGGCCCTTCGCGTCAGCCACGAGGAAGTCAAATAACATAGAGGTTAATCTCCTGCAAATATTTTTTTAGCATCCCAGTTTCCTCAGTCTGAGCAACATGGCACACGAAAATTTGTTGGCATTGGCGCCCCTATCTGCCATTACACGTTAATATGGACATTCCTTGCCTGCACAAGTAGAGCGCGCCGAGCCTTCAACATTGCAGAGATGCCCTCGGTGTCTGCTAGACGGCAGCAGATTCTACACAAGGTTTGTACAACGCCGTCGGGTGTTTCAAAAACACATCAGTTTTCCAGTTATTTCTTTTTTTAGCCTACTAAGTGTTGTTGTCCTGCCATAATAACAAGGAATTCATTTTTCTCACGCTGTTGACCTGTGGTTTGCATTCCAAGGCTTGTTTAGGGCAGTGTGTTGGCTATCGCTTGGACACCAGTGCTAGTACAGAGTGGCAAGTTTCAAATTGTCTTGTAAGTGCTTTCTATCCATAGAAACCAGAAAAGCTGAAGTCTCAAAGTGAACGCTTTCCTTAAGGGCTGAGCTTCTGGTAGTCACTTGCTCTTTAAAGTAGAGCATTTTTTTAGCGAACTAAAAGCACCTTAACCATATCTGTCTGTCAGTCGGTCTGTGTAGTATCTATCTGATCGATCGATTTAATCTAGCCTATTAAGTTTGGGCGCTCTGTGATCGTCTCCTTAACTTGACACCTTAGGTCAGCAACTCACTTATGAGTTGATTTAGTTGAGACTCGCTCATACTCAAATAAGCCATGTGGTTGCGTGAACAAGGGTGAGCAATATTTTAGCGAGAGAGTCTGGTTTAAGAAAATTTTGGTAGGTTAGAATGAGCCCCAGGCGCGAAGTATGTATAAGTGAGTTTGAGTGAGCTCTAATTTTTTGCCAACTAATGTTTGACATGAACCAAAACTTGCATGACAGGAAAGAGTATGCTATAAAATGGTTTAATTCAGCAATTCATTGACTATTGGTTTCTATTATATACAAGATGTTTATTTACACTACTTACAAATGCGTTAGAGAGCCAAGAATCTATGGTTGACTGTTTTCGAAAAGTCTTGTCACTGTCTTTTCGACCACTGATTCACCCTGCACCGACCACTTGTCTTCCTCTATTGCTTGCTGCACCGTTCAGTGTACCAAGGGTCGGTCATGCAGTTTCCCTAACATATTGGGCGTGAGGCCCACCACCGGAGGCGCGAGTGCTGCAATCGCTGTGACGTGCAGGGTTGGATCACGTGATCTCGCCTCGCACTGGCAAAGGAAAGCTGGCGGTTGCATGTGTGATTCTACCGTGACTTTGCAGTGTCTTCATTTTCGAACAGCGTTGTTTTGCTCTGGCTTCATGTGTGCGGACTTCTGCAGACTACACAATCCGGAAAGACAGCAAAAGTTACCGGCGGCATGCCACAGTGCGCTACATACGTGAGAGTACTCTCACGGCGGCTTGCAGTGCCACTGTCTCCTCTCTTTTTGTGTTGTGGTTGTTATTCAACTATGGGGTTAACGTGAGCACCGACCATGAATGCTCGCATAAAAGCGGAACATTTAGGTTTCCGTCCGGGAGCCTTGTCACAACTAATATTGAATGTGCGAACAGTCCAATTATATATATTTCAAAATCGATTGTAGGTGTGTATATCTGGGGGAAGTTGCTGTCATTGTCATTACACTCAAGAATGTGCCCCGTTGTTGTCCAAATTGTCAGACAGTCTAGATATAGCCCGGAAGTCCAATTCTTTTTCCTTTATTTTCGTAATTTCACCTTATTCCAGTCTATTTCGTTGCAAGTGGCTTCTGTGTGTTCGGCCAGCACGTTGGACGCAACCTTCTTTCTTACATCATACATGTGCCGCTCCAGTTAGAGCTACTTTTCTCGCCAAGGTAAACGAACAGTAGCCTGTGCCACTCTCACCCTCCTCCCCGGCTCTCCTACTCTGTGTGTGTACTCGACCACACTGGTTTCCGTCCACCAGTAGCGTAGCCAGGGGGTGGCACACCAGGCCCGTGCCTCTGCCCTCCCAATATTTTCCTATGGTATATAGGGGAGCAAAAAAGAACAGTCTACCACATCTACTTGCCTAGCTGGGACCCATTCTAATCAAGGCGGCACCCCTTAGAAAAAAATTTCTGGCAAGGCCTCTGCCATCTGTCGCCTCAGCTCACAGGGTTCTTTTCTTATAGATTACGTCTGTAGTATGGGCTCATAGGCACTGTCACTTCCTCTCAATGCTGTTTTGATCTACAGGCGAAAACTTGGTAAGCTTCGAAAACTGATTCATCTTCTAAGAGCTGCCGTGAAATATCGCACAGTTCGTGAATAAAGCTTAAAAGAAAAAAACTGGACACTCCCTATTTCATTGAAAGCTCTGAGCCCCCCCTTCTTTTTTTTTGTTTTGAAGTTGCGTCGTTCCGGCCACGGTCCTGGCGACGGACATCTGCGGTACTGTCGCTAGGTCAACGAGTGCACGCCGTTGTTACTTTACCTGGTCGAACACGCCTTCGAGGGAGAGCCGAAGCGATACCTAATCCCACGGTGGGGAAAAAAAAACAAGGTGGGAAGTTGGGGAAGGGGAGGTGTAGTGATTCGAAAATTTCTTGGCTTGGAATTCTAACTCGTACAGGGAATCCTGAATAGGCCACCTTTGCCATTTTAGACCGGTGCTTTATGGAAAAGCGTATTGAGATTTGGAAGGGGCTGTTATCCCTAGTCAAGGGACACTGCACATAATGTTCTCTTACTCGTGCGTTTGTACGCTGCCTAATGATGAGTATCAGTGTAATCACTGATGTCTAAATATGCTACTGGAAATATTTTGGAGCAGTGTATGACATTTCTGCTTCCCTAAAAAAAAAACTAAATTGTGCACTAGTTTTTTTTTTCACCACCTTTGCTCTTCAGTTTCAGGAATCTCCCGAATTTCATGATCGCAAGCTTGGCAGATCCATATTTAAATTCGCAGAGTCTGTCAAATGATTTTACACGCACAGCAAATGCTAATATGGACTTTATCATTGTTGGCTCAGTGGGGTGGTTCAAAATACCACTTTCGTTGAAATAGCAGTGCTCTTGTTTACACTGCACAATTTAGGTGATGTCGAATGGTTTATACATATCTTGTTTCTAAATGTAAGCTTTCTTTTTTATACTGCTCAAAATTTGGTATCTAGTGATGAAAATTACACATCTTTTTCCCTGTAACCTGCTCAAAATTTACATTTTAGTGCTTCAAAAGTAATATTTTGCTGCTCCTGAAATTGCTCCAAGTTGTATTTCGGCTGTTGCACCCCTGATCTTGTTAAACAGTAGCTTTCAGTGACGCTGTGTTCAATAAGCAAACAAGTTTGATATTCGGACATTCTTTTCGCATTTCTTCTGGTGCCCCCGTAATCTAACATGCACCTACCAGTCTGAGCAATATAACTGTTGGTGCATGACTGAGGAATCTTGTACACTACTCCTTTAACACAAGGAATGGAGGAGCTTCGGTGTTTCTGACCACATTCACCTTTATTTTTCGTTTGGCCTTTGGCCCCGAGCTTAACAAGTGTGCAAGTGCTCCCCAGCTTCTTAAGAGCCGTACATACCACTGCCACATCATATCTGGATGCGACACTCTTAATTGTGCGCCATCTTGTGAACAAGTCTAACAAGTGTTGTGTATTTTCATGTACTAATAAGAGCTTGTATCAATAAAGAACTTGAACTTAGGGCAGCAGGCTAAAGTGGCTTTCATGATTTTTCTCACAGACTTCGCTATTGCTGAAATGTTTGATCCATCTCACCACCGTTTCGCAGGATCTAGTGACCGCATAATCTGGAAACCCTGCTGTTGGAAACCTCTGGATCTGAGCATAAACACTGCTCAATACCTTGTGCACACATGACTTGCACACAACCTCCTGTACCAAAGATGCAACCAATCAATCTTTGATCACTTTGGAATAAGCTAATGTGTAAGGCAAAAGAGGCTGTTGCGACCTGGGCCTGTACTGCCAACACATATGCATTGGTAAGGAGTGAGACAGCTGCTCACATTGAGCATTTTTGATACATTTCTGTTTTTTTTTTTGCGCCAAGCTGCTCTAAAACCATAGCAATCAAGAAAATTGCACCGAACTGCTCCGAAACAGCCTCGAAAGCTAGAATTTTGAAGCCGACCTCAGCTTCAGTGGGGAAAGAAATGGCGAGTTTGGCTAATAAGATGCACCCAATTGTGTTTTTTTTTTTCACTTTCCACGTTTCTGGTGACAAAGGCTCCCATGGTGCCGCCATAATCTTTAAACTTTAGCAAATATGCGTGACTCACAAAAATGTGCTGCCGTGCATCGAGCTAGCTGCTTCTACTAGCTAGGCTGTGTGTTCTAGCGCCACTGTCGGCTAGCGAAAACCACCGAGTTTGGTGGCAAGCATAGCGGTGTTGACTCTCCGGTTCTCTGCCGTGCATTGCGGGTTCCTCCAGGCATGGTGGCTTTCATGTTGATACTGCTGCATGTGGTCACCTACGAGTACGTGTTTGCTGTGAGCGAGTAACTGTAAACGTGGAGTCATTTTTTCCCTGCATCCGACGCGTCTCCCGTATGCTCTGGCACGTGCACATGGGTTCTCAAAATGGGTTCCGTGAGCGGCAGAATGCGTGCAGCCTATTCCAGGTTTACACCCATTAGCTTCTAATTTATTTAGACAGGCGAGAGTTCTCATGGCATTTTATATCTAAAAAAGCCATCGCAAGTGAAATCCGTACATCAATGTTTGCAGGTAGAGAGAAACACTTGGTTACATGCGAAGCCACGGTGACAAAACGAGGGTTCAAGCCATTGTAAACGATAATAACGGGCACCTTGGTGCTTTATTCGTGACTCCTTACACATCGGCAATCGCTTGACACAGTTTTCAATAATGGCGATTTGCCACTGCTTCGTTTTGTAATCGAAACTCGCAAAAAGTGCTTAAAGAGGTGTCGCTGCATGCGTGCCGGCCCTAAGCTACACGGGCTTTTGGCTTATCTCAATCAGTGTTTCGGTCAGCAGCAGTATGACTTCGTTTTCTTTTCTTTCTTCTTTTTTGCAATAAAACCTGCCTCTCTACAACAGCGTTTTGTTTGCGTGGACAGGGATTTTTTCACCTGTGGTGCGCGAGCACTTTACGAGAGTCACGGAGTGGCGCGGGCAGCAATCGCAAGCCGATGTATTATCGGGAGTTTTTCATCAACGGTGATGACCTATATATATTAAAAAAATGTCAACACTGGCCAACTTGTGCTATAATAATAGCGAGTGGTTGCTCATGTGGAGAGGCGTTATCAGTATCACTCGTTTATCACTCAGCGCCATATGCACATGCTTTACGAGATAGTCTATGCGGCGAGATTTCTTGGATCTCGCTTTGCACTCTTGGAGTTGGTCCTGCATGAGGTGACCGCGAACGGCAGTGCAGCATGCTTTTGTTGGTTAGCTCTTAACGCTATCATGTCAGGCTTTTTTTTTTTTTAAGCGAACGACCACTCTTACGTCACTAAGATTCTTGTGCAATCACAATTATTTAATTTATTTTTGAGTGTGATGTGTTCTTTTTTAATGTTTCCGCGTTACCTAGCTTTCAACAAAACCTTTTTTAGATATTATTTTACGTGTTACGAGGGCTTGATAGGTCACGTGTGTGGTATGTAAAAAAGTAGTGCAGTTCATACCTTGCGATCATCTGTTCAAAAACTTCCTTCAAAATCTGTTTCAGTGTAATGTGTATTATAAGCCAATTAAAGTATGCACTGGTGCCCCCACGTTGCTAAACATGGGTATTTTTAAGCTCCCAGGACAAATTAGTAAAGGCTGCTAACTGCTCCAAAATTGAAATTTCGCTGCTCCATAAACTGCTTCCAATTTAGTTTCAGCCGTCTCACCCCAGTTTGAGTAAACCGTTAGCCTTAGGTGTAAAAACTGAAGGTTTAATTCCTGCGACAGTTTTGTCGTAAAGTGAAGTACGCTTCCATTCTCTAAAGAGACACTAATGAGCAAAACAATTTTTTGCATATTAGTACTTCTAATTTCACTATCCGACAAACGCTTCTCTTGCGGCGACATCATGCTCGGTAACGGAGAAAACATGGAAGAAGAAAATTTGGGTGGAGACTCCACTGAGATTGCCGTGCCAAACACAGTGACGTATGAAATAATGAAGGCGTCTACTGGGGGGGTCCCACATAGCTTCTACTTATCAAAAACGAAGTACATTGTGTTCAGTGGGCGCTAGACCTAGCATACGATGCTAGGAAAATTTCATTGAGCCAATGTCATGAAAATACGAAAAAGACATTTTGAAGTTTGCTACGTGATGCTGAAATGCAGGGGTGCAACAGCTGCGCTGATTGCGCCAATTTGATAAAATTCCTCATTTGTGCGCCGAGCTGTGCCAAAATCATTAAATTTGCTGAAATTGTGCCATGCTGCGCCAAAATGCCCGACCAGCCTCAAAATTTTCTCGTTTGCCTTAATTTGAGCGAGAAATGGAGACCACTCTAGCCACTTGTAGTTTGCATTATCAATCTATGCGGGCAGACCCTAACCATAAACCTCAGTGTAAGACAGCTGCTCATTACTTCAAGACACTCCCGAAACTTTATCAACCAGATGAAGTTACAACGCCGCGTGCCTGTCGGTCTGCTGACCGCAGCAGATATATTTACCGGCGGGACGACGCAGCTACAACACAAAAGATGTGTTGCCTTAGCCAGCAAGACTTCGTTGGAAATATGAATTTTCTAGTCAGCAAGTGCTGTCATGGCATGTTAGGAACCATTAGGAACTAAGGCTGGAAGTGTACAAACTCTCAGCACATCGAGCTTGTACACTACCAGCTTTAGTTCATGCCATGATGTCACTTGCCATAGGAACACCACATGCGATAGATATCCGGTGCCAATGCGAGGCCAAGTGGCGGGTTGGTCTCGCAATGGTTTGACCAGATTACTTTATCTGGTCAAACGCGCCTTGCAAGCTAGCCCAAAAGCTGTGCCCTAAACCTACCTCCTTCAAAAAAAAAAAAAAAAAACAGGGGGGGGGGGGGAGTTGTGGTTCGAAAATTTCTTGGTCTTGTTCTAACGTGTGCAGAAACACCGCTTAAGCCATCTTTGCCATAGTAAATGGGTGGCCTGCGGAAAAGCGTTATAATATTTAGAAGGGGCTTATAGTTGTAGTCTCTAGACACTGCACAGTTTGTTCAACGACTGGTGTATGTATATGCCACATATTTGTGAGTAGGAAAAGTTACTGGCAAAATTATTTGGAGTACAATATGACATCTGTGCAGCTGTAAAAAATCGTTTTTTTTCCAGTTTTAAAAATCTCATGGTCACCATCTTGGGAAATCCCCATTTGAATTCTCAAACAATTTGACAGGCCTGGTGACTTCTAATGTGGACCTCATGATTTGCTGAGTGGGGTGATCAAAGAAAATACTACTTTGTTGAAATAGCAGTGCTCATATTCACTGTGCATGATTTAGAGAATGTTAAATGGCTTGCATATATATATATATATATATATATATATATATATATATATATATATATATATATATATATATATATATATATATATATATATATATATATATATATATATATATATATATATATATATATATATATATATATATATATATGTATATATATATATATATATGTATATATATATATATATATGTATATATATATATATATATATATATATATATATATATATATATATATATATATATATATATATATATATATATATATATATATATATATATATATATATTTAAATCTAAGCCTTCTTTCTCAATATGCTCGAAATTCGGTCCTTCGTGGTAAAAAAATGAATGTTTTTTCGCTTGTAACCTGCTCCAAATTTGAGTTTTAGTGCTCCAAGAGTAACAATTTGCTGCTTTGAAAATCGCTCCAAATTCTAGTTCAGCTGTCGCACCCTGGCAAATGTTTAAGCACGGAATTTAATATTGAAATTTTAACCTAGATTTTTATTCATTAATAATGAAATGATGACAGTGAAACTTGTAGCATTAGAGTTCTCAGACCACAGTTTGTTCATCTAAGTCAAGTAATTCTTTCTCTTTATTGTCCCGACTATATCTACCTGCGGCCGGTCTGAAGGCGCACGCTCGCTTTCTTTGCGGCCTGTGTACAGGAATGAGGTTGTGCTTCTACCTATTGCCGCAATCTTGTTCCAAACTAACTCGCCGCCGTCCATTGGAAAAAAAGGCTAGCGCACTCAAATAGTGCTCAGGTTCATTTCTACTGTTGCACTTCCTGATGGTACCAACGCAATGGAAACATGGTAGGAAACATATATGACACCTCTCTCTGATACTTCAAGGCAGGAGTAAATTAATAAATATTCCATTCTGCACGCATGTACCATTGTGCGTCGGGTTCAGAAGGCTCGGCTACAAGATCTGTCACAAACTGGCAGAGGAAATGACAGACAACATAATCTTGTTTTTTTTTTTTTCTGAGAAAAATAGTTTTCGAAACGTTTACTTCGAATTCACATGCCGGCAGCCAGTGCCCATGAAAATTATAAACTTTGCATATTCTTGTTCAAGGTATCACATTTCGTGCTTATTGAAGTAAGTACTTCAAAAAGGTGAAAGTAAAAGCATAAGAGGGATGGTCACTATTTTTCACAGGTAGGTGTGAATAGCACTCGCAATAGCAGCAGTAATAGCAGTAGTAATAAGAATGTCAATGAAAATAATAATTGTTCAAAATGAAAACACAAAATTTAGAGACATGAAAGAGCATGTAGTGATGCAGATTTAGAAAGTCGTTTTAGTAAAGAAAAAAAAACCATGCCCGCACAATCCCAGATGTAATCTTCAGTGCCGATAAAAAAATGTGAAACATTTTCATATGCAATAAGGCTCGCCAGAGACGCACGGGAACAATATAATTTTAGAGAATCAGAAAATGTCCTCATTAGTACTAATATATTTTCATTGCGCCTGAAGAAAATCAAAAGCACTGTTGACAAAAATTTGTTGTGATGCTTTTACCTGAAGTAGCGACATTGTTTCTAACCAGAAATGCTTTTGTGTGGGCTTGTAAACAAAACGAGACGGGATGTAATTTCGATCCGTTAACATTTTTATGCAATTAACTAGAAGAATCTGGAGAAACCTTTCAGAAGTAATTAGCGCCGACGTTTTTGCGTGACTCTTGTCGACACTTTCCGAACAGGCCAGCAGCAGTGAATCTTCAATGTATTGCTCAAGAATCAACTGTGATTGTCAACGATTTTTATTCGAGAAACGTAATTCACTGATATGTTTATAAAAGATGCCACAGTGGAAGGCTCTGGGAATTTAGACCATGTGGAGTTTTTTAACGTGCACCTAAATGATAAATCCAACCACACGAGCCTCAAGCATTTTCAAATTCAGCGAATAGAATGTGTTCGAGCCTTAAAAAATATTTTGTGTCGTTGCGTGTGCGTATTCATTACCCAATGCATGCGTGCCAAAAAATGCAGGGTTTTCGAACACACGTCTCTACTACTCTCACTGCTTCCTACAAATTGAAAAGTAATTGGCGCGACAAAGTGGCCGAGGACAGCTGAATTACAAAGCAGTGCGTATGCGGCAAAATGCGTTTTGAAGAGTTGGCTCTTGACGCCCTCATGGGGAGTGCGCTGACATTGTATAAAAACAACTATATTTTACTCGCGGCGGCTGCTTAGGCCATAAAAGCAAAGCGAGCGAGCGCCTACAGACCAGCTGTGATCTACCATCTATTCGTTATATTGTTCCGTTCACAATTGATCAGGTCATCGTGCATGTACCGAAATACATACTGCCAAACCATCTGATATTGCTGTCCCGATTCATCTTGTTGGCACCTCTTAAAGGAGTACTGAGACGAATTTTCAATATTTAGGAATTGTTGTTCTATAGAAGACGATTGGTTTCAAGAAGAGAGTTTGTGTTGCGTGGGAAAGCATCGCATATGTTTTTAATACCTCTACCTTTAAAAGACACTATCAATTTCGATATCAAGTGGGTGGCTTCTCTGTGATATGACAAGGCAGTGTGACGTTGCAGGAAGTTGGCAATTCGCTACATACTAATGGCAGAAAAGCGATCTGCTCGCGGTACATATAAACCATGAGTGCATTGTCCCTATTGACCATGACAGTGTTTCTGTGATTCAGGCTGCATGGAAACTCCGTTTGCAAACTCGGAGGAACCTTGTTGACTCGTCACGATAATGTCCACTCCATTGCTTGCCAATACTCTGGAACGAAAACTTTAAAATCAAAGTAACTATCTCATGCACGCTGGCTGACTATTGCGTGGCAAGTGGTAATACTACTTGCATACCGAGGAAGCTAAAAATGTCCCTTTTGCGATGTCTCAAAATTGTCTCAGTACACCTTTTAAAGACACTAAAACCAAAAACATTTTTCGCGTATTAGTCAAGTACAATTTCTCAATCCAGGAAATATCACCCTTACCGCGAAACGACGCTTGGCAAGTGAGATAACGTGCGAAAAGAAAATGTGGGTGGAGATGCTGACTTGATCTTCTCGCACGAAACCAGGTGACATCATAAAATTCAAACTCGTGTACTGGGTCTTATGTAAATCAAAATTAAGTACACTGTTATCTGTCGGTGTGATGGACCTAAGATACGAAGTTTCAGAAATATTCATCAAGTCAATGTTGCGAAAGTACAATTCATTTTCAAAATTTGAGCATCACGAAATAAAAAAAAATTCATCCCTATTTTTCTTCGCTGATAATGAACTTGTGGCATGAGAGGTCTTGGTGTGCAGCGTGTCAGTCTAAACTGAGACATTGGTTCTCTTTAGTGTACCTTTAAGAAAATATTGCCAACTGCTGGTGCAACACGAGTCACTGCAAACGCTACTTTGAAGCAATATTTGATTTTATTCAAGTAAAACATCAGAAGTTCACTGACATTTTAGTCCTATCACTTCATTGAACTCGGCCTTGTCGTTGACCTCGTAATCTAGCAACTTAACAGCAGTCATGAGTTCTTTTTGGGGCATGGCATAGCATTATTATGAGCCCTTTCTTGTGCCCTATTCAGGGGCTATCATGATATTTCTGCGGCAGAATGATCTGAAGACATGCAGTGAATTTAGCTTAGATGTCGAAGACCTGTACTACCGTGAAATTGGGTTACTTTGTGACAGATTTTTCATGTTTTTTTCCTTGCTGGAGAATCGTCCATATAAAGGCAAATGAATAATGGCAGAACGTTTATAAAACATTCCCTCGCACTACGGAGTGTTCTACTGATCCCAATTTTCAATACAAATGGCTCTATTGAGGTGGGGAGGTGAGGTGGGGCAAATGACTCTATATCGTGTAGGCAGCTTTGTGACAACGTTGTTTTTGGCTGAATACGATTGAGAAAAAAAAAGGCTAGCACAAAGTTACACAATGAAAAGCTCATTTGAGTTATCTACAACTGGTTTCTGTTCTAGCAACCTCACAGTTGTATGAAAATTTATTCATACATGTACCTCCTCAATCAAGATGTTTTACCTCAAAGATACCTTGTTTGCCTAGTGGATTCAATTGAGTACAAAATGGCGTCTTCACAGTCCGGTCATCTCCCGTTCTTTAGGGTCCTCCGCATAGTGCTGATGATATGCCTATCAGGTTTGATTTCTGTCGCTCATCCCAATTAAAGAGGTCGTTCAAAGTTTGCTATGTCAAAGTTATCCTTCTCGAAGGTTTTTTTTCTCCGAAACCCGCACCATCGAATCCTAAACGTTGCTAGTATAGGGAACTGGCGCTGGAGTTTCCACTGCCACACTGGCGGTGTTAGCGTGCGCTTCTCAGCTGCTCCCGCATAGGAGAGTGGCGGCTGGTAGAGGTGGTGCGTGCCCGCATCGCCGTAACAAAACCAAAGGAGTGGTTACTTGGGCTGGTTGGTATCCCTAATTCTTTAAAGAAACATACTTCCTTAGTGCGCAGAGAATGCTTCAGAGGGAAGATATACCAGAGAGATAGGACAGAGCGCACACTTACGACCAATTTTATTGCACAGATGGGGGGAATATATATACAGTCAAGAGGGCAGTGAGATCACACACAGAAGAAAAGACAAATGATGGCGAATGTGCCAGACCACCTTATTCCAGTCTCAAAATGACAACTTAACTGAAAAGACACCTGTCAATCTGTCGGATAATGCATACAGGTATCTTCTCGGTTATGTTGTCATTTTAAGACTGGAATAAGGTGGTCTGGCACATGTGCCATCATTTGTCTTTTTTTCTGTGTGTGATCTCCTCGCCTTCTTGACCGCATATATGTTCCAACTATCTGTGCAATAAAATTGGCGGTAAGTGTATGCTCTGTCCTATCTCTCTGCTATATCTCCCTTCTGAAACGTTCCCTGCGCACTAAAGAAATATATTTCTCTAAAAAAGATAAACCAAAGGGCGCTGGCAGTACTGCTGCGTATTCAAGTGCAACAGTATGTAAAAAAGAGGACGTATAGAGGAAAGGGAGAACGTAGAAAGAGGAGGCAGTGTTGCATCGAAGCAGTCAGCTGAGCAAAATTCTGCTGTTGCTATCCTTTCTAGTGGTGTCGGGCTCGTTTCTAAACCGGATGGCACGTGTCTGCTATATTTATTCGATAGTGAAGACAGCCACCAGTGGAAGCCAGGGCCAAACAGTTGAGTTTAAACGGTGTTTTGCTGGAAATGAAACGAGCATATTATGCAGCAAACGGCATTGTAAACTTTTTTTTCTGGCCCGCTGAGCGTTGAGTAGTGCACTTCAAGACTAACAAAGTTTCCATGCGTCCGTCCATTTGACCATCACCACCAAACTTTATCTGGTGCCACTGCGCGTAGTGAACGAAACGATAGGCAGGTAGTCTTTTTTTTTGTAATGGTTGCGTGTAAAGGAAAGGTGCATTGCCCACAACACTTGTGCAGGGCCACGTTCACATGCCTCTGGGCTGTATAAAAGATACTCTCGCAGTAAAAACTCGATGCCGAAGTGCCTCTGCTTAATATAATTTGTGCGAAAGACAGGGTTCTTGTTATAAAGGAGCAGATTACTCAAAGCTTAGCTTTATGGAGCCAGCCAATTCAGTAAGCGTTTTTCTCACTTGCTGCCGTGGCTAAGTAACATAGGAATTTGTGCATTGCTAGAGAAGTATCAAATGTCTTCAATGTTTACTTGTTGTTTAGTTCACCTAACACGCAGTTTCAGTTTTTTCCGCTTGCCTGTGTCGGCCTAAAATGAACATGTCTGTTCAACATCGATAATTGCTAGGCTTTAATGTGCCAACAAGATATCATTCCGAGGTACGCTGTAATGTGCGTACTGTTGCGAAGCGCACCTCCGACGACGTTACGAAGGGCGCCCCGAATCCCACCGCTGCCACCACTGTTGCGACGCGCGCCTCCGATGACGTTACGAAGGGCGCCACGAATCTCGCCGATGCAACCACTGTTTCGAAAGACGGCGACGCCAACACGGTCCCGAAGGCGCCACTGCTTCGAACTCCGCCGGGAAGGTCACCAGCCGTTTGGTAGCGTAGGTTTCTCAGCTCGCGACTGCTTCCGCGCAGAGCTGATAGACGAGCGGACGAGACGATGGTGAGTTAAACAAGGTTTATGTACAGCATATATACAGATGCGTTACAAATTCAGCACTGGGGCCAACAGCTTAGAGACCCGAAGACGAGCTCTCCTCTCTAACACATAGGTCTGCTCTCAAATGGGTCTGCTAACACATAGCTCAACTCTCTATCACATAGCTCTCTTCTCTGACACACAGCTCAACTCTCTATCACATAGCTCTCTTCTCTGACACACATGTCTGCTCTCCAACAGGTCTGCTGCTCGCGACGCGCCGCAGGGCTTCTTTTATATGCACCGGGTGGATTCTTTGAATAACCAAATGTCCAACCAGAAGTGCCGCTGGTCGTGAGGTCAGACTCCTCCAATGGGGTCACCGCTGGGCCGCGTCATTCTTTCTAATCGAATCTGGAGAGGCTGCGCTGCAGGTGGCTGCACCCAAGGACGAGTGACGTCACCAGGCATTGCGTCAGATACGCCAGACAGGAAGGCGCCGGTTGCTGGCTCGACGGGCTCGCTGGCTGAGGTGACTCACTGCACGTGCGCAGCAGAAAGACGCCGTCGCTTGATGACGCCGTTAAGTTGTTCATCGCGTCAGGCGGGCTGGCGTGTTGTCCTTGACACAGATTTCCTTTTTCAGAGGCATGGACATTCGCTGCGGACTCGCAGGCATAACAGTACCAAGATTGTGACCGCTTGGGGCTCTTCAATGCACACATATCTTTTGGTTCACGGGTGTTCTTTTTATATTTCGTCCCCATCTAAATGCAGCCATTATGGTCGGAAATTCATCCCGCGCTATCAAGCATAAGACAGCGACACCACCCGTGCTATGCTATCTCAGTTGTTTGCCTGATCAACGTCAACGTACATACATACCGCAGACAGGGTGTGCATTTGCCACCAGAAAAAGTAATGCCGGAGCCACTACTTATTCGTTTTTTTTTACTACAGAAGTGCGCAGTGAAGTATCGTCGCCGCACGGGCATATAAGTCAGTACTACCATAGCATGAAATCCCAACCAGAAAATGATCACGAGGAAGTTGCCATCACTACACAACACTGTCTTTTCGATGCCACATGCATAGATGTAGTCCGCTTTGCAGAGCTTCTCTCTGTTTTCATGTGCTATTTATGTGACAGTAGCCTTCAGACAGTTTTTTTTTAAACCACAGTACAGTATTACTGGCGCAATGGCTTTTAGAGCTGTTCATTCCAAAATGAAGCACGGCAGTGCCACAAGTACTTGCTCTCCCTGCAGCTGGTCCGCAAATGGCTGAATTGTGTCGCGAGTTTCTGTCAAGTACTGCTTTTTGGTGAGATACCTATCCAGTCCTGATCTCCTATGAAACCAAGACTTCGGATCAATGCAAGTCTCCAAAAGCACGTGAAATTTCAGAGGTTCATTTAATGCGAAAAGAACAACATAGGATACGACATCAGCACATCTTTCATAACCTTTGCAGATACCATTTTAAAATTGATACAGGAGCCTTGCAATAATCCACAAGTGTCAGTGCTGAAATTGGGTTAGCATAGATTCTTTCATTTTGTGTTGTCTATCTGGTGGTCTGTCATCCACTTGTGCAGTATTAGCTGACATGTGCCGAATAATAATTCAGAGTTGAAAGTTCATGCGGGCGTGTCTTGTTGTCCTGTTATAAATTTATACAGCCATAGGCTATAGCTGCAGACTAGTTCACCTGGCTTGTAACTCTGTAAGTCATGTGTAGAAATCATGAAAGACCTGGTGTTTATTTGTAAATTAGTCAAACAAGCTTGTTTTAATCAACTTTAATTGAAACCTATTACTAAATATTTTCGTCTGTGGCAGATTTTTTTGCACAATGACTGTTGAAGTATTTGTTCATTTATTTTCATAATGGCCACATGACATTTGATCTGGATAGTACATTATAATGTCTGCTGTCATTGTTTTTCATTGTTTTCGCTTGCATATATGTTATACTGCAGTGCTTAAAAAAGAACTTATTTTGAGGTGTTTATTTCTGTTTACGTATGCAGGTTTCTGAAAAAGCTCAGCGTTTCATCAAGACGTGGCTGTTGAAGTTTGTTGGCCTCGATGGAGGTTAGGTAAGGCACTTCACAAATGTGTTCATATATTTGCAGCCCGGTCGCTGCTGCCCCTCAGAGCAGGGATCTGCGACAGCCTGTTAATTATGGTTGGTTTCCTGCCCAATCGCTGCTTGCAGGACCCTGGGCAGTCCACTGTCATTGCCTTATCTCCTGCTGCAGCCTCTGAGTCATCGCCCAACCTCTGCTGCCCTGGCCAGCCCTATGCCCATAGAGCCTTGCTGAACTCGCCTCCTACTTTGGGCTGCATTACTGAACTGCAGTAACTTGAAAAGCCGAACTGAAAAATAAATGGTTTGACTTGGTATACTTAGAAATAAAGTTACAAAAATTGTGTTCTGGTATTCTTGTTGATAGATTGCTTGTGTGAGGAATATTTGCATGTAGCAGTTATATTAGTTAATGTTTTTAATGCTTCTTTAGCTAATACTCGATAAAACAGCCTATGTTACAATTTTGTTGCAAAACTGAGGAAGAATGTATGGAGAAAACTAGACAGTAATTAGACTTGTGCAGTCTTATGCTCTACATGTGGGGAGGGTAATTGGCAATGCAAGAAAAAAGGCAAAAATGGTGATTTAGTGGAATCTTGTGCTTCTACACTTGTCATAAAGTGGTCAGTCGTCTTGAAGTATATTACACCGCGAAGCTCGTACGGGGCTACTATAAGCTGCTAGAGGAAGTTCTGGGGGCGTAATGTAAAGTCCCCCGGCTAAGAGATGCCAGTAGTAAAAAGCCCATATTAATAGCGGTGGAAAATTGGCAAGCCAATGGTAGCCAATATTCGTCGTAAAGCGAATGCTGGCGTAATAACGGCATTTCATTGGCTACGAAGTGGCCCGAGAATGGTCCTATGCTGGATGTATGTTGGCAACTAAATCGGTTAAAGCAACGTTTCTAGATTAAGTATGTTGCAAAACTCCCCACGTTTCACTGCTCGTCACACGGCGCCGGGACAGCTTCCGGTTTGGTGGCACTGGCGGCGCAACAAGCTTCCGCTAGCTAGAGTGCCTCGATGCGCGCGCCCCCTCAGCGGAGCGCGCGGGCATCAAGGCACCCTACCGCTAGCAGACGAAAACGCGTAGTCGTCGAGGCAAGACGCCGTGGCGGCCGTTCTGAAAGAGCTTTTCCAACAGCATATTATCTTGATTTGTTGTGCTGCCGCAGAAACTTAATACTGCGTAATATTTAGCGGTGTAGGGCAAATACAGTATAATTATGGTTTTCTGAACTGCCCACAATAAACAATGCTTGATATATATAGCATAACATACGAGTCTGTCGCTTAGTTGCTAGTTGGTGTACGTTCGCAATAGATTTTTAGACGCGAAAAACCCAATTACAATGTCTGGCATCCTCTTTTGTGGCTGTGTTTTTCGGGCTTGAAAATAAATTACAACAATGTGGCACAATCTCGTGGCTTTTGTTTGGTTATGTAGTCAGCTTTTTTTTTCATGTCCGTCACATTCTTTAGCAACTTAGAATGTCGAAAAGCAACGCGTGTGGCCATTTTCTTGAGCATGTCTTCCCTCTGCTTTTTCTGGAGTTCCTCTAATGAAACCCGTTAACACAGCTGCAGCCAAACCTTCGAGCAGAGAACGCACATTGGGGTATCGGTGAGCACTTCGTAGTCATTACTCACGAGTCTGCCTGCTGACGCATTGGGACAACATGAACACAGTTGCAGCTTTTCTATGTCCTCCAGAAGTTCGGCCCATTGGGTGATGGTATCTGCATTGCCAGGCGACTTGGCTAAGAGATGGTGACGGCTGCTAATGGTGACTGTCATGTCTTCTGCGACGACAACGTATTTATCCACAAAGAGCGCTCTTTTTTTTTCTTTGAGCTCTAGAAACACCACAAGACAAGACGTCTTGTGATGTTTCTCGCCATTTTTAACAACTTTCCGCCAGCATGCAAACAAGCGTTTTCTATGTCTCGAAGTGAAATGACGCCACTAGTTGATAGCATGTCGGGACTTATTTCGCTGTCTTCAAGCTCTGTGCTCAGAGATAGTCTATCTTTTTTGCCGATTATATTCTGGAGAATACCCCACTCCTATCGGGCAGCTTCCGCTTCTTTGTCGCGAGCCCCGCGAGAAATGTAAGCGGGCAAATTCGGGAATATTCGTGGAACGCATCTTTCGACGAGGTCTCATTTTCCTCTTGCGATTTGTACCTTCTTACCATATGACGTGAGTGAAAGTCTTAAGAATTTCCTTGTAATGAAAGCGCATATCACACACACGTGAGGTGCTGGGCAGTTTCTTATCCGCACGACGAATAGCGTGGTGCCATACCTCTCGCTGCTCAGGTACACGTGGGCACGAAAGAAATGTCGTGGTGTCTCTCATTTCCTGTAGCTACTCTACAGGCGAGAACGCAACATGTGGGCATGATGAAAACACGCAACACCTACAAAGCAGAACAGGGCGCGCTGAAGCACAAAACTGTTCACGCAGAATGAAGCCTCCACAGATATCAACGCACTGCAACATGCACAGGCGATGGTGGTTGCGGGAGTGACACGAGCGAGCTAGGTGTTCTGTGAGCGAGCATGCAGGGAGTGAATCCGAATGCGACAGCAGCGCCACATTTGTTGCTGGCAGCGGCGGCGCCGCGCAACATCGCTCAGTTTTGCAACTTACCTAGTCTAGAAACGTTGGGTGAAAGGACGGGCCTTCATTGGCATGGGTCGGCATGTGTAGAGTGGGCCGGCGTCGGCTGGATATCGGAAAATGCAACGGGAGAACGTCGGCCCCAGGTTGGCTTGAACATTGGTCCTACTGACTCCTACATCGGAAGAAATTGCCCTTAGCCGATTTGCCGACCTTGGGCCAATATTGCAGCCGACGTTAGCCAATACCGGTCCAAGATCGGTCCAACGCCAGTGTGCTGCCTGGGGATCAGTTATGAACACACTATTTCGAGAAGACTAATCAATTATGCACTAGGCCACACTATTATAATGGGAAAGTTGGTTACTACAGACGGTGACACCAAGAATTATGCGAGAACCTCGAACCGTCTGATCGTTTCGCAGTATCGTTTTGCAGCCGCGATTAATCGAGGCCCACTCAACGCTCACACAGCGGAAAATCGCCAAAATGACTCTTCCGAAACATCCTATTCATAAATGTTTCCCTTGGCCCCACCACAGTGGTAGAGGGCTCTGCTGCTGACCCGCAGGTCGCAAGATAGAATCCCGGGTGCGATGGCTGCATTTTTGACGGAGCCGAAAATTGCTGTAGGCCCGTGGGCTCAGATTGGGGTGCACGTTAAAGAATTCAAGGTGGTCAAAATTTCCGGAGCCCTCCACTACGGCGTCTCTCGTCATCATATGGTGGTTTTGGGACGTTAAACCCCACACATCAATAAATAAATATTTTCCTCTTGCAAGGGCTACCAGACTAATCACTCAGGTGGCGTTACGAAGAATTCGTTTTCTGGATTATGCAAGCTGCAAAAAGCTTAGAATATGTACTGATAGGTTTGTTGGTGAGCTATGGTTTAATTTTTCTTAAAGAATCAGTGCACAAAAGCACCACCACGCATGCACAGTGCTTGCGTTTGTGCTATTTATGTGTGCGTGGTTGTCCCCTTTTGCAGGCTGCTTCTTCAAAGAGTTATGAATGTTTAAACGTCGTATAGCTAGGTAAATTCAAAAGCTGCAGATCAGAGCAGATTACAGGCCGCCACTGGAAACTTCATCTGGTAACGCTCAACATGTGTACCTTCTGATGTGAAGCTGTATATAGGCTAATGTAGATGCTAGGTGGCAACAGGTGTTAACTGGATATTACTGACTTCACTGAAGTCAGAAGAGCTGGAAAGCATAGGCCTATACAATGTTTACTGAAGAGTACGGTCTCTATTACAGAGGGCCTCCTGAGTGCGAGTAACGAGAAGTATTTTTAATCCATGTATGAAGACATTGTAGGCAACATTGATGAATTTGGCACTATAAGTTGAAATAGTAACCAAGAGAGGGAGAGAGAGAGATAGAATAAAATTGGGGAAAGGCAAAGAGGTTAACCAGAAATTGGGGCATCCGGTGGCTCCAAGCGTTGTAATGAGACTATACAGGAGATATACACTAAAAGTAGAACGAGGTAGCCGTAAACCACAAGCGTATATGCAGGGTTCCCCTTCAGGGGGAGGGAGCAAGGTTCGTTGCAGCTTCCCCTTCCCTATCGTGTCAATGAGTCCATAGGGCTGACTTTACGCCTTGCTCTCATCACCCTGCCCTCCCCCACCCCCCTTGCGCACGCCTGTGCTTTTATCATCAAGTCGTGATGACGAAATGGAACAGTTCTATGAAACTATAGGAGTAGCAGTGCACAAGGTAGGAGCCCGGTGCACAATAATCATGGGCAACGTTCCTTCCACCTATCTTTATGCGTTTTCGACGGCTTATTATTTAGCAAAGTTGGTAGGGATTACAGTCCATATTTATGACACAGTACTGGTTATATGCTAGCAGACCATTGTGCAAGAATACTTTAGGCGAGCGAACCCAGGACTATCCGCCCCCGATAATGTTCTGCTTCGCCAAGAGACCAAGCGATGGCGCTACGAACTTTGCCCCGGCACCACTCCCCCACCCTTTCTTGGGGTAGGAAAGCCTCGTGACGTATAGAAGTAGCGGTGCTCATTTATCGTCACTCGCCACAACACCCCCGCCGCGCCGTCAACCTCCTCCCGTGTCACCCCCTTCTTCGCGGCGCCGCTCTAAGCGTGTACCGTGGTTGATATCGCGTGATGACCCGGTTTTCTCAGATTTGGAAACTGACGCCCACATTCAGGGTGTGTTTTGCGGAATTTGCCAGCAACCCACCATGGTCCTCAGTCGGGTGAGCCATCTATCTTCATGCTGCAAACAAGAACATAATCGATTCCTCCCCGCTAAGTGCTCGCTCGGCAGCGTTCGCTCACCTAAAATATTCTTGTACCGTGTTGCAGACTTACCATAATAGTGACGCGTTTTCTACGAAGTATATAGAGCGAAGACTGAATCCTATTTGGAACATATATAGTGCTTCAGTTAGAGCAAACCAGCTTAAGTTTATTGTGCACACCTCCTTAGCGCCTGCGCTTTCCTAACGTTATACGGCGTATGCGTATCTACGAAAATTCGCACTTGTACACTATTCATCTTATATAACTTAGAAAAATGCATTTCTTCTTTTCACATGAATGTAAACATTCGCCAGATGTCTGTCTGGTTGGGTATGTAAACTAGGAAACGATTTTAATTCCAACGGAAAAGTACGTGAAAATGCGTAAACCCGACGTTTCGGAACCGACTTTGTTCCTTCCTCAAGAAGGACTGGGGCTACGTTGCGTCGGCGTCTTCAAGGCACTCGCAGGGTGGTTAATACCCCCCCCCCCTCTCCCGTCTTGTCGCGGAGCGTACGTAGTCCGTGCGCATACACCGGGGTAAGGGTTCCGAGATAACGGTTGATGTTTTGGGCCGTTCTATGTATATTCTATATACACAAAGGTAATTGCTGACAGAATTAAGACAACATTAGAATTCAATCAACCAAAGGAACAAGCAGGATTTTGGACAGGCTACTCAAAAATCGACCACATTCATACTATTAGTTAGGTAATAAAGAAATGCTCAGGATATAGCCAGCCACTACACATAGCCTTCATAGATTACGAGAAGGTGTTTGATTCAGTAGAAATATCCGCAGTCATGCAGGCACTGCGGAATCAGGGCGTCGACAAAGCATATGTAAACATCGTGGAATGAATCTATAAGGAATCAACAGCTACCATATTGCATCATAAAGAAAGAAACAGAATACCAATCAAGGAGGGTGTAAGGCAGGGGGATAAATTCTCCCCAATGCTATTTATCGCGTGCTTACGGGAAGTTTTCAGAGGCCTAGAATGGGAACAGTTAGGCATAAGAGGTAATGGGGAGTATAATAATAACCTGCGCTTCGCTCATGACATTGCATTGGTGAGTAACTGAGGGGACGAATCACAACTCATGATTATGGAGTTAGACAAGGAGAGCAGAAAAGTAGGTCTTAAAATTAATCTGCAGAAAACGAAAGTAATGTACAACAACCTCGGAAGAGAACATTGCTTCGAGACAGGTAATAGTGCACATGAAATTGTAAAAGGCTATGTCTACTTAGGACAAGTAATAACCGCGGAGCCGAACCACGAGACTGAAGTAACTAGAAGAATAAGAATGGGTTGGAGCACAATTGGCAAGCACTCTCAAGTTATGGCAGGTAGATTTCCACTAGCCCTCAAGAGGAAGGTATATAGCAGGTGCATCTTGCCGGTACTTAACTACGGAGCAGAAACCTGGATACTTACAAAGAGGGTTCAGCTTAAATTCAGGACCATGCAGCGAGCAATGGAAAGGAAAGTGGTAGGTGTAACCTTAAGTGACAAGAAGAAAGAAGAGTGGATCAGGGAACAAACCGGGGTCAAGTATATTATAGTTGAAATCAAGAAGAGGAAATGCACATGGGCCCGGCAAGTAACACGTAGACAGGATAACCGCTGGTCATGAAGGGTAACTAACAGGAATCCTAGAGAAGGCAAGAGGGTTAGGGGGAGACAGGAGGTTAGGTAGGCAGATGAGATTAAGAGGTTTGCGGGTAAAAATTGGCCGCAGCAAGCACAGGACCGAGTTGACTGGCGGGACATGAGAGAGGCCTTTGTCCAGCAGTGGACGTAGTGAGACTGATGATGATGTATATTACACGACTCGAGTATACTCGGCAACAACTTTTTTTTGGCATTGGAGTGAAGGCTACAGAGCCTAATCGCGAAAATCCTATACCGCCAGTGAATGTAGTTCTACAACAGCGCCCGTACTTTCACAGTGAAATAGGTTTCGCTGAGGCGGTGAGTAGAGGCGTCTTCTTGTTCTGTACCGCTGCAGAACGTCGCCGTAGGTCGTGATTAAATACTTTTCGTCTTCAGCATGGGGTCGTTCCGGTTCCGAGGAATGTGTTGACGAAGACCCTCGGCTAGTTAACGCGTGTGCCTCCATATATTCCTCCTCGTTGCGGTTCGGGCCCGCGTCCTGCTCTCCACTATGCGCTGGAACCACACTACGGCAGTTGCAGGTACACGCCATATAAACCCCCGTCAGGGCAATGCGAGTGTGCCCGGAGGTACACTCCACAGACATATTTCAACTCTGCAGGAAGGCACGAGCCACACAGAGACATCTCTCTGGGACTGTGCGCCGCCTCCGGGTAACCAAGAAGAAATTACAACATCAGCAGCAAAATCATGAGCCAAGAGCCAGGCAACCCAAAGAGACATGGTCCAGCACGTGCTTGGTATCCTGGAACGCCAGCGGCTGAAAGCGGACACCCCGCCGGTTATACGCCAGGAGGTTGCTGCTCCTGGACGTCCGAGCACGCTAGAGTCTCCCCTTAATTCCCCTGCCTCTTCCCCTTTTATGCCGGATCAACAATATTGTTCTTTCACCCGCTCACTCACCATGAAATATAGAACTTCCCCCTTTATTCTCTACGTGGAGCTATTTGAGGCAGGACGCAGCTCTCACCATCAAGATAGTCGTATTTTAGTTTATTCGTTGTGACATCGCGTTTTTGAAGCGCACAAGAAATTACCGACTTCTTACGTGCTCCTCAAACGCTGCGTCTACATGAAACGCTGATGGTGCGCCCCCATCACTTTCCACAGCGTTATGAGACGCGCGCCAAAACGGACTACTTCGCGTAGTGGTACATGTGCAGAAGCTCCACCTCCTTAGCTTTCCGTTCTGTGCTAAGAAACGTTGTCGCCTAGTATAGTAACATTTTCCTCCAGTTGGTCTCGCTTTCAAGGGTGGTCGTTGGGTCAAAATTTATCCGGTGGTCAGACGTCTCAGAATGCTTGGCGACGGCACTGTGCTCTTTGTAGAGCTTCAGGACGTCCTTGGCGTGACGTCTTGGAATTCTCGGCGATGGCGCTGCGCTCTTTGTAGAGCTTCCAAACGTCGTTGGTGTCACGCCAACGACGTTCGAAAGCTCTACAAAGAGCGTAGCGACGAGCATTCTGAGACGTTTGACCACCGGATAAGTTCTGGTGCAACGACCTTTCTTGAAAGCGATACTGACTAGAAGAGTAGCGCGTCGTGGCATACACAGTGAACGGCCCAACGCATCAACCGTTATTTCGGAACCCTTCCCCCGCTGTATGCACTCGGACTACGCACCACGGCAAAATGGAAGAGGGGGGGGGGGTCATTAACCGCCCTGCAAGTGCCTTGAAGACGCCGGTGCAATGTAGCCCCTGTGCCTCCTGAGGAAGGAGCCAAGTCGGTTCTGAAACGTCGGGTTTACGCATTTTCGCGTACTCTTTGGTTAGAGTTAAAATAGTTTCCCTCTTGATTTCACATGTTTAGCGAGTTTAAGCAACCTTGTTGGAGCTAAGTTTAGCACATGACTTAGAACTACACTGATCGCTGCACAAGAACGATTTTCGATAATTTCTAACTAAGACATTATTGTACATGCAGCGGGCGTTTCACATGGCCATTCGTATTCCAGCATGTCTCTTTTTATTCGAAAAATTCCAAGAGCGCGCCACGTGTGGGTTTCGACACGTGTCTGTAGCTATTGAAGATATTAAACTTAGTAAAGCATCTTTTAAGCTATGTTCCCACCATTTAGAGCGAGCGATCAAGTGTCTTGCCAGTGCCAGCTGTACATGAGTCAGAGTCTGTACAGCCAGGTTGTACGAGACGGACACGTCTTTTCAGTAACAGCGTCTACTTTATTCTGACAACCAGAGTCGAAAAGTGAGCAGGTGCACGCAGTGCACCAGAAGTGGCGAGAGTGAAAGAGACGAAAGAGAAACAGAGAGGAGAGCAGCACGTTGCTTTGAATGCTGCTTCACACGTTTTTATGACCGTGGAATGCGCGGTGGCGGCCACGTCGCGCTATATTTTGCTCCCCCCTTAGCTGGCGCGACGAACGATCCTCAGTTGAAGTGTCATCGCAGTGAACGCGGCGCAGAGCTGGTGACGGAAGGAACACTGGCGAAAAGGGGCCCTCGTGTCCATCGGAGGGACGAACGGCGAGGCATCGGGCGCTTCATTGAACGCTGGCTGGAGCCGCTCGAGCGCTAATGTTTCGCGTGCTCCATTGATGTCGATGACGAAGTTAGCAGGCCAGCGCTCTAACTAGAGGTGTGCGCCGAGGAGATTTCGATCGGCGGCGGCGGCGTCGTCGGCGCACGCCGGTTATTTCATCGGCGCACGCCGGTTATTTCATCGGCGGCGGCGTGCGGTCAATTTTCGGCGGCGGCGGCGGCGCCGGCGGCGCGGAAACCGAAACTAAAAATTCAAAAGGATGTTCTGGCACAGGTTACTGAATTAGTTGGAATTCAGAGATGTTCATTCAAATAGCATAAAGGACACTACACAGATGTGTCAAAATCACGATGAATGCAAAGCGTTTTGTAAAAACGTTTTGATTTCGCTTTCATAAAAAAATAACGCGCATTTCAATCTATGTCCATGTTCTACCACGAATGTGCAGCACTTCGCTTGTTTGTTTGTTTTTCAATTTAGGATGCCGCAGTTTGTTGCTGTTGTTCGCTAAGTCATACTTCATGAAGCCTTCTTTCATTGAACCATGAGCAAGCACCGACGCACGTCACTTGGTTAGGTATACGTTCGCTAGTTCTGAATCAGATCTTACTTTTACAATATATGCTGCACGAAAAAAGAAGCGCCTCTGCTCGGAACTTTCTTATTGCGATTGCATGAAATAGCTTTTTTGAGTATCTATCGTTCCTTGAATGTAACTTTCCTTCAAACGGATCAAATTGCCTACTTTTCATAATGTGAGAACGTTTTATGCAGCGGAAGAAAACAAATCTGCGCGTATTTAGTGAACTAGTCATCAGCACAGTGTTCAATATATGAAGTGTAGACATGGGCGTGGGCGAGGCGGGTGGTGCAAAAGGGGCACTTGACCCCCTCAAGCCACGCCAGCACTTGCTACTCGCTCTAGCGACACCAACATGACCCCCCTCTCTCTCAGCCGTGATGCAAGTTGAAAGAAGGGTTTGTATCCCCCCTCAAGACAAAAGAAAAAATCCTGTCGACGGTCATTTGTGCAGATGAGAGCAAATGCAATATTTGCTCAGATGCACAGTTATTTCTCAAAAAATATTTTTCATGATGCACAACATAATTCAACTTCGGTGCAACTTTCTGTGTCAGTCATACCAGATTTTTTTTACGTGTAAGTGAGAAAACAAGCACACCATGTTGTGGATAATGTAGAATATTTATTTCGGAACCAAACAAACCTGGAAAACAGGCATCAAACGAGCAAACAAACCAACTGGGCCGAAAACAATGTTTGTATAAAAATGTCGCTCATAGGCAAGATTTGCAGTGACTGTAATTATCATGGATAAACAAAAGTTTATCTACAGTTAGCGGGTGCAAATTGGCTCTTCGAGATCGAAGGACAAGACCAGCCACAGAAAAGACTCTTTCACTTGGGGTGCTCGTGGCCGGGATGCACAGCATTTTCTTAGCCAGGCATGAGAGCCATGGCAGCTCGTTCTGGGTGTCTTTCCAAAACTTCAGCACGTCGTTTACTTGGGCGCAAGGCTTACTTAACAGTGCGTGACATTCTGAGTTGATCTCATTTGTCCAATGCTGTGGTGTATTGGAATGACGCCGGGCTAAGGACGTCAAAGCGTCACTGTTAGGGCGCATGTCACGTTCAGTTGTCTTTATGACATCGCATCCTTTGATATGGCGACGCACCTGCTTCGCTAGAAATTCAAGTTTTGATGTGTTCTTCTGTGCTAGGTACTCTTCAACGGCATGTAGGTTTTGGAATTTGGGATCAAGAAGTGATGCCGTGACCATAGCATCGGTAAGGGGAAACCTGTGTTCAAACCTCTGCAACATCTCTCTCTTCATTTCTTGCACGTCGCTACTTCCTGATGTGTCTTTCAATGAAGTGAGAAGCTCGCTTCTAATGACTATGAGCAAATTAAACGTGCTGGATTTTTGCTGTGAAAACAGCTCCACTGCGCACTTAAATTGGCTCAGAAATTTTACAACTTCTTCAATCAGACACCAGTCTTCAATGCCCGGGAATGGGTGCCCTAGCCTAGCCAGCAACCTTCTAAGTGCAGCCTTATTGGCTTGGAGGCTCTCGAACATCGCCAATATGCTATGCCACCTGGTAGGCGTGTCAAGCTTCATGGTGACTGCTCCTCTCCGTGCCACTGGAGCGGCATTGTACGAGTGTTCGCTGTTTTGATAGCCTTCGTCAAGTACTGGATCGTTTTCGTCGTGTTCGAGCGTTTCCGCAGTGCTTACCAACGATTGTACCATGGCATTCAGTTCAGAGTCCGCAATCTCTTGAAGCTCCGAAGCTCGATAATGAACAGTCTTCACAATTTCACGACAGTTGATCAACAAGCTGTGAAGTTCTGGGACGCTTCCGAATCCGTCCTTGATGACCAAATTATGCAAGGCATGCCCTATACATAAGTGGTGTTCTGTGCGAGCGAGAGCCGCTGCGCGCCTCATGTTGGAACCAGCGTCAGTAACTGCGTACACTTCTTTTTCTTCCATACCAAACTCTTCTATGCACCTTTGAAATTCATTCATTATTGCAGTGCCTGTGTGCCTTTCATTCATATGCCTGGTGCTCAGAGTCAACGATACAAGCTCGAAGTTCTCTGAAATAAAAACAGCAACCACAAGTATTAAAAACCTGGTGAAAATAACCCAAATGAGGATTATCACAAGAAATATTCTGTTGTCATTTAATCATTCATAGTTCACACCTCTCTCCACAACCAAGTTAGGCACATTTTCGTGTTCAGTGCGTCCAGTATAAATTCCAAATCTCATGCTTGTTTCAAGGCATGGTATGGGCGGAACACAAACACTCAGGCACCAGCTTTCCACTCATGACGTTGCAGCACTACGAAAACTTCAATCGTATATTGAGCAAATTTTTTGCTTTGTTATAGCGCTGAGGTGTACAGCCACATGCGAGTAAATGTTTACATGTCTTCTCACGCCGCCACGGGCTAGTTTCGTAATAATTAAAATGAAATTGGGTCGTACAAGCCAAAGTAAATGAAATATCAAGGAAAGGTCTTTGTCATGTTGCATTGAAATAGACTGTAGAAGATTAAGTTAAAGAACTAGGAGCCTACTGGAATATTAAAGGATTCGTAACCACAAGAGATAAAGGGAAAGATAAAATGGCCATGATCAACGAAACATGGGCAACGTGTTATTCCACGTAAAATGTAACGACCTGGTCATGGCCTGGTCACGACCGGGATGTTAATATACCACGCACAAAAACTAAAGGAAGCATTCAATACTGACAAGGCATTCTTTAACGAAAAAGATACATATATATCAAGGCTATTCTTGTGAATTCATATGCAGATGCATTGAAAAAGCTGGGACGCGATACCAAAAGTGCTTAAAAGAAAAGCGAAGAAAAGTACGACCCATACAGCTTTTACAAACGAAACTACTTTTCTGCACGGCAATATTGTCCTTCATGAACACCTCTCGCACATATGTGTTGATACACGTGCTCATATATATTGCAGCATAAGCAAAAAACTTACGGTTAACAAGGTGACAAGTGAATGTGATGTAGGCTCGCCGCCTGTAGCTGTCGGTCCACAGGTCGTACGTGACGGCACAGAACCTCGGCCACTGAACCACCGTCTTCTTCACCTGCCCATGCATTGACTGGTACACGTCATCCAGCGCTGACCTCGACAAGGTGGTCCGGTCAGGAAGCTCTTGGAGCTCCTTTATCACCCCATATTTTATGAAGAAGTCCTACAGAGGAGAAATCACTCTTTGTTCACACCTATCACGACATTAAAAAAAACAAAATGCAGCCACGGCGCTATTGTCTATACACCCACCTGTAATCCTTCACCGTTGACCAAGTTAAAAAGCAGCAGGTCTCTAGCAATCAAAAGAACCAGGTCCCTGGCGAGCAAATTCTTCCTAGACGATGATGTCGTGTTACGCCTAGGAACCACTTGGAAGTAATTTTTTACTGTCACCCTAGATGCACCCTGGCTGTCATCCTGCAGTTTGTGCTCATCCACCAAGTGTCTCTGCATGTTCGACGTGCTCACTGTTGACGCGTAGCGTTTTATCTTGCATCTGCAGCAGAAACAGAAGAATAATGAACTCTCACTATGAAATTATCAAAGGGCTAAGCCCAAACATTTTATCAAAATAAATAACCAAAGACGCTTTACTCACGATTCGAATGGCTTTGAGTCGTCGTCATTTGATGATTTCGTCAAGCACTTCTCACAATAATAGTCGATTCCGATTTTCTTCTGCTTTCCTCTGGTGATATACGTCAGGTGCCCGAAATGTTGCCAGACATAGCTAGTCTTCGCTTTCGAGTTTAACGGCATTATGCGGAAATTACCAACCGGCATCTTAAATATACTGGGGCCGGCAATTTCCATCTCGTCATTAGCTTCATCTCTTGGGACGGGTGCGGTTTCAGACATATCGGCTGTATTATCCACACAGGCAGTGCTCTCGAGACTGCAGAAATCGCGATTACTCCCGCGCTGCGAGTTCACTGTTCTTGCTGTGCCATACTGCGTTTTTAAAGCCTAAGGCCATCGACTGAAAGAGAGAGAGAAAGCTTGTTGAGCCGATTATTACTTTCGATGGTGTCCAGTGAGTGAAGCGGATGCTCGTTCGTCTTTCCTCAACCAGCTAATCAGCGCGAACTGGGAGTGACAATAGGGTCTTTTAGCACTAACACCTGTATGGTAGTACTGCACCACTCCTCCTATCTCACTTACTAGATTTTGTCGCACCCTTTACCAGTCAGTGGCGTTTCCTCCTCAAAGGCGGATGCACACACGCCTGCACCAATGGGTGTATACTCTGGAATCCGTACTGGTCACGCCCGTTGACCACACCTGCAGAGAACATTGACTCCCTGACCCCTTTGTGCTTGGTCAGGGGAGGGGGACACCCCTTGCAAGTGCGCTTCCTTAAAATTTCTCTTACAAAACGTCAAAAATAGGGATGTTTGATAAGTGTGTATAAAACATTCAACTTTTTAATGTTTGTTTTTTTGTAGCGTGTACCCGCGCTCAATACCCATCAGCTGTGTGAGACAATTAAAATTGCAACTGCCACTCTCGACTGGTTCTGGAAAATACTCATTAGAAGAATGCAATTACGTGTGCTGGGAACCTATGTTCATTTGTCAGTTTGATTTCTAGGCATGATTTTAATTCCTATATAAACAAAAATAAAACCTGCAACATATTAAAACAAAATGGCTGCTATTGCAAGATGTGTGTCCCCTTCGTGATTTTTTTAGACTTACGCCTCTGCAAGCCACATCTGGTGTCACAAACTTGCAAGTGTCCCCTCTGCTCCCCACGACATCTCCCGATCCCCCCCCCCCCCCTTCAATAAAAAGGCACCAATGTAGGCCTCCGTAGGCCTCCATGATTGCCTACTGGCGCGTGGCGGGCCATTTTGGTGGCTATAGGGCCAACAGTACCGACTTCGACATCACCTTATTGGAGGTGCTGAAGGATCAAGAAAAGCCCAATCGTCGTAAATTTCTTAAAAGTTCAGTAATAGTTTATTTGTGGATACCATGGATTATTGAACCTCACTTTGTGTATAATGCTCCAATGAAAAAAGAATGGTTTCTCCCTGTGACACTGCAGAGTCAGAAGCCATCACATGTGCAGGCATCATTAAGCTTCTACATAACATTGCTAAGGTTCTGTACATTTGTACAAATAATTGTCGTTAAGTGAACATTTTGAGTATAATACTTGCTTGTGTTAATATGTGTGAAACATGAATTTTAGATATAAAAATTCTCATTGTGGGTTTCTGCAGCAAAGACACATTGATTAAAACTGATGATTCCGGAGTTAGGGCAAAGGCAACATACCAGCACTAAATAGACCTACTAGAGTGATGTCAGCCCACACCGTCAGTGGTGGTTGCGGTCTATAGGCTGGCTATAAACATTGCATGGATATATTCTTTCGACCCAGCATGCTATAGTGAAGGGTTGCTCGACCATTGAAAATCTCGACCTTTGAGGAATGCACAACAGCTTCTTTATGCATATTATCCCACCGAAGCGTGCCCTTTGTTCCACTAAAATTTACAGCCAACGTGAGTGCTGTTGTCACGCCGTATGTTTTAGGTAGAAATTTAGCCTACTGAAATTACCCAAAGACGTCGATCCACCTTGAAACGCGTGGTTATACCCGCTGACTGTTCTGTATTAAAATGGCATCCAGAGTGAAAGCTGTTGCATCTGCTGAAATTTTATTGCAACATGATTATGCATGCAACGCTCGCTTGTGTTTTTATGTCACTGTCTTGCGCAAAGGCACCGCCGTAGCGGTTCAGTGGCTAAGGTACTCGGCTGCTGACCCGCAGGTTACGGGATTGAATCCTGGCTGCGGCGGCTGCACTTTCGATAGAGGCGAAAATGCTGTAGGCCCATGCGCTCGGATTTGGGTGCATGTTAAAGAACCCGAGGTAGTCAAAATTTCTGGAGTCCTCCACTACGGTATATCTCTCATAATCATATGGTGGTGTTGGGACGTTAAACACTACATATTAACGATTGCCTTGCGCCAAGCACGCTGGGCTGTCTGCGAAAATTCTAGATTATCATATAAGTTTGAGACACGTACGATATGGATGATGTTCGATGCCACGTGTATAAATGGCGACGTACCTTCGCGCAGATCCTATTACCGACGACCAATGCTCTGATTACCGCTATCTGCGTAAAGCGTGAATTTCTAGTACTTTGTACTTTACTAGACACATGTTCACTCAATAAAAAGTGTCGTCTTGGGCAACCCAAGTACCATCTTTTTTGCCGTCGCAACCACGTGGCAATACCGTAAGTGAAATGAGAACTGTGAAATGATTGATGCAAAACAGTGAGATGGGGCGTAAGTGCACGCCCAAGTTTTGTTTAAGATGCGTATACAACAAGCTATTTTCTTCTATAGAACCAATATGATGCGGATTTGTTAAAATACTGTGAAGATGAATGTCAAGAATAGAAGAACATAAACCTATAAAAAGACAGTGGAGACGAAAAGTGAGAGGTATCGACGTAAAGTTTGATCGGTCGTTCCCCGCCAAACGTCCAAACGTTTTGTCGACTATCTCAGGTGTATTCGAAAAAAAAAAGTCGGGCTGATTTACGCCATTGAAATCAATCTATCGCAAAAATTCTATCCAGAGAAAAATATTTTTGGTGACCTATATGTGACTGAAATTTCAGTTATAGGCTGGGCCCTATATTGAGTCCTAAGATAAAAGCATAATTAGTGAGAGAGTCGATGTATAGGCTCTATTTATTTTGCCGAACTATGGTTTCGAATATTTAAAACCTCCCACTATGGCGTGCCTTGGTGTCGTATTGACGTTCTGGCTTGTAAAGCCGAAAATTTTATTTTTCAAATTATAAACTGTTGATATCTTCCCCCCTCCCCTCCCCGGCACTCGTTCTAGGCTTGGTCCTTTGATAAAGGCCAGTCACATATCTTTAATAAAATGCTTGGATATCAACTATTCATAACTCTCATTTAAAGATGTGGAAATGAAATGACGTCACTAAATCACCGATGAGGTGAAACATTAACTTTAAAAGCACAGTAAACGTGACTGAAAAGCTAAGTCAAGGCTAAAGCAATGTAACCTGAACTAATAATGTCACCACATTTCTAAAACCTCATGCAATGTATATTGCATACCTGCAAGGGGCAGTTACTCGAGCGCTTTTTGCAGTGAAATTTGGCCATGGAGTTAATCCCGTTCATGGCGGTGCTATTTCTAAATTTGACGTTTGAATATCTAACGAGGCATTAGGAGTTTCTTTCGGTGAAATCCATGTTTTTTTGTGATGTAATTGAGGATTTTATGCATTGTGCTGGCACGAAGTTTATTGTAGATGATGTGTTTATAGAGTACACCGTTCAACGACTGTGGTGAAATAGAAACAGCAATTTATATTAATTCATGCTACACAACTCTAGTGATATGCTCCCAGAGAACAGAAAAACGCATAACGAAGTACATTACTAACGAACGGAAGAATTAAATATTTCTCGGTCTTTTCATGTTGTTTCTGTAGTCCAATCTACAAAAGTTCGTATTAAACGAGCATGACGGTACGAAGGCATGGAATTGGGTTGTGCAGCATGTTGTGACACATGTGCCACTCCAGGTCACCTTTATTACATGACATCGGAATCCACACTGAGCTTGATCTATGATTATGCACCTAATCAACGGAGAATAAGAGCTAAGCTCCGGATTCATTATTAATGTGGCTTCAAAGACTAGAAAACAGCGCGATTCGCGAGCAATCGAGCGCCCGTTCTCTCTCTCTATTTCGTTGAACTGCGTGTGCCCTGAGATGCCACTTCAATTTCTTTTTGAATAAATGTGGCGATCTGGAAAATTGTGAGCGCCAAACAAGGCGCTAACAAGAATGAGAGAGACAGGACGGGTGCTTGTGAACGTCGTGTGGAGGCATTAGTTAGCGCTCGAAATTTCCCGATAGCAATGCGCCATCTGGCAGGATTTCAAGTTTTGTTAAAATGAAGCGATGACACAGATCATGGGTTTTTGTCATGCAATTTGCTACCAATTAAACAGTGGCTGCGTAATTTAGGTTACCATGAAAATTGTCGCGGCCATATTTAAAGAAGGGAGGAGGCAGAAACGCACCGTTCACGCCATACGTGATCCTTCATCACTCGTGGAAATAAATTTATTCAAGCTGTAACGTGATTGAAGAATTCTGTTACTTCTCGGCAATCAGAGAGGCTTTTAATTATCCAGTCTCTTTATGAGATATTGCTGCCATCTTTTTCCAACAGGCCTGCAGTTCTGTTGTACCGACATAGCAACACCCATGTTTTTGAAATTTTTTTTTCATTCCCATTCAAAAACGTTTCCATTCATAGTCATTTCTGAAGCGCATAACAACTGAATTCCTGTCGTTCGTCACCCGTCGCTGCGTTCGTTCAGTACACACTGCAAAAGGCTTGATGGCAAAGTCGTTTTCTATGTTCAAGTTCCTCGTACCCAACCTTTCGCGCTCTTTGTGCACTTCAAGGAATTCAGAAAGACTACAATACAACCCAACGAGCTGTACACCATGCCGTCGGGACTGGTATGCATGGCGCAAACATGTTGCGAGTGGTCTCGCAGTGTTCTGCCATTGCGCTCCGTTCGCTGTTCCCTGCGCTCAAGTTGGGTCGACATGCGGCGTCGTTCCGGTGCCATTGGTGTCATGTTTCCCGCGTATTTTCTTATACACAGTGTTCTGCGAATAAATGCCTCTGTGTAGCCGCTGGTGCCGAGGTCACGGATTACATTTTTCTTTCCTTCCCCAGCTATGGTGACAATTGGTGGTTGGATTATCGGTTATTTCTTTATTTATTTTAGTTTTCTCGTTTGGCTAGTTTTCTGTATTCTTGTCCAAGAAGGATGATCTAGAACATTTTTTTTTCGTGGGAATGACCATAGGTATGCGCGTATGTGTTTGCAGCTCCACATTTCCAAGTCGTGCAATTCGGACTGCCCTGCCAACGGCCCCTGTTCTCTTTCTGCTCTAGCAGCCATGGTCGTCACGTTCTTCCAAATCTTCTCCTCCTACCTACTTCTAAACTCTTTTCTCCTCCCCCCCCTCCCTTCAAGGCGCTGAGCAGTGCCTTCGCAAGGAAAGATAGTGTCTCTTTCCTTTTCTTCGACTACAGATTCATCCATTCAGGGGAAGCTTGCTTGCCTTAACTGGTTTGTAAGGCAGGTAAGGTTCGCGGAAACTCACCTCACCCTGAGGTGCCGAGCACAAAACAAAGCTTGGCCGAGAGTCATGAGAAGGCAAGGAGATTCCACAACAAGACAAAAAGAGATGATATTTCGCCTAATGAAGTATTGCGAAAGCCACTACGGCAACCCTTTTCTTTACCACGACTTCTAGTCGTACATTGAAGTAATGAGAAAACTCCAGCTAAAATATATTAAAAAAAACCGACGTTTGGAAGCCAATCTCTCACCCCTGAGGAAGAAGCCGAACCAGCTTCGAAACATCGGGGTTTTTTTTCCCTAAATATATTTTAGTTGGAGTTCTCATTTCTTCAGTTTCTATCCAAAACAGGCAGACTTATGTCGAACGTTCACCTTTGATTCCAGTCGTACGTTATATCCTCGGTGCTCCGACAAACCCCCTCACACCGAGACATTTAGAGAAAGAATGACAGGTGCACAACCATAAACAGCCCCTATTCCTTCTTGGACGCTTATAGCTCTGCTGTGCGTGTGTGTGCGGGGGGGAGGGGCAGAAAGAGGAGTAGTGACGTAAAAAAATGTTGCATCTTGTTTTTTCGTCTCAGCAGGTAGCTAATATTCTAGTCATTATTTTCTTTTTGAGAAAGCAGCACACAATACAACACAATCATGCCTGCCTAAAAAGACGCAAACACAGGTGCTGTATTGCAACTGACGTGTTATTGTCTCAAGACTAAGCTTATGTAGGATAACGCATACATGTGCACTAACATCAGTGCATAAAATGAAGATAGTTTTTCTTGCAGTGTTTTGCAGGAAGACTTGATGAATGATGAACCATGAATGTACCTTACCTGATTCAAAACTCGGGACAGGTAACAAACCTATTACAGAATGCAACCCTGTCAAGTCATGGTTCTCAGATTTTCTGCTGACAAAAATTTTATAGTACAGCATTTCGCACAATGACCAAATTACAAGCGTGGGCGAATGTATTGACCAGCATAGTATCACCAAATTTCCAAATAGCACAGGTATTTACAGCAGCCAATTCATGTGGTACTCAGTGTATTTAGTGCTATCAGCGCGCATGTGCCTGTTGCGGAAATTGCGTGTAATGTTAATTTTCCCTTTATATAATATTTAGAGGCATGGGAAATAACTTGTTTTTGTATGTTGAAAGCTATTATGTATATTTTTTTCTAGGTTGCTCTGCAATTGCAATTCTTTCACATGTGTTTTTTAATGGTGCTTCTTCGACGTTTATTGTACGAGCCGGAACAAGTCGAATATCGCTCATTTTTGGTCTGAGTGCGTCTATTTTAGAAACATTTGGAGAGTTTATGAGTCCGAGCGAGTCCTTTTCAGGGAAATTTTGGTGAGTATGAGTCTGCCAGAGTTATATTTTTGTTTTATTTTGGTGAGTTTAAGTCCGAGTGAGTCCGTTGGAGGAACGTTTTGATGAGTCTGATTATGAGGGGGTATATTTGAGAAAAGTATTAGTGGATCTGGCTGACAAAAACATCAGTGAGTCTGAGTCCGAGTGAGTTTATTTAGAGTGAAATTTCGGTAGTCTCAGTCCGAGTGGGTCCAAAGCAAAATATCTTTATATATGGTTATTGAGTTAGTCTGAGTGAGTTCCATTTATTTGGCCAACTTATGCCGTACATGGGATCTTTTCGTTTTTGTAGAGTGTAGTGTGAATGTTGTTTGCGAAATTTATTATAACCTTGCTCGTTTGAATGGCGAATTCGGTTTTCATGTTTAGCAAAATTGTTTTTGCCTGGTGTTAAAAGCTGAACTATATTGCTGCTATTTTTCTGTGATACAAGCATCCAGAAATCTTGCCAAAATGTTCTGTTTGCATTTCTTCCAGGTAGTGGCGCAAGGGGTGAGCACGGTGGAGCTGGAGCTCCCCCCCCCCCTCAATTTTCACTCGCCCGTATTGCCCCCCTCAAGAGGGAACATAGTCACAACACAGGCTAAGTTCCCTGCCCCCCTGCCCACCTTTGAGAAACTCACTTATCATGGGTGCCCCATCGGTAAAATAATCTTGACGCCGCCCCTGATTTATTTCTTTGTGTTGTTGCGCTATGCATAAATACCTGAGTAAGAAAATGCTTGCTCTGGGGAGGGTATATTATGCCTTTATTTTAAGAGGACTAAAGTTTTTTTATTACTTTGGTGAGAAAAAACACGGGCTTAAGAAAATCGTAATTTGGGTCCAGAATGAGACGCTATTTACACCACGTGGGGCTCCAAGTGAAAATTAACTTTATACCTCAATCTGGAGCAAACAAACAGCTTTATGTGGCAAGTGTTATCACTGGGCCATTTCATGCCATCTCTCTAAACCTTGGCGCTCGACCATTAGAGATTAGCTTTAAAAAACGGAGGATCATCTATTTCTAGAGCAAGGGGTTTTCCCGTGAAATGATTCTTGACATACATTTTTCAGTACCGTAAGACGCATGCGAACTGTTTTCGCGAAGCTTGAAGCGTGACTCGTAAAGTGTATTGCCAAAAAATCCGTTCTACATTCTCCATAAAATTTTTACTAACTCACTCCAATATTAAAATAGAGAAAAGTTTGTCCAATTGCACAGGGGTGTCCTTTTAACTTGAAATAATTTTCACAAACCCTTTCATGGGTGTTTCTTGCTGCCTTAAGGAAGAGAAATATGGCCCATATTGGAGATGTTTTTTCTATAGACAGATAATAGTGAAAAGAAATAGATTGTATTAAAGAATTGTCGAGGAGTTTTCATGTAGGCGAAAAATAATTTTAAACGTACGTAATGCAAAATGGTGAGTACAACGGGCGACAAAATTTGCTAAAAAATATTTTTTTTGCTCATAAGTAACGTTGTCGTGGTCCAAGTAAGAATATACTGAACAGTTCATTTAGTAGTGATTTTCATTGCGTACTGACTCAAAGCTTTTGTTTACGTTTTGCTTTAGGTCAGAAAATTATGCAGTAGTTATCTGCGGCTTATCTAAGTTATCTGTGTGCTTGCACGTGTCCATGCCTTGTAACAATGGATCCTAGCATGAAGTACACGCTGCGTGGAAACGAGGAGCATTTAGAGGATTGAGCTTTGTTCGGGCTGATTGGAGTGATTTATTAGAGAGTATTAGCTTGGGTCTCTATCAAAACGCCGAAAATGAAGACGCCGATTTATTAAAAGGTCAAATGTCAGAAAGCTGAAAAATTTAAATGCCATAAAATTGAAACACCTAAAACAACGAATGCTGGAAAATAAAAGTGCTCGAAAGACATATCGACGAAAATCCCTTGAACCATGCACGCGAATACCCCCGATTTGAGGGAACTGGACGAAGATGTGGCGGGATGTGTTCCCAAAAAGGAAAACCAATACTTTGTTTCAGTTGTGGTTATGTTTATGTGTTTGACAAGAAGGTGTATTCTAGGCACGATTGGAGGTGCGAAAAGTGAGGAGACTGCCACTCCAGAGTGGCTACCGACCTTCCTGTAGAAGGTACTCGCATGGCAATATCGAAGAAAGTGATCTACGACAGCCATGCACTTTCGGCTTATTGCTACCATGAAGAGGAAGCAAGCCAGACTCGAAGCCATCGTGAAGGAAGTGACAACCCCGCCGTTTACAGAGCAAGAATCAAGGGTTACGCAAAATCGCTCGATGCTGCTCTGGGCAACCCGGACAATGACGTTTCAAGTTTTCGACAACGAATTGCACACAAGCTGTTTGCGATAAGCAAGAAATCACTATGATGTGCGATTGGAGGTGAAAAAGTATATAGCTTGCTATTTGTATGAAGGCTTGAGATAAATGTAAAGGGACAACTGGAAATGAGGGCGAAAGAGTGGGCTGGCGTAACCTCTAATTTAGCTAGATACTCCATCTTCCAGTGTAGCTGTAGGTGACGCAGACATTTTGATATTTCGGCTTTTGGATGGTTCGGTGTTTTGATTTTTTCACATTTTACACTTTCGCTGTCTTGTATAATCGGCTTTTTGATTTTTTGGTGTTCTAAATTTCGGCATTTCAATAGTTCGTCCTTTTGATTTTCGGCGTTTCTAGCGCCATATTATCGTAGCTTTAGTCATAAAAATACGAACCCTACCCTGGTGTATTTAAAACACGTGCAGCTCTCCGCTTACTGGGAAGTGATACCAACCTGTGCGACAAAAGCAAAGAATCCATGAAAATAAAAAAAAGTGTTGCATGGCAGAGAAGCCACAGTTTTGAACTAACTCAATTGTATTTGAGTGACCATGTTTAATTACCCAGTAATCATGTGTTGGTTTATAATTGCAACTTATCCGTCGCGAAGCATACCATTTTTATTTTCATGGATTCCTTGATTGATCGTTGTGCCCTATCAATTTATAAATCTTCGGGTGTAAATAACGAGGTGCTTGACACGTCGGCATCCTTTCACAGTGTCACGAGAGGTCCACGTGGCGCACTCTAAGTGTATTCGGATTCCTCATTGACTAAAACTAATACTTGCACGGAAATAATTGGAATAAGTACTTAGAGAGCTAGATATGCTGTCTAGATTATTCTCGCGTCCGCTCAGTTTGCACCTAATGCTATGATGCATTGCTTAAAGTATAAACTAACCCATTTTATGTAAACACATGCGAGGACTAGTAGAACGCCAATTCAAAATTATTTTTCTGACTAAAACAAAAAAGTTTTTTTTTTTGAAAAACTTACAGTTGGTACACAGGGCAGGCTAATGCGCTGTTAGAATATTTCTGTCTGGACACATCTATGTTAAATTTAGAACCTGATGCGGCGCGTCATTGGCTCAACACCTTTCTGCAGAACACCAGAGTCTAGATGGGGATGGTCTGCACGTCCTTCAATTAGCGCTAAGTGGTCTCTTACAATGTACTTTACTTTTCCAAGTGTGTCAGGTGTATAGATATGCAGCCCCCTAGAATAGGTTTAATTGATGGACTCATTGAAGAAGAGATACAAGAAGGTTTTATTTTTGTACCAGCACCGAATAGCAGACTAGCACTACTTCCGCGTGCTCCACATAGCACCACTCAGTGAATAGACATACGCCATGATGAGAAATACCAATGGGCAAAGTGGTTTAACCCAACACCCTCAAGACTAGAGGGTTTCGTTTGACTCACTTTCACGTGACTAGTGTTACTATAGGTGCAGCCAACACCTGCCGTACAGACAATAGCATAGAGGCTTTTGCGTGCCGTCTTCGCGCTCGCGATGGTCAAGAGTTATATGCAACATCTGTGCACCGGGCCCCAGTGCATAGACCAGGGTTTCAGCAAAAATATGTTGCATCTTTTAATCAAAATATGCCGGAGGAAAAATGTCTGGTGATCGAATGCTTGGTAGTCTGTAGGAAATCCTGTCACTGCGTTGATATGGCTTATTGTACAGCATTCTATAGAAGCGGCAGCGGGACTTAACATTCATGAACCATGGACAAGTGCAGACAGAAAACATGTACTCCCAAGTGCGAACTTAGTTTGAAAAATGTTAAAGCGATTTCCTTTTTCTTGGCACATCATTCAGGAGTATCAATTCCAGAAGTCATGCACGGCGAATAATGTAGTATTTTAACCCAAATATATGCGACTAACAACCGCCTCATACCTCAGCTATATATTGAAAATATACTAGAATTACAAGACTTTCAAAGAAAACAAGCTATCGCATACACTGCACGCCTTTTTTAGTAGATGCACGTTACGTGCGTCATTGTGACCACTTCCGTTTCCCTCTAGGAGTGAAACTGTGCGTCCTTGTGTGCGTGTGTCTGTAGAAGATGTTAAGATCGGCCTCTCTGGCTCGGCGCCACTTGGACGCGGGAGCCGATTGCAGCTAAGCCTACCCTAATTTGTTCCGGGTCAATGCTCTCGAGGTGCGCCAAGACGGTCATACTTCAAATTCTTCAACACAAAACGACAGTCATACTTCGAATTCTTTAGGGCTGTTGGCTCCCCTCGTCAAAAACTCTTTGGACACGCCTGACTGACTGACGGCCTAGGAAGAGCTGTTTGAAGTCGAGGCTGCTTGATTTGTTTGACGTGCCAAAAGACGCGCTGAACAATTAGACGAGAGCTTGAGATCCGTCATCGGGTATGTTTCCCACACTCTGTGGTGCTTTCAAAGCTTCCATTCCCAGAGCCCGTAGCCTGCCTAGCGCTGCAGACCCTATTCTGCACGTGCGATGCAACGTTATTGCACTCTGCTGTGACCTACATTGTGCTTCTCCCTCGCCATGTGACGAACTGAACGTGCACACTCTCCCTTTCCTGTGTTGAAAAGAAGGCAGTGTTTGAATTTCTCTCTCTTTCTCACTCTTTCGGTTTTTTTATCCTTATAGGCTGCGTGGTGCTCCCTGCTGGGCTGCAGAAATTAGGCGCCTTCTTCTAACCACTACCCCCCCCCCCCCCTTTGTGGGACGGGGATGAAGACGACAATTTCTTTGGACTACCCTCGGCACTGCGCCCTGCTCCCGACCATAATGCAGAAATTAGGTGCCTTTCTCCTCTTCTACCCCCCCCCCCCCCCCGTCCTGGACTGAAATGGGCATGCAGTCTGTCAGTTTTCAGTAATCTGCAAGGCTGCTTTCCTGTAAGACTTGTTTTCGATCCAAAAACTCTCGTTCACAGACTACTTTTCTCCCTCATTGTGCCTTTACTTCTCCGAATTCCTGCGAATGCACGCGAGCACGCGAGTACAACAAAATTTCACCGTTCCAAATTCCATCGAAGGCAAGCCAGCACAGCAAGATCTCAAAAAAGGGAATGGCAGAAACAAAATGAGCAAGAAAACTAGTGTGTGAACGAGTGATTTTGGTTGAAAAACTAACCTTACAGAAAATCTGCCTTGCAGATTATTGCAAACGGTCCATTGTTTTCTCCTGCAGAAAATTTTAGGAAGACCAGAGCTTAAAACGCGAGCACCTAGACGCTCTGAACGAGCTCTCAGAAGCTCCCATCAAGCTTCCGTGATGCTACCATTAACATATAGTGTAACGCTACCTTTAGTGTGTAAACAGTGTATATAAACGTTCCTCTTATCAGCCCCGGCTACTCTGCTCGAATTCTACCCGAGAGTTGGCTAGCTGCTTCGAATACATCACGAGCAAGCAAAAGGGCACGGAGTTTAACAGGCGAAAATGTGCGACATCACATCGCTTTATTACGTGGCATATTCGTTCTCCACTGCATTCGCCCACTCGTGCCTGCCAATAACGCTCCAGTTTTTATAGCGACGACACACCGTTGATTGCGGTCATGTCATTGAATATCAATTAAACAGCGGTTGCATTATTTATTTACAAAATACTTCACCATAACGTATGGTGATGTAATTTATTACTTGGCCACCTGAGGAGCTTTCTAACTTGACTTACTTTTTTATAAAGACCTGAATATAATGTTAAGATATGTTTGGTTTATTCTGAGCCTTACCTTCGCAACAAAAGTACATCACCACTGTCCGCGACAATTATTCTTCATCTCTCCCAGTGCCAGTAGGTCCGTTCAAGTGACGTGATGAAAACCTGTTTGCTGGACTATGTTATATATATGACATGTCGCTCAAGTGTCTGTCTCCGTATTAATTGACGAATACAGCCGTCTTTTCTAAACTTTCTACTGGCAAGTTTTTATTTTATTTTTTTAAACTGGTGGTCTCAGACAAGCTTATTATGCCTCTGCTCACCACTAGATAGATGTTACGCGCGGCGCCTGGCCCGACGGGGGAGAGCCGCGTTCTTTGTTCATCAAACAAGTCACCGAAGGGCTGCCAGCCTGCTGTCCACCGTGTATTTTCCTTCTTAGCCGGGAAGTGAGGTTGCATTCCGACACCATTAGACGTTCGACTAGACGACCACAATGGTTTCTTGGTGTCACAGATGCAGTGTGGTGGCCACGCCCCAATCAAATATCTTGACTTGAGCGAGTGTGAGCGGGACCGTCAGAAATGGTGTGTGTCCGGTGATTCAACAGCGCATTCTGGACCCATTCCCTGATTTAGTCAAAACGCACACTTTATAATGAGCCACCCAGCTCATTCACAAGAAAACTCTCGCCCTGTCTGTACAGAATGTAATAACTACTCTGTTAAGTTTGCCATCCTACTCCTGAGTGCACATGCGTTTTCTTTTCTCTCTCTCTCTACACCCCCTTTCTTGCCCCTATTTCATCATCCCCAACGTGGGGCAGAACACCGGATGCCAAGATATAGTTAATCCCCCAGCCTTGTTTCTCTTTCTCTCTCTTGCCATCTTACTGCCTTGGCATCTTCATCCCGGATATCTGACGACTGGAAAGGCCGATACCAACAGAGGTTAAAGAATAAGACATATGGTGAATATTTTCTGCAGCATGTTCAGACGCTGCACATGAGTGATTATCCTTGAAAATTATTAACTTTAACACCGCGGACAGGTGATGATATACCCTGAGTAGGTTCAAGCATTTATTATGCCTCGACGCTTTTAATCTTCATTAAACTTCTCCCTTTCGATTTCATCCTTCGGGGCTTTGTGTAGTTCTTCATCTAACGTGCTGCATTCGTGCTGCACTGCTAGAACTTAATTTCTTCTGTATATACGCCTTGTTTCGGGCCCGAACATAGGCTGCCATTTAGGACTGATAATGATGCAGTTTTGCATCCGTATGAATATTCGAATAGTGCTACGGGGAACTCGCACGCATCAAAACGCTGGGCCAGTACATTCAACGTCGTATTACCATAATAATTGCTAATTACGGCATAGAAAACCAGCAAAAATTGATTTTAAGCCTAAGATGGCAGCGTCTATGCTTTACTGTAATTGTTACATTTATTTTTGTCAATTGTCCAATATGTCATTTCATGCAGCCGCAGCCGAACTTGTGCCGCTGTTCATAGTGGTATTCTCGGTCTCTGAAGCTGGGTGAAGATAACTAAGAAGCCTGGTTTTTGCTGGCTACATAAAATGTGAGACGAAGCTATTAATCAAAATGAAAAAGAAAAGACAAATCTGTGAAAAGTCAGTACTGGCGCATAAATGGCGCGCCGATGAAAAACGTCGGCGGCGGCGGCGGCGGCGCGCCGATCAGTTCGCGTCGGCGGCGGCGGCGCGGCGAAAACTCTTGGCGGCGGCGCGCCGACCAGTCGGCGCACACCTCTAGCTCTAACACACGGAAGGGGCCGAGGTAGTGGGGGTGAAGCGGGGTGCGCACAGGACCGTACCGCAAAAGCACGTGTGTCGCTGTTTTTAGGTCCATACTGATGTACGCTGCACGTGGCTGGCCGCGTGTAGGCTGCGGACGAATGTGTCGAAAGACGTCGCGCAGCTGGTCGACGTACTCTGTTGCTGTTAGCTGGGTGGCACTACCACTTAAAGGGCCCCTAAACCACACAGCGGTCGAAATTTAGTTTAAGGGAGGAAGTTGTGCTCTATTTTACAACGAACACGCAACCATGACAATTTTTCGAAACGGTGCCGTAATAGTGGAGTTTACACGCGTTTGATGATAGAAACGTGACTGTCGCCTTGTTCCCTCTTTCCTACGCTACCCTCTTCCAAAACAGCTCCTCATCATCCTAACGCGCTGTTCGAGACAGCGTCTACTTCGCCACTCCGACGACGCAGCTCGCTGTCAACTGTGCTGTGTGTGCCATCTGGGTGCACTGATCGTTAACTAACCGCTGTTGCTGTTGTGCCGGCCCGTGCCCCTACGAATCGTGCCGGTATGGACCCTGTGTTGCGTTACAGGCCGCAGATGTCGATTCGTAAACGGCAACACGACCAAGAGCAGCAAGGTGCGCGCGAACAGCTGCTTGGAAAGTGACCGGGAGTCGTCGGTTGTCGTTCGGCCAATAGCAAGCATCGAAAGTGGTAACGTCATCGAGTTTCACTGGTGATGTCACACATGTCAGTGGTGGAAATGGCGGGTACCGGAAAGTAGTAGCTATTTTTTTTTTTTCAAAATTGTGGCGCACCCGCTACCTGTAGCGCTGCGGCGTGTGGCATCGTTGATCGTGGTGGCATTCTGCATGCGATGCGCTTGTTTACTTGAATTGTTTGGGAAAACATCGGAGGGGGCTTAGGGGTCCTTTAATGCGTGGCGATAAGACACACGCACGTACACACATACACACACACAAAGAAAGGAAGGTTCGAACTACGTGTACTTTGAAGTTCGCAAGTGCTTAGAATTATTTTTTTTTGTGGATCGATAGTTACTTTGATTTGGTGCCATATTGATCCATACTGTGCCTCGTTCACGTATCAAAAGTGGCGCCAGTTGCTGCGACCTCTAACCTGAAGCGGTGACCCGTGGTTATAAAATTGAGGGCTCGATAGCATTTGCAGTCAGAAAAGCTCTTGCAGCTCTGTTGGCCGTTCAATGAGTGCCCTCATTATCAGTTTATGTTTTGGAGAGCTCGTCTTTGACTCAAAAAGAATATATGTTGGCAAGGAGAGTTGCGGATACTATTGACTATTTAAATCAAAACAAGGATGATGCTGGACGGACCCAATTTGCGTTCATTATAGTATCAAGGGTTTTAAACGAAGGGCTGAGGAGCCACTGGTAGACATACTGGAAATGTTCATAATTGGGTGTGTTTAGTTTGTAGAGCGAGTAAACTCATTGAATGCACAAGACAGCGCTTATCAATTCTATACAATGTGCTTTATGAAATTGAAATCAAAAATGCATGCACATTCAAAGCAAACGAACATGACATGTTTGTTGCGCAACTATCGCTCTCGCACTTTTTATGCCATTGAATCTTGCCCGGCGACAGTTTGAAGGCATTTATTAGGTACGTGAGACTTTAGTACGTTGGAAGCGCCCTATGAACCAGGCATTATTTGCATATATCCATGTAAGTGCATCAGTGTTCACAAATGAATAAAGAAGTTACAACACAATAAAGTCTTTTGGTTAGTAGTGCGCACATAGCTCATGCAGCTAAACAAAAAATACATATAATATATTTCGATGTCATAAGCCATGCACGTGCATCAAACCTGTGACTATATATATATATATGTCTGGCAACCCATTATTATTGTACACATCACCAACAATAGCCTGTTTTGAATATTCTGAGATATTTTGGTTCTGTGTGGCTGTAATAAAAAGGGCAAGAAAAAAAAAAAAACAGGTGACTGCCAACTATGTGAAAGCATCTTTTTCATCCAAAGCTGCTTCACCACACTGGAACACAGAACCACCAGTCATGCAGTTTGCACTCATCCAATTTTAACCCTGTGAGTGAATACAGAGCATTTATAGTCATTCAAGAAAAAAAATCAACCTCAAATCACATACTGAATTGAAATCACAATGTGAACAGCGTCCTTGAAGGCGTACGTATACAGGATTCGGCGACAAGGATACTAGGGCATACAGGGGGGGGGGGGGGATAGGTCGGGCTCTGGGGGGTGGGTTACAACCTCCTACTCCTCCGTCTGTGCGCCAATAATGATTTTCCAGTTCCGTCATTCCTGTTGTCAACGTTCTAAGTAGGCAGGGTAGCGCATCGTAGAGTGAGTCGCAAATCGGACGAATTGACGTAGCCGAGGCCTGATTTTCGCTTATAGGCTGAACACAGAAACAAGCGCTTTGTAAAACGATAAGATTATAGCCAGTAAAGTAATATTGCTGAACATAGCCTGACAGCTCGACAAAGTCGGCTTCTATGTCATGCTCTAAACTAATCTGGCTAGCAGGTCAGTGTCTTTCCCGTAAGAAGTCGTTCGTTTCCGTAAGTATTTTTCGTGGAACATGGGGGACCTCAATACGGACCCAACGACGCGAAAGTCTTCAAACCCCTTCCTAAAATGTATTAGAAGCGCCTCTTGGAGAGTGGCAACTGCTTGCCACGCCTGCTAAGGCGATCTCATACATATGGTGCACCTGTTTCTGACTCACTTTTATGAGAGCCCACAGCTTCCCCCGTTCCCAGTCCGTGATGCGCACAGCTCATTACACTGTTCCTGGTAAAGAATTTGTCACTCGTGTTTTCACGACCCCCCTCATCGGGACAAAGGCACATCCTGCGTGGACAAACACGAAAAACCAATCTTGGGCCCTCTTGTAGTAGTATGAAATTATCCGATGATTAAGTAGTCGGTAAAAGTTTTGAGGGTGTTTTAGCAGCATCGACTCAATAGCGTCTGGCTAGTCAGCTCTAGTAACGTTAGCAAGTTATAGTTTAGCGGGTTTGGCAGAATAGCGGGATTGAAATGCACATGCATAGTACGCTAAACACCGTAGCGTTTACCGTACGCACGCTATCTTTCAGATTTAGCGTTACCGTGTTTGCGTGGTTTATACGCTGTGTACAAAAAAAAAAAAAAAAAACATGGCGGTAGTTTTAGACGCCCACTTCGAACTCAACGTATAAGTCATTTGGGATGGATCCGCCTCTTTCGTAACAAACAAACTACGTAAAATGGCTTTGCTTGCCTTCAGGTAGCTTCGACGACCGCGTCGTAAACGGTCTTTTACGATGTTGAAAGACTCAACAAAGAGGCGCTGTGGTGCAGGCACACGGCACCAGTGTACTCTTTCTAGCGTTTTCTTGTGAAAACGCTTCCAAATGCATGACGCTAGCAGTTGAAAGAGAAGCAATGAAAATAAAACAATCTATCTCGCTATAAAAATTAAAGACTTGTTGCGTTGCTTAATTGTTTTTTTCGAATAAATTTAAGAACAACACATGCAGAAACCCCAAGGTGAAGGTATGTTGCACTGGTTAGAAAGCGTTTATTTTCTCACAGTAGGATTGAATCACCAGGTGTACGCTTCCGGCCATTGCAGATGCCACTTTTTCCGTGCGCTGCCGGCGGCTTGGTCCTCGGCGTTCGCCATAGCCGCTCAGACTACTGGAATGCCGAGTACACGCACGACTGCCGAGCACGCTCTCCCGCTTGTGAAAAATGGCAAGCGCGAGTAAGAGCGTCATGACGTGATATTTCCGCTGCATTCTATAACCACGTTTCCGAAGTTCCCTTCAGCACTGTGGAGACTTCAGGGCCCCTTAGCGAATATTTAGATTAGCCTCTCTGCATGAATCGATCCGTGTCGCTTCGTCTGCTGAGCGTCTCCCTGGCGTCGGCGCGCTCGCGTTCAGCGAGCATACGACTGCGTCGGAAAAAAAATATAAAGTGACGGCACACATCGACGCTTGTATGCTACGCTTCAAGTTTGTCGCGTTTGTAATTGTGTTAGATTTATGTATTGAAGCTTCGGAAGCCGTGTATTCGCCACTATACTGTGCCATTTTCATGAACCATTATGAAATTCTTGATGCTTTAGGCTTAGAAGCGTACTTGAAGGGGCCCCGCAACACGTTTTGAGCATAGTCAGAAAACGCTGCCGATCGGTTGTAGACGTTCCCGAGAACACGCGAACCAATATAACACTGCACGTGGCCTGCAATTCACAATAAATTGTCCTTCAGCTGAAAATTGCTTTCTATTCTCTTGACAAATGACAGAGGAAGCTCAAAAGTCACTCGCAGAAGGCCATAAATCAGTCATTGGCTGATTTGAGCATGACTAGAACATGGCGCATTCAGTCGTTGCAGGGATCACCGCGGGAGGCCGTGACTTGTCCACGCGTGCAAGCGCGATCACACTAAAAAATCGCGTATTAGAAGAAAAAAAAAGTGCCTAAGGTCACGAGGCGTGCGTGGCGTATTTTCTTTGCCCATGGGAACACCCCCCCCCCTCCACCTGCTTAGCTTCTTGGGCTTTTGTCGAGGCGCGAGTAGAGAGAATGCAATCGCAGCGTGTGACAAATCTTTGTAACACCGCTCATACTGGACAGATTCACAAAATTTCTGTGGAGTTGAATTTGTCAGACAATAAGCTCTGATAGTGAATCTATTCCATTGTTAGTTGACAGTCTTTCAGGGCCCCGTTAAAGCAACAGCTTATCTCGCAAATAATGAAACTGCTTACCTGATACTTTGTTCTGATCACAAGATGACACAAAGCGATAGCTAATTAGACCATTCATTTGTTTCTTTGAGCACTTTAGGTGCGCGTCAAGAGCAAGTTTGGGTTGAAGCGGGTGGTCGAGTCTGCACGGGCGCTGCCATGTTGGAAATTTCTGGCGCTCACTGGCTTCGAGGCAACTCTTTTACCACCGTGAAAGTGTTGGTCAAACACTGTTTCCAGAACAAACTGATTCTGAAAAAAGATCGCTTTCTGTCGTCTGTCTGCACGCGGAACTCTTCTTCGGAAAAAAGTCTTCTTGCTTAAAAGACATTTTAGGGCCCGTGTGACATGGGTATTACGAATAACAGCCTAGTTTTTGATATCGCTTCCCATTTCGAACATACCTCGGCCTAATGCGAAGATCAGTGTAAACAAATATGCAACATCAAAATTTGTGCTTTTGGTGCGTGGTTCATGTTCATTTATTTTTACTAATAATGAAAAAGTAGTAATACTTCAGCGTGCAGGTATTCAGGTTAGCGTTCCCAGCGTTATCTGTTCAATTTTTTAACGCATTCACTCTCCGCTAGGTGAAGCCGCCGTCTCAACGTGGACACCTAACGCTATCCCACTAACCTAAAACGTGCTGTCCGCAACGATCATTTGTGGCATAGTAACGTTATTCCCTTAACCCCTGCCAGCACGCTTGCGCTCAACTATTGTGACGCACCACAGACGCAATCCGCGGGCTGCCCCGCCGCGGTGGTCTAGTGGCTAAGGTACTTGGCTGCTGACCCGCAGGTCGCGGGTTCGAATCACGGCTGCGGCTGCTGCATTTCCGATGGAGGCGGAAATGTAGGCCCGTGTGCTCACATTTGGGTGCACGTTAAAGAACCCCAGGTGGTCGAAATTTCCGAAGCCCTCCACTACAGCGTCTCTCATAATCATATGGTGGTTTTGGGACGTTAAACACCACATATCAGTCAATCAAGTAATCTGCGGGCTCTGCACGTGTGCGAAAGCGGCAGTACTGCAGTGAAAGGAGACGCACATTATTCCCACTTATGGTATTACGATAGCACTTTTATGAACACTCTCTTCTAGATTTTACCGCCGGCATTACCGTCATTCACCGTATATGTATACTCGTCTATATATGTGAAAACAAAAGAAAAATAATCCAGAAAAAAGACTTCGGCGCGCGGAACTCAACGTTTGACCTCATGTTTGTAAGTGCGAGACGTTAGCCACTGAGCCACAAAGGAGCATCTCCGTCAACGTGCAAACGGCAAGCTATTTATATCTACCACTGGCGATGGCAATCTCGCGAGAACTATCGTGTTTTCAGCATTACCAGTGAGATGGCGCAATGAGCGCGCGTCGCCAGATTGTCACGACGGACGCGGTGGCACGTGCTCTCATCTCCCATGCGTACTTTGCCCCGCGAAAAGGTGAGGGCGTGGACGCTCACTCGTGCGCGCCCTCATCTCGCGATGGGGGCTTTCACCGGAACGCCTTGGGCTTTCACCGGAACGATTCTGTTGTAGTACTGGGTGCACAAATGTCACTGCACTCGCTTTGCAGTCTTTGTTTGCGAAAAGGGCATGCTTTTCAGTCACAGCGAAGTAACTACTGAGACGCCTATTCGCGTTCATCTCTACCTGTGAGTACGTTTCGCACGTAATTCGTGCATGAGAAACGTGGGGCACGTTTTGGTCTGCTTGCCATTTTTCGCGTGACCTTCCGATTTGTTGCTATCGCGTTCATTGCTTTCCCTCTGCGGCAAAGCTGTGGCTTCTTTTTCTGCCTTAGATGGCGCTTCCCGTCATGACCAGTGGTGCCGCTGGACATTGCTGTGGGAATATACTGCCGCTAAGCCTTTCGTTGCTTCGTATGTGCGTGCTGACCCGCAGCCTTATCTCTTCTGGGGATACGAAACATGTCGCAATTTATCTGGTATGATCGCGGCCCCACGCATGTAGCTGTTTCGGGGGGCGTGTCTCGAATGGTCGACGCTATACATTGCAATTAAGCGTGCATTCCAAGATATGTAACTGGTAGCGCAACTTCCATAGAAGCCCTTGCATCAAGTAGTTGAAGGTTCGTTGCCCTGTCACCATCTACGTACGGAAGGGACAACTAACAGCTTACAAAAAATTAAAATAAATTTTGACGTCACAACTAGAAGCGGTAGTGGTGTAGTGAATTTGCCCTACATGGCGCGAAATTAATTTTTTTCTTCATTGCTGGCCTTTCATGCGCAGTTTTAAATATGCCATTTTACTGTGCCTTATGGCTCGCTAATTACATGTGTGAGAGAAGAAGAAGACCAACAAGAAAGATTGAGGCAGCAAAGTTGTTTTATTAGCCAAATGGTGTACTCGCAATGTGTACCGAAAGCTTCACAGATGAAGTTGTGACAACTTTTCACGAGAACAACAGCATAATAGTCCGCAAATATCACGTTGCCCAGTAATGAAAAACCACTGCAGTGAAACAGAAGCCTTGAGAATATTGCTTTAGAACTGTAAAGTACAGCGTCTCGTTGCTTAGCGTGTCGTGTTCACCGTCACCAAAGGCGAGAGCACGGTGGTCGTGCGCCAGCGAAGGCAGTAACAGGAGCGGCTATCTGCCCATTCTGTGAGCTGATTCAGCTCGGAAATGTCACACCAGTGAACAGTACATGAGCAAACAAAATAACTATGATTATGAGAAACCAAAACCACCTTATGATTATGAGAGACGCCGTAGTGGAGGGCTCCGGAAATTTCGACCACCTGGGGTTCTTTAACGTGCGCCCAAATCTGAGCACACGGGCCTACCACATTTCCGCCTCCATTGGAAATGCAGCCGCCGCAGCCGGGATTCGAACCCACGACCGGCGGGTTAGCAGCCGAGTACCTTAGCCACTAGACCACCGCGGCGGGGTAAAAGTAAAAGAAGCTAAAACTATGTAGCCAAGCCAACTCAAATTCAAGCATTTCAATAAACGCATTTTCCCGACAGGAGCTTGGCTGCCATCTTTGCCAATTAAACAAGCGGCACCACACTTTTTTTCAGTCATATCAGGCTTGCGGAGAATGGATTTAGTCATGTATTCATGCAAAATCAATAGCTGCTCAAATTATGGGTCCAAGTTCTTGTGCTCACCAGTTGTCCTCAGGAAACGCTGTTTTCGCGGAACTAGAAACCACTTGGTTAGCACACCACGGAAAACATGCGTTGCCCGATTGAAGGCTGTTGCGTGTGCCGTGATTTCAGCGAAAAAAAAAAATCCATTTGCTCCAATCGCTCTTTTTGCAACCACCGCTAATGGTGGTTTCGTTTCACAAGGACCACGAACGGCCTGCGATTTTCGCTCTGTGACTATTCGCAGAGCGAAAACGTTTCTTGCCACCGTTCGTTCTGGCAGACACTGTAGCAACAGTACTGAAAGTTGGGCGAGTTGGTTCTCATTCATGGCTTCTTTGCGCAAACAGGTACACCGCCGTGTTGCGCCCGTGTTGTTTGCCTCTTTTCCTTGTGTCTGTGTACGTGTTTGCGCAAAGAAGTCATGAAAGACACTGTAGAATTTTTCAAATATAATGTAACAATCTGTGCGTTGATATTATTAAGTTTCTATGAACGGTAATGAAGGGCACTTGTGTATCGTCATGTAAGAACTACACTTTCAAATGCGCAACAGCGGCCATCGTCAAAACAAACACGTCCACGCAGTTTCTACAGCTTGGCTGGCCCGGCCCTATTTCGACGGGTCCCGAACATAAATCTCCACTGCGATCAGAGCGAAAATTTTCAGCAAGTTGAAAGCTCGGCGCGGACTGCGGTAGCGACCTCGCCTTTTTTTCGCTACTTTTTGTGTCGTGTGAAACGGCCCTAAAGGGGCCCTGAAACACGTTTGGGACAGCCTTATTTAGCAACGAAGCGCGTGTAGCGATGATTCCTGAGACGAATGCAACACGAATAATGGAAATTGGTGCACGGAAAGTCAAGTTATGAGTCCTCAACGTTCAAAACTCGAGCAGACGATGACGAGAAACGTTCTCTTTCACATTTCACTCGACTGATGACGTCAAAACGCGCTTGCAATCACTGCGCGCGTCTCACAAATACACTTTGGAAATGTCACCTCATTGTGGTTTTCACACAATACCTCACTACCGCTCTTTTTGACGGCGTCGTTACCATGGTTATTGTGAACGACGTGTGTATGTGTGTATCTTACACTGTGTAAGATACACACATACGCTTTGGGCGGGGTCACTTCTCGGTTTGCATGCAAAACGCGTTCCATGGCAACGCCGGCGCCCACTTCCTGTTGCATTCTTTGCTCGCTAAATACTCGGCATACGTTTCCACTTTCAGTTGCCCGCGTAACATAGCCTCCTTCGCAGGCTAAGTAAAGTGTTCGTTGTTCCGAAAATACGCCCTGCCGCGGTGGTCTAGTGGCTAAGGTACTGGGCTGCTGACCCGCAGGGCGCGGGTTCAAATCCCGGCTGCGGCGGCTGCATTTCCGATGGAGGCGGAAAGGTTGTAGGCCCGTGTGCTCAGATTTGGGTGCACGTTAAAGAACCCCAGGTGGTCTAAATTTCCGGTGCCCTCCACTACGGCGTCTCTCATAATCATATAGTGGTTTTGGGACGTTAAACCCCACATATCAATCAATGTTCCGAAAATACGTCATTACGAAACAGGAATGATTTCTTTTTGAGAAAGTATAAAAAAAGGTTTTTGCTGTTTTTAGCATTCACTCGTATGGCCTAGCTACCACCACATGAATAGTGAATATTTCTCGCGTCAAGTTAATCAAAATCGAACGGTGTTTGTTGTCACGTCACATGACAAGACGTCACTTCACATAACGAAAATAGCCGACGTGTGTCGCCGCAGTCTAAAATAAAGATAGTTTGTCCCGTGAATTAAAATGAAAACTGCGTGCAATTTCAGCGTTGCCATGTGCGCAACAATATCGGCGTGTTCTACAACAGCACGTGCAGAAACGACGAAAAATACGTGGTCAAAGAGTGTCGCAGGGCCCCTTTAAGCCATCTTCGACAAATGCGTGGTTCACTTGTTTGGCGCAGCTCACTGCGGCTTCCGTTCTCTGCCCACCACCACTTGCTGTCTTTATTTTTCACGTAGTTGGCATGCACGCCAACCGAGCGAGATAAGTGAGCGGGATCTAACTTCTAATATCGCTGATCGAGGGGTGAGAAGAAGAGGAGGCAAGTGCTACGAACTCAAGTCAATAACTTCCCGTGCTTCGCCTAATTTAAAATTCACAAAATAAGTAATAAGAAAACACATAAACAAAATAGAAGTTCTTTACAGGGGTGTAATTTTTTTTCATTTGTACAAACGTGTGAAAGCCAATAACATTCAGATCTACCTCACTTTGTTCAACCGGATCTTAAGATGCCCGGAAGCCGCTACGAGCGTGCATGTTCCTTGAAACCGAAACCAGGGCTGAATTTCCGGGGCCTGCTACGGTCGACGTTACTAGATTAGATAGTCTAGTAACCTAGTCTAGTAACGTTGGCTACGGTGAGGCCATATACGACCAGATGCGATTCTTGATCGATCACACACCAACGCAGGCAGAGTGTCGTACGCCCTATGCAGTCTTGTACGTGTGGAACTGTCAGAGAACAAAATTCAGCGGAATAAATGAAATTGTCACACCGCCATCTTGCGGGTGCATTGTCTCAATAAATTAGTGTATCTGTTCACATCACAGTGTGTGCTTGTCCTTGGTGCTTAAATGCTACGTGCGTAAAGTTAGATAACCATTTGTTGGTTGGATATTACACAATATTTTTTATTGACTATTCCATCCAGTTCTTCGACAGCGTTTGTATTCGACGCAAAAAGGTGTTTTGAAACGTGAGAAGTGCTGACTCTCTGTTATCGTAGTGCATGGTCTTGATAGAGCGCGACCTACTTATGCTTAAAAGAAAGAAAGAAAGAAAGAAAGAAAGAAAGAAAGAAAGAAAGAAAGAAAGAAAGAAAAAGTGTGTTATCAGTTCATTCCACCAATTTTCGTGAGTGAGCCAATCGTCTGATTTATCGGCACATTTTCGGAAGGATCAGTGATTCCATACTGTCAACATAACACGTAATCACAGATAGCGCGCACTTTCAGTCTGATTATTGATATTTTAAAGTAGCACAAGACCTTTCAGTGAAACTCGGATTTTCTATGTGTGAAGACAGCAGCATCGAGTCAAAGGATTTCCTAAATATTCGAACCAGACTTCAATAGAAGAGCCATGGGCGGTCTGTGCTCGTGCTGCAAGCCTTCACAGTTGGCTGTCGACGAGCAGTCAGTGCTCACATCTCATTCACACGCCACAGCCACCCAGCCGGACTACCGATCTATTGCGTCTACCGTAGCACTGCTCAATCAGCCGCCACCAGTGCCAGAAGCGCAGGCCCCATTACCTGCCATGGATCCATCGCCACTACCCGGAACATCGGGGGCACAGTTCTTGACCTTTAATAGGCAGCTGCCGGCATCCACATCTGACGAGACCTCTGTACGGCAGCGCTCTGCATCTGATGCTGAAGCGGAGGAGCCACCAGAATCTCTGGGTGCATCACCACGACCCGAAACATCGAGGGTGCGGTTGGTGACATTTATTGAGCAGATTCCGGCATCCACTTCTGACGACGTCTCTTTACGGCAGTGCTCTGCATCTGATGCTGAAGCGGAGGAGCCAACAGAAGCCCTGGGTGCATCACCACGACCCGAAACATCGAGGGTGCGGTTGGTGACATTCACTGAGCAGCTTCCGGCATCCACTTCTGACGACGTCTCTTTACGGCAGCGCTCTGCATCTGATGCTGAAGCGGAAGAGCCACCAGAAGCCCTGGGTGCATCACCACGACCCGAAACATCGAGGGTGCAGTCGGTGACATTTAGTGCGCAGCTGCCGGCATCAAACCACTAACGACGTCTTTTTACGGCAGCGCTCTGCATCTGACGCCGAAGCGAACAAGAGCTTGGTGCCCCCGTCTGCTTCAAGCCCCAAGCTCGAAGAGCACGAGACGAGCGCTTCATCTGAGGTTGGTCCGAGCAGCAGGCACTAAGAGGAGCTCGTCGCGCCTGACATTGTATTCAAGAAATGGTGAGCAGGTCAGTTGGCTTTTCGGACGTTTGCTATGAACGATGTCACGGACCGTCGATTACCGAATGAAAACGTTTAGATTATAGGTGCCTGCATAAGCTCCGTAATATTTTTCTGATATACCGCCTAGTCGTGAGCTGTAAGGTTTGATTGAAAAAAAGTGAGCTGTCATGACTGGATGTCCTTCCTAAAGCGCACAGTGTGAAGAAAAAAAAATCCAGCACTTTATCGTTTCTTACTGCAGCCACAACCTTTGTACACTGTCGTTCTTTACGAAAAAGAACACGCAAACGTTTGGCCTGCGTCCTGCGGTGGCTGCCTACAGCACCATCAACCGACAAGTGAAGAAAGCATGTTTGCTTTTCGCGTCATCTATGGCCAAGCAAGATAACGAGTTACGGCCGGTAGACAAGCGCTGCTAGATTACGTTCTCTGATCGCTTGCCGCGTGAGTATATCAAACGATATCGGGTGATATCGTTTGATATGTTTGGCACGTTTGATATATGTTGGCAGTGGACTACGCACTGCAGGCGTGAGTAGAGAGTGCAATGTCGCAGCGCTTGTAAACCGGCCATAGCTAGTTATTATTCTTCTCAGCAACAGATGACGCTGAAAGCGAACGTATTTCCTTTTGCTGTCGTTTGATGGTACTGTAGGCAGCCGCCGCAGAGCGCAGGCCACGCGTTCGCGTGTTCCCTTTCATAAAGGACGACATAGTACATGCCCACTTTGATCGGAACAGGGTCTTCTGTTCTACTTCAGTTGCTACTTCTAGCTCAAGCAAATGCACTGTTGTCTCAACGCTCTTTCATTTTAAGGTTGTGTCCCTGCTCCTCAATCAGCCATGATGGCGCAAGTATCCTCCCCTTGCATGTTCAATCTTCAATATGCGGGAGCAGCTGCTTTATTAATCGTCCGCCTGCTGTTTTACTTTTAAGTTAAGTATAGTACATATGAAAACTCAAGTGCGCATGTTTCCATTTGCTTCTGCTACCCTTAATTGTGGAATAAAGCTTTGATTTTATCCTTCACTGCCGCCCCGCCGCGGTGGTCTAGTGGCTAAGGTACTCGACTGCTGACCCGCAGGGCGCGGGTTCAAATCCCGGCCTCGGCGGCTGCATTTCCGATGGAGGCGGAAATGTTGTAGGCCCGTGTGCTCAGATTTGTGTGCACGTTAAAGAACCCCAGGTGGTCTAAATTTCCGGAGCCCTCCACTACGGCGTCTCTCATAATCATATAGTGGTTTTGGGACGTTAAACCCCAGATATCAATCAATCAATCCTTCACTGCCTTCCAGTTTTCTACATCTTGATTTGGTGGTAAACACAATGCGTGTCTATACTTCCGCAGCGTTCTCGTACTTCATGAATTGGCTGCGCAAGCTCGAATGCGCGCCACTGCGTTTATATCACTTCATGCATGTGGCAGGCATTCGGCTGGTTTGTCCACTAAAACGTAGCCAGTTGAGTGCAAATCGACGTTATCTCTCTCTTATCCTCATCTAAAAATGCCGCCGCTGCATATTCTTGCAACGTAAAGAGCCCCAAAGGGCTATTTGGGAGCCGCCCGCCGGTACTAAAGAAATGTGACTATACGCAGGTGATTGATTGATATGTGGGGTTTAACGTCCCAAAAGCACCATATGATTATGAGAGACGCCGTAGTGGAGGGCTCCGGAAATTTCGACCACCTGGGGTTCTTTAACGTCCACCCAAATCTGAGCACACGGGCCTACAACATTTCCGCCTTCATCGGAAATGCAGCCACCGCTGCCGGGATTTGAACCCGCGACCTGCGGGTTAGCAGCCGACTACCTTAGCCACTAGACCACCGCGGCGGGGCGACTATACGCAGGTGTCTCAGGTAACTTTAGCCAGAGTTTAAAAATATGGTGACACACGCAATTACGACGCGATCAAATCCATGTTGCTCACCGTTGCCTGAAGTCAGACTATCTTTTGTGTTCCAAAATATTGTTTAATTAAATCTGTTTAATTAACGAACTGTTGAAGGAACGAAAATGAATAAAAACTTTCAATGAGAAAGTTGTAGACCGGTTCGCAAAACATCCGATTAGACGGTTTTGAATTTTATATTTGTTACGTATTAGTTTTCCTGCTAATTACAAATGCCCGCGAAATAAAAAAATACCACGTGACGAACCCACTCGCGCGTCAGTGCGCACGATGATTCTAGTGCTCCCTAACGTTCAGCATACGAACGACACGCTTCCCTCGCACCGGTTCATGACAGCAATAGGGAGCACAAGCTCAAGTTTGTGCAGTGCCGTTCACTGCTTTAGCGGAAAGAGGGCAAACTTCCGGTCGCCCGGACGGGCCGCGCTTGCTGGGTTTTCCCATTGCGCGCACGGAAAACTTGTTCCTTGGAGCGCTTATCTCGCATTTTGTTTATTTATTTATTTATTTATTTATTTATTTATTTATTTATTTATTTATTTATTTATTCAGAATACTGTCAATCCCGTCATGGAATTATTACAGGAGTGGTGTCACATTGTACATAGTTAAAACAAGCAATACACAGACTAAAAATACAAGTTGCAAGCATTTGAAATTTGAAGCGAATATCATAGTGCAAACTTCGCCGTAGTGATAGGCAGAGAGCCTTTATAAATATAAACAGATGAAATGCTGGGGCTAGCAAAAAAAAAAAATACATTTCGCACGCTATGCGCAGCGATCCTCCGTCATTCTGGAAAGCAGGCACGCACTACTGCTGCATTGTGAGCTGCTACAAAAGTTTAAACTTGACGAAGACCTGCAAACTGCCCGTAAAGTTTTGTCGTTTCCAGTGCAAGCAGTGCGAGAAGCAAAGGTGCCAAGAGTGGATTATGGCAGTTCGCCGATACTCCGTGGTCTTGTTACTTCGACATTTTTTCTGTCGTGCACAGTGCTACAAACTATTAACTGAAAGAAACATGATGGCCTGGCTCATCTTAAAAGAAAGCGTGTTTGTAAACTAAAACTACAGCAAGTAGACAACCAATGTACGTTTCGCATTGTGCTCTGGCTTTCCGAGACAACTATTGGTCGTGCGAAAGCGGTGGAGCTTGCTAGCCTAATGCACTTAAAATACCGTACTGTGAGCCCTGCAAGTGTTTTGGTCAGCTGATGGCTGTGGACTTCTCGTCGCCGCTCAGTGTAAACGGATTTGTGCTGCGAGTTCGCGCAGAGCGTTTGTACGCACAGGTCTTGCAAGCAACACCCACTGATAAGTTAGAATGATGAGGTGTTGTGAGGCTAGGATTGAACTCACGAGTCCGATTCCCGTATTCGCCAGTTGCGTTTCCACTGGAGCGAAACGCAGTAGAAGTGCGCTCTGATTTTGGTGCAAGAATGATACAGGGCGTGTCGGTGTTTCATATTTCAAGCGCACGGTGGTACGGCGCTCAATGTAAACAGAAGTGACGCTTGGTGTGCGTGCACTCTCTGTCCGTTGTCGTCGCACCGTATAGATGTACTTAGATTTCGGTGCATGTTAAAAAAAAAGACCTCAGGTGGCCGGAATCAATAAGGAGTCTCAATCCACCGCGTTCCTCCTGATGATATGATGGGTTTGCCGCGTAAAATAGTATGCTCTTGCATGTGCCCACGCCGCGCACGATACAGCTACCGCAATGAAAACGAGTAGAAAAAGAACAAGGCAGGTGTAAAAATCTCGATGGTTTTGCGGAATTAGACGCAGTTATCAGGGGCAAATCTTGATTGATTGATTGATATGTGGGGTTTAACATCCCAAAACCACTATATGATTATGAGAGACGCCGTAGTGGAGGGCTCCGGAAATTTAGACCACCTGGGGTTCTTTAACGTGCACCCAGGGGCAAATCTTGCTGTTACTGAAAATATTCCCTATCTTAGTGGTTATTGTGCGATATGACGACGACCAATCGAGCTGTAAAACAATCTAATCGATATTCGAATCAGTGAACACGCTGCGTGATCAGGCGTGTATGTTATCCGAAATGAAATATGCGCTGCAAGAAACATGCATCGTCGAAGTGGACATAAAATACTTATTTTTGGTGCGCATTATTATACTTTCAAAGGAGCTGCAAAAAACCAAGAGTGTCATTGAACTTACGACATGACCTTATTAATATCCGATGAAAACCTAGACAAAAGTGAAACTCTTTTGAAACTGAACTCACCGTATTAAAATGGTGCCAGGGACTGGACAGGGCGGACGTAAGTTCAGTCTCTTCACAGTGACCTCCTACTTAATTGAAAGCCGCGTGACAAACTGGACATTCAAGCAAGAGAAATCCGAACGCTATATACAAATGCACGCGAAATCGTGGTGGTAGTTTGCTGACACCTCCGAGAAGACGCGATTGCCCCAGCAAATGCGCGTTTTTCGGTAACATACATATAGAATTCGCGCCGTGACATCACTTTTAATGTCATAGAAAGGCAGCTGTCAACGATCAACATTAACATAGCACTCGCTCAAAGACATCGTGTTTGACTTGCTTGATCCCGCAAAGGTTGTCAATGAATCGCTCTCGGTTCTGATAAGACTCTCACCGTGAAAACGTTTTTATAATCTTTTTAAACCTTCGCAGCAAGCCACAGGTGACGCTGCACGTGGAGGGCGACCAGATAACAGCGCGTGCAGAGCGCGTGAACGTGCTGAGATAGCGCAGGCAGAAGGCGGGAGCGGGGTACCGAGTGACCGGCTTTTGCTTGATTGATATGTGGGGTTTAACGTCCCAAAACCACCATATGATGATGAGAGACGCCGTAGTGGAGGGCTCCGGAAATTTCGACCACCTGGGGTTCTTTAACGTGCACCCAAATTTGAGTACATGGGCCTACAACACTTTCGCCTCCATTGAAAATGCAGCCGCCACAGCCGGGATTTGATCCCGCGACCTGCGGGTCAGCAGCCGAGTACCTGCACTAGACCACCGCGGCGGGGCGACTGTCTTTTGCTAAAAAGGTGGTGAAACGAGTGTGGCGCAGCGCCCGCTGGCCGAGGTTGAAAGCATTGGTTTTGCGTCGTACTCTATTGTTTGTTCACAGTGTTCAGGTGCATATTCGCTGCTTCAAATACTACGGACATTAGCTGTCCGGACAGAACAGAAATGCGCCAGCAGACATCAACTCTCGAGCATCCATGATAAATGGTGCTTTATCTGAAACGTCAATAGTTATGTACACGCTCTAATATGCCACTGTACAATGAAACATTCAAATACTTGACATATTAAAGAGACAGGGCGTGCAAACACGTACACAAGAGAGAAGACACCGCGAACGCTGACTAAAAGAAAAAGGCGTGCAGCTGCGGCTATGAGGTGTACAACAACAACAAAGGAAAACTTATCAGCGCAAGTTTGTCTGGCACACGTGAGGGTCTATGTGAGAGAAAACTTTTCGGGTACTTGATTTCTTTTTTTCTTTTTGTAAGATGATGGACGGTTCAAGAGTCCGAAATCTTATGAAGAAACAAGTATCGAAAAAAGTTCTGGTAGGACTTGTACTTTCTCATCAGAGCAGTATTATTCTGGAAGCGCTGCGCAAGTTTTTCCGCGAGATGCAACTACAGAAGTTATTGTAAATAGTTTTCGGGCAAAGATTTTTCTTCATCATCAACATCCTCATTATCATCATCATCATCATCATCAAGAAGCATTCGTAGTGTCCAGCTCTTGTCCTGTCGTTTGCCCTGCTTAAATATTATCAGTGCCTTCTCTCTCCTCTTTTCTCTGCCCCTTTCCTAACGCTGAGTAGCAGTTCACACAAGTGATTAGGCCGATCTCTCGCCTTTACTGACGCAATAAACCTCTCCGTCGTGTCCCAAAATCACGATATGGTTATGAAGGAAGCGCAGTGGAGAGCTTCGGATATTTCGACCACTTCAAAGTGCGCACCAAAAACTAAACACTAGCCGCTAGCCTTTCGCCTCCATCGAAGTTCGACTGCTGTGGCTGGGATTCGACCCAGCGACCATCGGGTCAGCAGTCTAGTTCCAAAACTACCAGATCACCGCGGTGGGTTTCAAGTGGGTGTGATGGTAATTGCATCGGTCACTCAATAAAGAAAGGAGACGCATGCGCAAGGCCTCGTCCTGGTGGCAGGCATAACACTCACACGGTCAAAGAAAGAATGTGTGTGGCTCCATGGAAACGCAATGGCAGATCCCGCAGATAATTAAATGTTTTCACTTCTACATTCAAGCCATCAAACAGCCAAAAGAAAGAAATAATTTTGATGTCTTTTTACCCTGTGTCTAGTAAGTCCGGCCCATTCAATAAATAAGGAGTAGCCGGTGCTTGCGCGCCAACCTCTCTTTATAACATTTTGATATAATTAATAATAATAAAACAAGACCGGGTGAAGCACTGCTTCCGTATATCCCCATTTTAGCGCTGTACGATCATCAGTCAAGGGCACACTCACTAACACACTTCATTACATTCAAACCATCAAGTCAGTCTCAATTGCTGATGTCCCGAAAGTCTCCTTCAAAACGCTGAAGAATGCATTTGCAGGCTTGTACATACAACATTCACGGATTCAAACGCGAAATTAAAATGTTTAGTTAACGACTGGTATGCGGCATTGATTGAGATGCATGTCATGTCTTGAAGAATCAGGTCTCTAGAGGTAATGTTGTCTCTATCATGGGCGTCGGCCTGACGCTGTCATCGGGGTAGAAACCCATGTCGCATCGCGGATGTGAGAAGGGGATGGTGCTGGTGTAGCTTGGGCTGTGACAAGTGCCCTTTTTGCAGCTCCCTGCCGATGCTCATGAGCCCTGAGTGTCGTTCGGAGCGAAATTACGCTGATATGACTCAACCAGAAGACGGTGCAAATGAAAGTATGGGCGTTACTTAGCCCTAAATTTTCCCGTTTACACCTGTGAGTATACATGTATAACGCAGGCCTTAACGTGAAGCAGATGAACTTTTTTGTATTGGAAAGAAGGCGCTGATACCTAATATGATCAAAATGATGAACGAGTAATTTGAAACGCAAAATCTTTGCGCGCCATCTTCGCCATAACCTAACAGCTGGCTTTTGCAGGTCATTATGTGACGTGCAAGAAGGTATCAGAAGAAAAGACAACTTCTTACAGCAACCGATGTTCGAGTCAACACATTTGCTCGATGGCACCCACAGGTTTGACGAGCCCGTGTCGAAGAGTACTTTGAATGATTGCGGTGGTGTGCCCAAGGTTACCACGCCGACGTACCGCATCTGTTGTAAAAGAGGGGTGGGGGTTAATTTGTGCTATTCCTATATATTCTTACGCACGTTTCTAGAAAGGACAGATAACTTCATGTACGTAGCATCAATCTTCGCATTATCAACAGCCTTGGACTTTTCTCACAGACTAGTGTGAATTCGCGAGATGCCTTCTGTGCACTTCTACATTGTATGAGAACGCGAGAAGAGCAACTTTATACGTTGTTGTTAGGTGTCTGGTAAACACAACATAACGCCACGTCACGTTTAATATACGTCACGCTCGTGCTAGCATATAAAACACGTCTGCGGACACTGCTTAGATCTATACTTTATCAACGAATGGATGAAGTGAGCTGATGAATAAAAAAACGGTTTAATTCATTCTCATCTATATGCCAGATTAGGATAGGAAAAAGATGAATGTATAATAGCCGGTGAATTATATCAGAAACACTGTGTAGCATGTCTAGATCAACGTGCTGTTATAGGAATCCCTTTGATGCGAGTTCATGATTTTTTAAACAGCCTTGTTATTTCACCATACGCTACCTGACATTAGCAGTGCACAAGTCATATTTGCGTCGGTGATAGGTTGGAGACTTTGCGTGATAGCAAATTCAAATTCACGTGTTCTCCAGAATATCATGCATATCTATGTCCACAATGTTTCCTTATAACGAAACATCAGATCTGCATCGGTACGCAAATTTAATTGTGTGTGATGGTACTTGCCGAATATTTTTTTCCCTGATGGCTGTTTCACTTGGTCGAGAAAACACTACAAGCTCCATACTGTCACGACAAAGTGCATTTTTTCTTTTTTTTCTCTCTCACTCTCTCTTTACATTCGTGGATACATATGTCCATTCTAGATAAGCTTCATTTTTCTATTAGGAAAATCAGGTCCATATAGTTTAACTGTACAGTGAGCCACGCATTGAACGCACACAAACTAGCTAAAGTTTCCAATTTTATGATTGATGCGTCGTGTAAGGAAATGAAAACAAATGCAAATTATTACGTCGCACAGACTTACGCAACTTAGCAAAACGCACGCAGTTTTTCGTGTACACACCACGTGTTTTATAAAGCTCGAAAAAATTAACGGGGCGTAACGAAACTTTGCAGAAATTGTAGTATATCTTTGTGTACGTGTAACGTCAGACACCTTTTTTCTAGCAGAACGCAAAGAAATCACAGCTTTGCCCCAAAGGCAAATCAATGAATGCAATAGCAACAAATTGGAAGACCACACGCAGAATTGCAAGCAGATCGAAACGTGCCCCTCGTTTCTCACGCACAAATGACGCGCGAAACGTACTCACAGGTACATATAAACACGAATAAGCATCTCAGTTGTTACTTCGCTGTGTCTCAAAACCGCGCCCTTTTCGCAAACAGAGACTGTGCAACGATTGCAGTGACCTTTGTGCGCCCGGTAACTAAAGCAAAATTGTTCCGGTGAAAGTCCAAGGCCAGCCAAGACGTACGATTGTTCCCACCGCGAGATAAGCGCGTGCGTTAGCGTCCACCCTACTCCCTTTCCGCGGTGCAAAGTACGCGTGGGAGATGACAGTGCGCGCCACCGCGTCATGACGATGTGGCGACGCACGCTCATTGCGCCAGCTTGCTGGTAATGCTGAAAACATGATACTTCCCCGCGGGGTGGTCGTCAGCAGCGGGAAGTGGTAGGTATAGATATCTTGCCGTTTGAATCGTGAAGGAGGTGCTCCTCTGTGACCCAGTGGTTAATGCCTCGCACTCACGATTCAGATGTCTGAAGTTCGACTCCGTGCGCCACAGTCTTTTTCTGTTTTTTTTCCTTCCTTGCGTTTACACACACACACACACACACACACACACACACACACACACACACACACACACACACACACACACACACACACACATATATATATATATATATATATATATAGAGAGAGAGAGAGAGAGAGAGAGAGAGATTCGTATACATATACGGTGAGTGACGCCGGCGGCAACATCCAGCCGAGAGTGTCTATTGAATTGCTATCGCAGTAAGAAGAAAATGTTGAGAAAAAGACAGAATTTAAGCTGCATATGTTTGCCTAGGACTCACATACTCCAAGTCGCTAGGTTAGCGTTGTACGCGTATGTATAGTGAGACAACGAGTTGAGATTTCAAGGGAGATGGTTGTTTTTTTTCCACTGCCCAGTCCTTTTTTTTCGTACCGACTACACGCTTCTGCGCGCGCAGCCCTTCTCAGGGCTGCAGATGAGACCCCCCGTCCTCAGATACCGGCCCAACGAGGGAACAACATTCCTAGAATGGATGCAGAAGAATGCATCTTTAAGCAATCGAAAGCCAAGGACACGGAAACTCACGTCCTTGAAGCTGACAAAGTCGCACTGACAAGCTCAGCAAGAGCCGCTGGCTATCGCTGAACAGCAAAGCTTGGCCGCAGGCGCGCAAGGAAAATAGCGTACCAGGCACTCCTCAAACGACAACATCGGAGATGGAAGCTTCGCCCGCCTCCTGTTCCTCCTGGAAACACCGCACGTTACCCTCGTCGCCTCCTGCCACTTCGGACGCGACGTGGGCGGCAACTGGAGCGCCTGCGTTCGGTTTTCTTACCTCCCCTCTTCCCCCCAACCTGGCCACCGTCAAATCCTTGGTGCCCAAAACACAGTTTCAGGCCTCTTATGCAACAGTGGAAAAAACGGCAGCACCATCCGCTTTCGACCAGTAAGGAAAGAAATGCAACTTTCTTGCTGTGTCACGTGATGCCATCGTGGCATTCCTCACTGGAATCCCGACTACTCGGCGTGCCCATGTCAACTTCAACGCAACATCATTGCCGTGGACATCGGTCCCTCATAAGACCCTTCACACTCTTACAAGTGCACAGAAGTTTCGACATCGAAGTGAAGTCGAAACTTCTCGTCACTAACTCCTGCGCGGGCATCATCTATGGTGTTGACGCGAACATTCGCCCAGACGAAATCGCGGCCAACCTGGTATCAGCCGTGCCTGCCGTGTTCTGCGCCCGTCAAGGCCGGTGTCTCACACTGACCTTCAAAGGCACTACATACCACCGGAGGTGTCAATATTCAAGCTTCATAGGCCTGTCCGTGCTCGTCTCCCACGGCCCCTTCGATGTGCCCACTGCGGTCGATAGGGCCATGCCACTGTTATACGTGCTCGCGTGGCGAGCGCTGCATCCGTTGTGGCGGCAGCCATCCCGAGGTCCCGTGGACCACAGAACACCCATTCTTCCTCACCTGCAAGGGCAACCATGCAGTGAACGAACCACGCTACTCGTCCTGGCAGGTTCAGCGCAAGGCCGCCGTCACACTCGCCTCTTCGGATATGGCTCTGTGACGCGCCGCCGAGCGCTGGAGCACACCAGGACGGCTGTAAACAACACCGACAAGCTGGACAGTGCGGCGGTCTAGAAGGGCTGCTTGTTCCGCGACACTCTCTCCGGTAGCGGCCGAACGACATCGGCGACACCCGCACACCTTCCCTCGAGTACGCCGGCTCATCCAACAATATCGACCACCACCCCGCCCGCTTTTACGCTCATACGAGCGCGCCGACTGTCACCACCGAACCAAACGATGCGGTGTTGACCGCACTCGCTGCGGCCTTACGTGCTGTGTTGGTGTTTCTGCCGACTGACTCTCCGGTTCACGTATTATGTGCCATAGCTCTTCCCACACATGACGCCATTGCACCAGGGATATTGCCGGCCAGCAATGCATACGTACATATCGAGTCCAACAGGATTCACTTCCCTGAGTGCTACATTTTAGCGGCAAAGCTCCTTTTAGTTTAACCTTGTCCTGCGTGTTGTGTAATCGAGAGAAGAGATGAGAAAAAAAGGAAGGCAGTATCTTTCGAACAGCAAACATTATAATGGACGGCGCTGTCTCTTAGTACATGTGAACCGCGGTTGAGTGAGGATATTCTAGATGGCGCTGTATGGCTACTCTCCGATTGCCTGCTGCGCGGGTTGTGTCTGGGTGCGCGAGGAAGGAGTACTTCCTCCAGTCTACTGGATAGCCAGCCACTGTACGTGGCGGATTGTTGGTGGGACATGGACGAAGCAGAATGGCGGGCGCGTTGAAGACGCTTGCGCTCGGCTTCTTTGGCTCGCGTCTCGTCGGTGTTACCCGTGCGCCGGCTGCATTCTCGAACGCGGTTAGACGCATGCACGGACCGATGAACACACGGACGCACAGACAGACAGACAGACAGACAGACAGACAGACAGACAGACAGACAGACAGACAGACAGACAGACAGACAGACAGACAGACAGACAGACAGACAGACAGACAGACAGACAGACAGACAGACAGACAGACAGATGGACTGATGGACGGACGGATGGACAGACAGACAGATAAAAAGACAGAGTGGCGGAAGCATGGACAAACGGACGGACGCGCGACCGGGCGCATGGATGGACGCATGGATGGACGCACGGACGGACCGACAGAAGCACGGATGGACGTGCGGACGCTTTGCCCCGCTCATAATCTTTCACTCCTTGGATATGCTGTGATTTTTTTGTGTTTGAGCTACGCGCCCCGGCGAGTGCATCGCGCCCTCAAGCTTTATGCGTCCTCTGGCCCTTTAATGCTTTTTCTTCGGTGAATATCTTTCCCGGCCTCCTTGGTAGCTTTACCAGTCGACTGAGCATGGCGGTGGTTTCGGCGCGCGCTGAGGGAGGTGGATCGAATGAGCCTTATTTTCCTTATTTTTTTGTGGAATCTTTTATTTCCAAGGGGAATAAAAGATACTCCATTTCTGTGCCGCCTGTTGAGGTGTCCTCGTAAGGAGAGACAGTTACGGGCTGCACTTTTCTCTTCTTTTCCTTATCAAAGCCACGTGTGTGTGTGTGCGTGCGTGCGTGTGTGCGTGCGTGTGTGTGTGTGTGTGTGTGTGTGTGTGTGTGTGTGTGTGTGTGTGTGTGTGTGTGTGTGTGTGTGTGTGTGTAACGGCGAAAGTTCGTTCATCACATTGACATAGGCTGTCTAGGTTCTTTCGAGCCAATATAAGAAAATGAGCGAAAGTAACAGAACCGATTAAGAAATTGAGATATGGCAAACAAAAACTATAGTTACAAATCCTCATTGGTGCATGAAAAGGAGAAAAACTTACTCAATTATACTATAGCCTACAAGCGGTATAAGCTCTATATAGAGGAGCTGATTGAGGCCGTGTCACGGTCGGAAGGGATATTGTTGCACGCATAAGCATGACTGCCCAAAGCTTCGATAACATCAATACTAATCACTTCAAGGCTTGGGTCGTGACGCAACTCTTTATCTTCGCATTGTAGCGCGTAGTGTTTCGTGGCCTTGATACTTACGGCTTCGTCGCAGCTGAGAGGTTCCGGCACAGGCGACCTTCCCAAGTAAGTATTGTTGAGGCCAACGTAAACCAGAGGAATTCTGCAAATACCAGGTGCTCTTAAAGAAGCTAAAGAAAGCCATCAGGCACCCGCATTTAAACATGCCCCGAATTACTTAAGGAAAACTTTAATCTAGCAAGACATAACGTTCTATAATTAAATCAGGACCATGACAGAATACCAATCTACACTATATGGACTACTTGAAGATGGGAGTGCGTATCTGGAAAATGCTGTCATTTTGAGAATTTGTGCCCAAGTGTATGGCTCGGAGCTTACCGGAGAAAATTCGTAAATTGTATAGCACACTGTCGAGAAATTCAGTCGTTAATTAGGTAAGCAACATATATTACAAGACGCTAATCTCCATTTCAGTTTCTTCATTTCAGAAGATATACATTTCCATTTCTCATGCCACGCTGCTATGACGTTGCTCTAGGTTTGCCTCTGAGAGGCGAAAACTTTGACGCGTTGCGACAACTGGACGATCGGCCACTCTCCGTGCACATGCTGCTGGAGCACCTTCCTTGTTTTAGGTCAGCTCACAAGGCAGTCAAAGACCTCTTACGCTTTCTGAGAATTACGGGTTTTGACTTTTTTATAGGGTCCCCACGCATTCACGTCAGCCCATTTACTGACAATTGTCTCGTCTTTTCCATTCTCTCTCTCTCTCTCATTTTTATACTCCCCTTTCCCATTCCCCCAGCCTTAGGTACCCAACCGGACATGTGCCTGGTTCACCTCCCTGTCTTCTCTCTTCCTCCTCTTCTTCCTCCTCCTCCTCAATTCCTAATGCAGGTGAGATTAATCTCATAGAGTAGTCCAGCTCAACGACTAAAATTGTAGTAGTTTCGACACGAGATGGGAAAATGCAGCATTCAAATAAAAGGTATCTACTGTGCGAATATGTATAAGACTTCACAACCTGTATTCGTGTGTACGATCCTTTAGAAAAGACGTTTCTACTGCATCGCTCATTTTGCTGCAATTTCTGCTAGCACATGCGACTATATGGAAGTGACAGGTGCCGAAAAATAAATGTGCTTGAACACATTAAAAGAACGGCGTGTACAGAACGATAAAATCATGCAAACAAATGGTTGCTCGGCGGATTACTTGTAACTGCGTGGTTTACGAGAGTTGCAAAACATTTATGTGGAAGGACTGTCCTTGCACGAGAAATAGGTTCACGAGGTGTTCCGGTTCTTCAGATGGCTTTGTCCTGTGAAACATCTGGAAACTATTGAGAGGTTCTCCTAATTCATCAGAATGTGACAAAGTAGGTTCAAGTGTGACTGACAAAATAGGTTGAAGTTGCTCCCTCTGAGGGAATGGCTATAGGAATCTTTATATTTTCACAGAGCGAATAACGTCGAAGATCTCACGTCGCAACGTACTATATACCACATTGAGCGCTGCAGAGTACGATGAAGCCGGTTTAATTGCGAGCAGCATATGAACCGAGACAGAATGTCAGTAAGTGTTGAGTACTTTTGCAGTGCATGCGCTTAGCACTTCGAGCGGCACTGCCTCTCTCGATATTTTCAGTTCGAATTGAGAGTTCCGCAAGCAGGCTTCCTGCACGCACCCCAGCGGCGCATCAGGTTTCTCCACTCGCGCTTGCAGCAACGTTGAAACTCTTGAAAACGGCTCGCATTGGTGAGTTACTAATAAAACGAAACACTGGCAACTCTGGGGCTAAATGGCATGCAATAATGGCATCACTACATAAAACGTCCGAAGTTAATTAAGTGTTTCAACAACCTCAAAACACATCGAGATATGCAGGACTGGTGCAAATGGTCTCACTTGAGTTGCTTAGATGCGTTGGAAAACTTCACCAATAGCACCGCGCATAGCGCGGTGCTTAGGAGTGCTAGCGGCTGCATGGCTCCCGAGTGCGGCTTCTGATGGCTTAGTACTGTGCACGTTCTGAAGAGCGCACTTTGCCGATGTGGTTTGCCTTTATCGGCGCCTTGCGCACACACTCTTGGAGCTCGAGCGCTGCTCTTTGCATATTCTGCATTGTCCTGTTGGGCTAGCAGCGCAACTTTCGCGAACATCACGAGTGGGCTGACAAAAGCACCCGTTTTGCAGACATCGACGAGTGCACCCGGAGTCAAAACGCCAACGAATAAACAAGTGGTTTCCTACACGCGCGATAATTTTTCGCCACATCGTTTAGGCTTTTTGAAACTTGTTTTTATGTTGCTTTTGTTGTAACGCGCTTTTATAAGATGCCACAATATTTTCACTCGGCCATGGACTTCGACCGGCAGGATTTCGTCTTGGTGGGTTCGAAACCGTGTTTCTTTGTGGTGGTGGAGAAGGGCTTGTATGACTCGGGCGTGAGGCCAGTGCCGTTGTGGCTTAGCGGGGGGAGGGGAGCGGGGGCAAAGGCACGTTTTTCGCTCTATTGTCAACGCCCATGTATTCGGCCATACTTTTAGGTTTTTCTGTTACGCAGTCAGAAAGAGTGATGTGAATTTCGTCAACAATATATTTGTGAACATGAGTTTCTTATTTGGTGTTCATAAATCTATCGAATCATGCAAAATACTGAGCTTAATTTCTTAACTCGTATACTAACTTCAGCTCCATTTATTATCAGGAACGTTGAGATAAGTAGAAATATGAGCTCCTTTACATATTTGTAATAATCAGCAGCCCCCTTTATATCAATGACTGCGTTCGCTTTAAGGCCTTCGGAACTTTTGACACGTGGTTAGTCCGTTTACACCGAAACCACTACAGTGCCACAAGTATAAGAAAATGGGTCACGTTAGCGGAGTTCGCAGGGACTTGGTGGTTTGCCCAAGATGTGCAGAGCCCTACAGCGCGCAGTCTTGCCGAGCAACAATTCTGAAATGTCCAACTGCCACAGGTCTCATGAAGCTTCATGACGAGACTGTCCGGCAGCGAAGAAAGAAGGTAGCGCTATAAAACAGATGGTAAGGGATAGCTCAGAAGCCGCGAATATTGCCTGAAAGCGAAAACAACGTTCCCGTCAACACCGAAGGTCTAGGAGTATTCTGCCCTATCTGGACAATTACCGCGATGTCATAATCCAGTGGACCACCAGCCTTATCTTTCCTGACAGCAATGACTACTGCCTGCGCCCTCTCCACCAACCAACTTCTTACTGTTGCTAAAATACGGGTGCTAAAATACGAGCGATAAAGACGAGCGCTAAAAATACGCAGATGGGATGAAGGTGGCGGCGGATGTACCACCACGGCGCGTCCACAGAGAGACGACACAAGATTCTGCTAAAGATTTCTACGACGAGGTCCTACGTGTCATCACTGGGTTGAGGTCATTGATCAGCACAATGCACACACTCCTCACCGGATTGACAACCCCATCAGCTCGATGCGCACTGCGTTTTGGATACCTTGGAGTCAGCCCTTGCAAGCCTTCTTTAACGTCATGTATTGCAGCGCACATGATGTAAGACAGTCGAAGTCGATCCGTTCTGTGACTGCTCGCAGTTTTATGACCTTCCGGGGGTGCGTGGTACACGTGCTGCTGTGCGTGCTATATTTTATAACTTGTCTCTTTCCTTCTCTGCTTACTTATTCTTCTCCTCCCGTTTCCCCCTTCTCTCGTGTAGGGTAGCAAACCGGGTGCAACCTGGTTAACCTCCCGTCGTTTCCTTTGATTTTTTCTCTCTCATAGTAAGCTTTTTGGTTCTCTATGATGGTTCAGTGGCTACGGCGGCGCGTAGAATAAGTTCGTCGTTTCGACTCCCGGTCCGGGCGTCCGCATTCTATAGTGGAGACAAAATGCAGTAACATGCATGTACTTAAGTTTAATTGCTTGTTGAATCACTTTAGGGGTTCAAGCTTCATTCGTAGTTACCATTTTCCAACGTTACGACGTAATTCATGATTTGGTCGTAGTTTTGGCAACCCCATAAATTAAATTTAATTAGCTCTATGACGGCCGCATAATGTGAAATATGACTTATTAAAAGCCGGAATTCAGTGTTATGAACACAAGTCGTTGAATAATATAAATGTAGTACACTTTTCAGTATATCGAGAGCAATAACACTGTCTGCCATGGTGGACCGTGGAATGCCCTTCAGAGGTAGACAAAGAAAGCCTTTCTGATTACGCCATTCAGTATTCGACACTTGTCATGCGAACCAGCAGATGACGTGTCATGTGACCGGATAAGGCTCATCACTATGCATAGCGTGTGTAAAACTAGAATAGATTTCAGGCATGAGTACCAAGATCCAAAACCTGCAATGGTGTATTTAAATAAATGTTTGCTATGCGTTAGAAGTGTGTTACGTGAACATTCCGAGCCGCTTCAAGGGTCGCACACGCTTGATAAATTATTACCAGTAAAATACTACTAACTATGAGCACGGGACGAGCTGTAGGTCCCGTTTTTAGAATGTACATGTATGTGTCTTCAGGAGTGAAGAATTCCGACACATGAATTCTTGTGCGTTGTGTATTTTGTGCTAATAAACCAGGCAATTAATTAGAAAAAAGCCACGGTGTATCGGTGGTTACGGTGATCGGCTGCTAAGCCAAAGGTTGCGGGTTCGATCCCGATAGTGGCGGTCGCATTTCGGTGAAGGCGAAATGATAGAGGCCCTTGTTTCCCGGAGCCCTCCACTACGGCGTCTTACATAATCATATCTTGTTTTGGAACTTAAACCCCCAGATATTTATACTGCAGTTATAACATAATGCCAGCATAAAAACTAATTTACTGGGCCAGTTTGTCTCTATACCGTGGGTAAGAAAGGACAAAAGCATATCTTTATTTCCTTGATTGGGCCTGCTGTGACAGATGACGGCACTATGCTTGATCAAATAGATGCGCAGTCCCACTTTATTCATAACAAAACAAACACGTTCATTATGTGTGTGCTCTGATGACTTGAACCATATTTAAGGGCGAATATGGCTACAGAAAGCAATAAAAAACAAGACGATAATCGTTTGTTCCTTATGATACCGGCTAAACAAGCAGACGCGGAGTATGACGATGCTTTTACGGGCGCTAATAAGGCAGCGGGATATGCACCGCCGTGCAGGAGAGGAACGAGCAGGTGGAATACGAAAGACGGACAGGGATGCGTTCTGTAATACACACCGATAAATTTACTCGGTACCGTACTGGCGGGTGCGCTTCTAGGCCCATACAGAAATGCTGTTGCTTTAATTAGAGGTGAATTGAGCAGAAAAGGTCGCTGAATAAAAGATCACCGTCTAATCTTTCGTTGCACCATCTGTCTCGATTGCAAATGCACACCAAAATTTGATGAATGCTCAGTTTTAACCATTCCGCGACTGTGCACGAGTGTACTGTCATCATGAGATTTCCTAACAGTAAGGGATCAACGACGACTGTACTCGTCATCAACGAAAAGCCGCCCGCCGCGGAATCAATGATGACTATATCCACTGCAGGTGTGTTTTTTGATGCAAGATGGCCCCGATTCTCTGTCTTTTTTCAACAGAGATTACTCTTCCTCCTCCGGCTGTGTCTCACCTTCCATTGAAATGCCACCTGTGATAACACGCAGGCGATAAATTTTTGCGCAGTTACAAAAATGAAGAAATGTTATTTCGTTGAAGTAATGTTACCGTTTTATTCAGAAAAAGAAGCTCCAGAAGATGAGCGAGAGAAAAAAAAAACGCCAGGCCTGTGTGGAACTCGCAGTACACTCACAGCAAAAGCTGGAAGAGCGCCCTTTCAGAGCATTTACTAAGCGCTCTTTGGGTAACTGCGGCAAGTACACTCGCTGGGTACCCACTACACCATAAATAATCATAATTCTTGGGTATATAAGCCGGCACTGACTGTCATTTTTTTTGAGAAGCTTGGCATCCTCTACACACTTGCAAGAAACGTTGAGCAAAACATTTTCATTGCAGTGGCGGACGACGATGAATAATTAGGCCTGAAGCGGGTATGCGCCACACTTAATAGGTGATCTAAACTCGATAGCTTTTGTGATGGGTTGGAGCATTGGACGACCTAGTCGTTATGCAGTTCGCATTGTGGGACGCCTGGCTGTTCCATTGCTCTTCGGAAACGCTTTATTACTCCTACTAACGCGATTGCTTTCCCGACATCAAGCCTGCCTAAAAGGTCATTTTGCAACAGAATTCCAAGCACCGGCGTGGCTCAGGGGTGGAATACTGGGCTGGCATGCATGGAACTCGGGTTCTAATAGTGCGGAGTTTTTAATGTTTTGTTTACTATCATTATTTTATTTCGTGTGATAGTGGTTACGGACACCGGCGGCGGCAGACAACTAGACGGTGCCGCACGCGATTCATGTGATCTCATAACAGCTTTCGCTGCAAATGAGTTTTCCGTCATTTCGGTAAGGTTTTTCTCCTATATGCATGGGGCGCGAAATGTTCGAACATCACCAATAACCAAGAAACGCGTCTTGTTAATGAGGATTGGTATATCACTACTGTATAGAAATGCATGCACGGGACAGCAGCGCTCTTTGACCTTGCATAAATAGTAAATTAAATGTCTGAATATTTATCTTCCTTGCAGGGCCACACGAGTGACTAATTGACGGTTCGAGCTGCCATTCCCCAGTTTAGGCCTACTCGTTTGTGTCAACCTTCTTTAGTGCCACAATGCTCCATTTGAGTTGATGGTGGGTGTTTGAGTTGTATTTGGCCCCTCTCCTGCAATCCAGACAGCGCACCTTACTTTCTTTAGCGACGTATGCCTAGAACTATAGCTCAACTTTCTATTCCGTTCGCAATGTCTTGAGAGCTTTCTCTTGTAACTTACCAGCAAGCACCTGGTTCGACTTCTTTTTACAGCACAGATGTAATGCTAGAGGTTTTCCACGTGTACGAGATAGATAATTATCATCGGTCTTATATATGACAACGCCTTAACATTCCCACCATTCTGAAAAAAAAATTTCAGGCTGCTCCCTTCAATAGCGCAGGCATGTAGAGTAATATATAGGTGAGGCCATTTGCGCAGGTGGGGTTCAAAAAGCAGACTGCCATTCAAGCTTCTGCCGAAAACCCATTTTGTGGGTCACCTGCCGCTCATCACTAGCTTGTAGCGCTGCGCCTGAGCACTAGGGTCAGCTAAGGTTGAAGACTGCGTGTGTTGACAAAGCATGACTGTAGATTGTATGGCGCACCAAATCGACGGGACAGAAGAAAGATACACACAAAACAAGCGCAAAGGACCTTGGCCGGCTCACTGGTATTGCGTCTTAGAAACGTGAAAAAGCTAGCATACAGACGGGGACAAAAGAAAAAAAAAACACACAAGACACAATGTTGTGTCATGTGGGTCCTTCTTTCATTCTCGTCTGTTCGAACTGTAACACGAAACAAGTACTGCCGACGAAATGAAAAGCTTTCGCTAGAAACTACCTGAGGTAACGTGGTCTGACTAAGCTCATTGATAAGACTGTGCTACGATGCACCACACCGCACGTGGCATGAAGGCTTCGCTCAGCGGAAAACTACCCAGCAGCGGCAGTCTCTGTCCATACGGTCCAGAAAACGGCCGTGCCAGGATGACGAGCTCCGCGTTAGCTTTCATCGCTGTGTGGTCCCTTATTGGCACTGCCTCATGCCAGTTCAGGTAACTTGTGATCTCTCGGTCTTACTCGAAGTTGCATAGTAAAAAATGAAAACGAAAGAAAAGGTGACCCATGGTATGCGTAAGACAATGTCGGCTTTCTTCAACTTTTTTCCTAGTCATAACTTTCTATTATACTGTTCAATTGCACAGATGTGCATAAAAATTCATTTCAGTAATGCAATGCAACGTTATAGAGACACTAAAGAGAACGCAATTTTTCGCGTACAAGTACAATTTGATCATCCCAAGAACAGCCCTTATACTGTGAGACTACGCTTGGGAAACGAAAAAACACGCGAAAGGAAAACGCGATTAGAAACGCCATCTTCAGATACCCACGCATCAAACACCTTAACGTAGACGCTTTTGAAGGCGTCTACTGGGGCCTACGTATACCTTTAATCGATAAAAATGAAGTATACATTGTCATCTGTGGTTGCCATATACCTATAGCATACGAAGTTAAATACGAAAACTACATTATGAAATTAGTGACGTCACGCACGAAGATTTTGGCGCGAAATCAGGAAATGACATTTCAACTTTGATTTTGTCCGCTAATAATGAATTTATGATAGTAAAACGTTTGGCATTGGAGTTCTTGGAGGGCAGTTTATTAATTTAAACCAAATCATTGTTGCTCCTTAGTATCCCTTTAAGACACAGGCCCAGGAATCCGCATACCGGCATTATATTATTAATTCATGTGACTTTTGTTGCACTCTAACCAGAGTATGCTTGCGTTACACAGAATCGACGTACTAAACCTCACATTAAACGTGTGGAGAATATAAAAAAAGGTGTTTTTTAATTATCCAGGCTGAAGAGTGTAATTTAAGAGGTTTAAATAACACTGATTTCTTTACAGAGCCAACGATGACAAAACAATATTCCCTTCTTTAGAAACACAGAGGCAGTTGCTTCACCTGAATTCCTACAATCAGTGTTAATTACGGCAAATGATGACTAGACTCCGCTTTACATGCAACCCTTTTGTCTCCGAGGCGCACACGTTACGATCACCCGAGTGCACTCACCCAAATACGTACAAACTTTCTTTCTTGCCTCGAATAGTATCGCAGCGAAACTCGAGACACACAACGTATATTTACTAACGTTTCTAATAATCCCGCTGCCCATGTTCATGTATAAATGTTCGCATATTTTTTTAAACACGAAAGTGTTTTATGCCGGGGTTGACCGAGATTTCACTGACGTATACTTACGTCAAATATATGACGTTACTAAAATTTATACGAAAAAATAGAAAGGAACAAACAAGAAGAAAAAGGCAACTTCCGGAGACCCGGGAGTCGAACACACGACCACTTGGTACGCGACAATAGATACCAGCGCATACCAGAAGAGTGCTTCAGGCGTGCCTTATATATCGCACACTCTTTCTCTCTGCGCTTTGCGCTTTTTGTTTGTCGGGACACTGCCACTATCTACGAGCGAAGAAGACAAGTTCTGTATTTTAGCTGAACGAGCACCGACAGAGAACGCTTGGATAGCCTCAGTAGAGTGCGGCGCTATTCTAGCCACTATAATGGTGCCCCGATGCCAGCATTGGAACGGACGCTGACTACAGGGCTAGAGTCACTGGAAAAATTCCAGTGACTATATCCAGGGTGCCCTATTCATAGAATTTCCTATAGACACAGTATAGAGAGAACGCTGGCGCTAGTGTGTATGGGAACTGCAAAGCTCGACGCATCAACGAGCATAGGAATGATGGGTAGTATACAAATTTGTGTAATCTTTGTAATTTCGGCTCTGCTTGGCTTCGCGTGACTTGATTTGATTGATATGTGGGGTTTAACGTCCAAAAACCACCATATGATTATGAGAGACGCTGTAGTGGAGGGCTCTGGAAATTTCGACCACCTGGGGTTCTTTAACGTGCACTCAAATCTGAGCACACGGGCCGACAACATTTTCGCCTCCATCTGAAATGCAGCCGCCGCAGCCGGGATTCAATCCCACGACCTGCGTGTCAGCAGCCGAGCACCTTAGCCACTAGACCACCGCGGCGGGGCCACGTGACTTGGACTTGCTTTCTCACGAAATGACAAGCAGCAAATGTTCAGCAGTTGCACTTCACCACCTTAATCTGTTAGCCTCACCAATTCAATTCAGGTCACGAAATACACAACGGTCCGTTCTTTTATATGAAACAGTACCAAAATACAACGATAAACAAAGCAACAAGTGCGATATCAGTCCGCAGGCACGAAGACTAGGCGAAGTTTTGTATTACCCATTAATGGCGTCGCCCGTGGGGAACTTATTGGGCCCTCCCCTCCTCCCCCCCCCCTGCGTTGGATTTTTTTTTGTGTTCTAATACAACGCCGTCCGAAATAGGCACCTTCATTGAAAACCACTTAGGATGACGTCTAAAATATATTTTTTCGAGTCCGACAAGCCAATGGAGTTTTAAAAGTTCTGGAAGGTGGCTTTTCTGCAAGGTTTCTTTCAGCCACGTAGTCTGTGAAGCAGAGTTTTTGTCACCGAATGCCACTTTTTCGAACCATCACCATGCGTACTAGCACGCCGTGTTGCCTCCGCTGACTGGAGCGCTGGCTTGGGTACGAAAATATTTGTTTTTAGAACAACGAAAAGCAGTGGAAGGTGGTGTTATTCTTCGAATACTGCAGTTGATACAGGTTCGTTTTTCTGTACCACGGCACGGCGACGAAAGCTTCTGTCGCAAGGCCACGATGGAAGTCGTGCAAAAAGCTCGGCTGAGAACCGAGGCAAGATATTCCCACGAAAAAAGCTGCACGTGTGCGAACGACCTACGCGGTCACCTTAAACTGGTTGTCGCTCTTGATTATTGGAGAATCCTCCCCTAATTGAAATGAGGCATCGTCAATATTTTTAGGGCGGAGTTTTTCTTTAACAATGACACCAGAATGACCGGACCCATGTTTATTGTCCCCTTTTCCCACAGAAGAGAACGAGGGAACACGAAGGGAGTTTAAACGCAAGATTTGGCAAAGAATGTCCCACCTTGAAAAAAAAAATTGATGGTTGTGAAAAACGTCGCAGCATTGCTGCAAAGGCGAAGCAATGAACGCGATAGCAACAAATTAGAAGGTCACGCACAAAATGGCAAGCAGATCGAAACGCGCCCCACATTTCTCAAACACAAATGACGCACGAAACGTACTCACAGGTACATAAGAACGCGAATAAGCGTCTCCATTGTTAGAGCGCTGTGTATGAAAAGCGCACCCTTTTCGCAAAGGGAGGCTGTGCAACAATTGCAGTGATCTTTGTGCGCCCCGTAACTACAACATAATTGTTCCAGTGCAAGCCAGCCAAGACGCATGATCCTCCCCAACTGGAGATTAGGGCGCCCGAAAGATGGTCCATTCCTCTTCTCTCTGCGGGCCAAAGTACACGTGAGAGATGAGAGCCGCCGCGCGCTCATCACGCCATCTTGCTGATAATGCTGAAAACACGATAGTTCCACCCCGAGATGCCCGCCAAGAGATTGTGGTTATATCAGAAGAAAAGAAAAGAAAGGTGCCGACCCGTAACTGTCTCTCCTTACGTGGCGTTTGAACGTTGAACGCCCACTCTGACGCCGGCGGCAAAATCCAGCCGAGAGTGTCCTTATAATTGCTATCGAAATAAAAAAAAGCAGAGATAACACATCTGGAGAGAATACTCTCAACCGCAGTACGCGTCCACCCGCTGTAGAAGGCCAAACTGATGTACCTACACTTTCAAAGTATAGTACTAAAAACGTACGTCAGAGGGAAGAGCAGAAACGGAACTTCCCCCTCTCGGCAACATCGTGGCTGGCCCTTTCATAGAAAACGTCCGAGGCAGTCTCTGAAAAGATCGCTTCTCGCAAAACGTCGGAACCAGCGCCTACAGTGGAAAAGATTGCACGCAAAACGGACTCTGTCCAAGACGATGCTCAGCTCATCAACCTATATAAGATGCTTGTCAATGTCATAAGATCACTGATTGCCGGTCCCAGACACCAGCAGCACTAGCCGCAGAACAGCTTTTGGAGGCGCTCGTCTCAGTTCTCGGCAGCCTTCAGTAGAAACAGTACGGACAGTCGAAAGCCCTGCCCCTTCGTGATGCAGTGTAATGTCCGATCATTACGTTTAAAGACATTTCTCATGTGACTATTCTTTGCACGCGTGTGTGTGTGTGTTTTCCTCTTCTTTCTAGCTTTTCTCCTCTCTGTCCTCCTTTCTTCCTTTATTTCCTCTATGCCTCCTCTTCCCGAAGGAGCAGGCAGGCGTTGTGCCCCTGTAGGTGGCAGTTATCAGCCTGTTCTCTCCCCATTTCTTGTCTTCATGTTCCTTATGTGCTCAAACCAAATGAATAAATATGCTAACCAGTCTAGTTGCTCTTACAACAAGCTCAGGTATCGCTTCAAGAATTTATAGTGCGTGCTTTGTTTCGGCTGGCCACCAAATCTTAGCCCTTTAAGGCGCGAAGTGATTTGGCGCTTCAGTTGTGCTGTCATGTCGCTGAAAAGGATATTGCCATTTTTTTTCACCTGCATCTAACCGTCCAAGTCGTGGCTCCAAAGCCAACAAAGGTGAACACATTTCATATATGTATATATTTTTGTTGTACTGTAACTCCCATTCCTTATAACACGTGAGCCTCTTTGATCTTCACCTGTGAGCGTTTATAGAAGGTTTTTCTGCAGAAAATAGACTTTTTCTAAAAATACTAATGTAGTCAGGCTCCTGTCGTCTTCGCACATGAACCCTGAGTCGAAGCGAAAACACTTGGCCGCGGTTTAGGTGTTGTCCAGTGGTCGCGACATTAAAGAAGCAAGAAGTTGGCAAGTTAGGATGAAATTTTATTTGGGTGAACCTTTGCCCGAAAAAAGGCAAAACCGGACTACAAACGACACACACTGTACACTGACAGCGGCCCACAGAGTGTCAGCGTCGATAAACAGATCATCGCGCGGTCATGCTGTTTTTTGTGCGATTCTACTCATCTGCCACACCATGTGGCATGCGTTGAGGAGGCTCCTACCACCATATGACTTTCATATAGCCTTTTAAAGCAGTTTTAGGGCACAGTGTGGCTCCATGGTAGAACGTCTGCTTGGCACGCAAAAAGCCTGGGCTCAATTTTCATTTGAACCGAACATTTATTATTTACTGTATTTGCATTGCTCAACTATTCCCCACTCATGGACAACGCTGATTTTTCGCTGACAACCACCGACACCTACACCAAAATTTCCGCCAAACTACACATCTTCAACGCTGTCGCGTTAGAACAGCTGTGACATTACAATGAGTGCAGACGGATCAAAGTCGGTAATGTAGTACACCAGTACTGCATGCTACCTTTCAAGACTCGTTAAACATGCCCCCCGCGCCACCGCGGTAAGACTGACGCTATTAGTGTTGCCGCGGCACGCATGCGTTAAAAAAAAAAAAAAAAAACGTTTGAAGGATACAAAACGCGGGTGACAGTTGGTTCAAAAAGAGCCGTTCAGTAAGATTCACCGAGGAAACAGTGCGTTAGGCTACGAGTACTGAATAAACACCTCGCTTGAGGAGGAAAACACGGACTGTAACTTACCACAGTCCGCCACGCAAGCGAGTGATGAAGAGAAGAAATAAATTTTTGAAGACACGCTTTTGCCACGGAACTTGAAACCGCCTTGTTTCATAAAGAATAGTGGAATAGCGGATCCCAAGCTTTCTTTCCTTCTTTTTTACACAGATGCTTCTTCAAGATACATCCCTTCTGCGACTGAAGACAAGGCGCTAGCATCAGAGACATCACAGGCTGAGGCATCAGAGTAAAATGCACATGTACCTTCTGTGTCATATTTCTCCTCTAGTGAGAACTGCCACCTATTTTGTTTATTGGTTTACTTATTGTATACACTTTGAGAATAGGGCAGTGATACTGCGTACTAATTATATGGTGGCGTCTTAATTATTCATCCTTTTCGCACCTTAAAAATGCCAACAAAAGCAAGCTTGATATTGGACTCTGCACAGATATGTCTCAAATGTGGACGATCAGACAAAACATCAACTGCTAACTTCTCCTTTATTTCCTCCGCCATGCTATATGTATCAATATATGAACGATTTGAAGCAAAAACGAAAGTTTTAAATAGATTGGCTGCATAAGTACCGGCGGCTTAGGTATTCAGCGCATCGACAGGGTGCGTTTTGCCGAGTGTGTATCCTTTTCAGCAGAAGTGACGTTGGCAAGGGCCTACATGCGCGCACAGGGGCCTTAGTACCCAAGCTCTCAAAGGCTTCGATACACACGAAACCACTATATATATCACAGTGACTCCCAGCTGGTTGCCAATAATTTTCGTCAAACTTTCTTAAAATATGTACCAAGTGTCATAGATGAACTGGACCATGGCAGGCAAAATCAAGTCCGAGAAAATCGAAGAAAGTTGCAGCCTATTTTTGAGACAGTTTCTTTTGCGGGCGGCAAGGTCTGCCTCTCCGCGGGCATAGAGACGTGATCACATGGAGTCAAGCATAGCCTCCTCAACAAATACAGGCAACTACAGAGAACTACATCGCATGCATGCAGATTGTGGCTACATATATAAACCCATGAAAAACATTTGTGAAGTTGCCCAAATAACGCTTCGTGTTTAGGTTCAGATGTGCGATGGCATATCATAAAAATATCTGCGGCAATTATCAAGGAAATCCTAGTTGCAAATATAAACGCTGCAGGCCGCTTTTCCGTACTCACTGATGAAACGACAGATGTTGCTAGCTTACTATCTGTGCAATGTACCTTAATAAGTATGCCAACGAAATCGAAGAAGTGCTTTTATAGGCTTTGTGCCAATTCACGACCAAAACGGCCATGCTCAAACTAGCATCGTCACCTCCTTGACATAATAATTAACATGCAGCATATATCTGTGGTCAAGGCTAAGCTCTATGGCTGATAAAAGGAATGGTGTTCGAGCTGGTGTTCGTGAGAAATATCCAGCAGCACTCTACACTCACTGCGCCAGTGACTCCCTTAATCCAGTTCTGTGTATGGCATGTTCAATCAAAGATATCAGAAACTGTTTTGGAACTACAAAAGCAACGTCCGCTTTTCCCGTAAATCTTGCAGCCTCTCACATATTTCGCTAAAAATGATAATCTTGAGCTGTCCAGAGTCTACAAAGCAGCACTTTTTGGGATTACGTGAAACACGCAGTGTCGAGAAGCAAGAGGCACTGCGTTCTTTTGTGAGCCTTTTTTAACCGTTGATCACCACACTCACGAGGACATTAATTTTAACAGAAACGGTGAAAAGTCCAGCGCGGGATAACAGTCTAATGTTGGCACTCTTGACACCGGCCTTCCTTGTAAGCCTGCATGTAGTGGAGCACGTGTTACCACTGACTTTGTCGCTGTAAAAAAGCTGCAGGCAAGAAGTCTGGGCATTAGGGCAGTCATTGACGACATAGAAGTGGTGCAGCAGACAATTCAGAATGACCGCGAGAATGTGAATACTTCTTTCTCAAAAAAATTTGCGCAAGTGCAGTGATTGGCAGATTGGCAGAAAAACTGTATGTGGAACTCACCAGCCATCGAGCCGGTTTCCGGAAGCAAGATCGTGGGACCAATGCATCCGAGAGTGCGTAAAAATATTTTTGCAAAACCCTGTTCATTCCGTTTATGAATGACTTATTAGCCTAGTTAAAACAAGGGTTCGAAAACTATAGGGCACTTCTAAAAGACTTTTCAGTAATTGTATCATCTGCAATACCACCACAGCAAGATGATCGAAAGAAAGGAGCAAAAAATCTTATGACAATTTTTGCGCGTGACGTCGAAACCAGGGCTGCTTCGTGAGAACTCTGACTCTGATCGACACAGTGGCAGAACAAAGCATCAAACCAGCGGCCCAGCACAGAAACCGATGCCCTCTCATTGCGACAGCAGGATCTATCCGAATGTGTACAAGCTGCTGCCGATCGATTGTAGTCACCCTTCCAGCGACCACTGCTGGTGCAGAGAGAACGTTTTCAAGCTTGAGGTTAGCTACTTACGCTCAACGATGTCTGACGAACGCATGGTTGGCCTGGCACTTCTGTAGGCTCACAGAGATGTCGACATCAGCGTGTCGGAAGTTATTGACCGCTTCGCTAAACTTCCTCGCCGAGTCAACTTTGTCCATTGATACCTAGCAGGAGAAAAAAAACTGTGCAAGCGAAAAAAAAAAAAAGAAACAGCCGTTCCAGAGTTCAAGTGAATTGACAAAGAAAATTTTTTCATAACCTTTTAAAACGTTGCAGTTCTACGTTTTAACAGTTGTCAGGATGACCTGACATAAACTCAGGAATACAAGCATCAGATGGACCTTAAACGTTAATAAACAACTTCAACTTGATCACTGAGAGGTCGGCATACGTGGCGTTACTGAACAAATTCACCTGTCGGGCATCGTCTGTAGCTTTCATTTATCGTGTATATTACTCATTGCTTTTCAAACTATATACGACACCTCTCCTTTTTAAATTTAGTGTAGAAGTATAGTGCGCACTTCCGAGTTCTTTTGGAATAGTTTCTTTATTTCTGCGCTATTTATTTATAGTTTTGTCGACATGGTGCGTCCGCCACAGCAGCTTCACACAAAAACATCCCAGTTTCTGCGTTTGCGCATCATGTTCTTTTGCCCTATTTTGGACATTATGTAGAGTGATCCTTGCTTAAGTATCGACAATGATTGCATATTTAAACGCACGCGTTTGCAAGCCTTTTTGTAAGCATACTTCACACTGTGTTTCCGGTGTTCTATCAAAGCCCTATACTGGGAAGAGTTTGGGATAAGAGTTAATGGAGAGTATCTTAGTAACCAGCGATTTACTGATGACATTGCCTTGATGAGAAACTCAGGGGACGAATTAGAGCTCATGATTACTGAACTGTACACAGAAAGCAGAAGAGTAGGTCTAAAAATTATTATGCACAAAACTAAAATAATGTGCTAAAGTCTAGGTGGAAAACAGCACTTCGCGATAAGTGGAGAGGCGCTGCAAGTTGTAAAGGGCAGGTAGTAACAGAGGAACCGAACCATGAGAGTAAAATAACTAAATGAATAAGGATAGGGTGGATCACGTTCGGCAAGCATTCTCAAACCATCAATGGTAATCTGCCACTAACACTCCAGAGGAAGGTATATAACAGCTCCATCTTGCCGGTACTTACCTACGGAGCAGAAACTAGGAGGCTTACAAAGTGGGTTCGGCTTAAACTGAAAACAACGCAGCGAGTGATGGAAAGAAAAATGACAGGTGTAATTTTAAGAGAGAAGAAGAGAGCAGAGTTTGGCAGGGAACAAACCGGGGTTAAGGATATCATAGTTGAAATCAAGAAGAAGAAATGGACGTGGGCCGGGCACGTAGCACGTAGGCAGGATAACCGCTGGTCATTAAGAGTTACTGACCGGATACTCAGAGAAGGCGAACGCACGAAGGGGAGAGAGAAAGTTAGGTGGGCCGATGAGATTAAAAAGTTCGCAGGTATAACGTGGCAGCAGAAAGCAAAAGACCTAGTTGATTGGCGGATCATGGGAGAGGCCTTTGCCCTGAAGGGGGCGTAGTCAGGCTGATGATGACGTTTCACCCGCATTTGAAACGTACTTTACCAGCGCTGTGTATGTGTCTTCTTCTCTGTCCCGTCCTTGATGTGCTATACCTCAGATGTTTACCATTCTTGTTTTTTTCCTGGACGTAGCATAAGTGCAACATGATTAAAATTTTTGTATAAAAATCTGCGATAAAGTAGTTGTCCTCGTTCTGGTTATATTGTGGGCTTCATTGCTCTTCTTGAATGAGGAACTGAGTCAGTTTCAAAGCTGACGTGATAATCGTAATATTGTCTGATTCTTGAACCGTAAAAAAAACTAACATCAAAATTGCAAAATATTGATGACACTTATTCCTGGAAAGACTGTTCGGGCATGCCAACTTAATTTTTATGAAAAAAAAACACATTTTTTTCTTTTTGATCGTGCGCAGCATTCAAAAACTGATTTGCAGTATCGAATAGCAATCGGCACTTATAACGAATCTGTCATTCATGTACTTAAGTGTTTGAAAAATTCAAACAGGAGGCCGCGCTGCAACGTGAGCCCCCCCCCCCCCCCCCCTCCATCGGTAACAAAATTCCTGGCTACGCCACCGTTAACCATCATTACTATGGCGGGAAGTTACTCGGAGGATTTCAAGCTGAACGGTTGTGCCACTGCGATATCCGACGCCAGCGTAGCTCTCACTGACTGGTTCGCCCTCCGCCATCTCCTGACGCCGTGCAGCTCTCGCCGTTTGGTACCCCATCCCCGGACTTCTTCGACAGGCTCCCATCTTTCCTATCTCCTTCTTTCTGTCGCTTGCCTTGTCGTATTTCTTTATATCCTTCCGCTATTCTTTTATATTCCATCTCCTACTCCCCTACAAGGCGCTGAGCCATGCTCTCGCAAGGGCTGCAGAAAACAGAAAATAGTGCCTTCTTTTTTTTTTTCAACGAACCACGTATATATTCCCATGGTCGCTGAACGATCGCAACATCAGACCCCTTTATAGTTAGTTTTATGAAACTCTATGATCTTCCCAACGCCACCTATGTGGCGTTGCTCCTACTTGGCACAGCGGAAGATGGCCTCTGCAATCAGCTCCGACAGCAGTTCTGGAGCTGATTTCTGAGGCCACGAGTGGTTTGACTCGGTGACGGAGCAGTTAAGTGCCTTTTCTATTACGTTGTGCTTGCGTGTGCAGCTTTCATATGCAACAATGGTGTTTCTCCGCCGTCTAGTGATAAAAGTGCGAGGATACCGACTACGAGAACTGCTGCATTAAGCGCCGCCGAATGACAACGGCGTCGAAGAGCGAATGCCGCGCAAACGAGCTCGGTGCAGTGAGGGACACGCAGAAGGAAGTGGTAGGCCTTCGCGCGTTCGCGGCTAAGCTGAGTACGCTTCCTCTCGTGTTTACGACGCTGTGTTCACTGCGACCTTACTTTACTGGCTGCATTATATACGCACCGGAGCAGGACCGAAATTATCATACCTTCACCAAAGCGACCCACCAGCAGGACGCTACTCGCCAACGTGACACCACGCGCCAAGCGCCTTCACTGGATAGTCGTCACCACGCAAATCATGCACCCTTCGCTGCATTGGACCCTGAGTTCACAAAACGATTTAGTCAAAACCTGGTCGATTTCGCTTGCACGATTTGAGAACGCGGTTCATATGTGGTCCATATGGGATTTTTGCTATGCTCCGATGTGTGCAGTGCATGCAGTGTCTCGTGGATCTCTGTAGCAAGTCGTTGCTTGTCGTGATGGAGAAGAAATGTCACAAGGTGTCAACATGGGTGCGTCAACGTCTGAGAGAACTGTAGTTTTTAAAAACCAATAGACGTTATATGAATGTGCAATAAACATTCACCTACTTCTCTGAAGACACGTTACACTTTGTCTGCTGCGGTGGAGCTGGCCTGAAGCTCGCGGGTTCGCTCCCGGCTGCAACAGTCGCATTTAGATGTAGGCAAAATGGTATCATCATCACCATCATCATCATCATCATTATCATCATCATAATCATCATCATCATCCTAACACGTCAACTGCAGGACAAAGGCCTCTCCCATGTTCCGCCAGTTAACCCGGTCCTGTGCTTGCTGCTGCCAATTTATACCCGCAAACATCTTAATCTCGTCTGCCCACCTAACCTTCTGTCTCCCCCTAACCCGCTTCCCTTCTCTGGGAATCCAGTTAGTTACCCTTAATGACCAGCGGTTATCCTGTCTACGCGCTACATGCCCGGCCCATGTCCATTTCCTCTTCTTTATTTCAACTATGATATCCTTAACCCCCGTTTGTCCCCTAATCCACTCTGCTCTCTTCTTGTCTCTTAAGGTTACACCTACCATTTTTCTTTCCATTGCTCGCTGCGTCGTCCTCAATTTAAGCTGAACCCTCTTTGTAAGTCTCCAGGTTCCTGCTCCGTAGCTAAGTACTGGCAAGATACAGCTGTTATATACCTTCCTCTTGAGGGATAGTGGCAATCTACCTGTCATAATTTGAGAGTGCTTGCCGAATGTGCTCCACCCCATTCTTATTCTTCTAGTTACTTCAATCTCGTGGTTCGGCTCTGCGGTTATTACCTGCCCTAAGACATAGTCTTTTACAACTTCAAAATGGTATAGGCCTGTATAATATGCGATGTCAGTGCACGTTAAAGAACGCCACACGGTGGAAATTTCCGGAGTCCTTCACTACGGCGTCTCTCATAATCCTATCTTTGTTATGGGACGTAAAACCCTAGATATTAAATTGATATTACTTTTCACTTTCGTGTGTTCAACTGATTCTTACATCAATTGTTTTTCAATGATCATCAGATCACCAGATTTTTTAATCACATTTTTTTTCAACGCTTCCCAAATATTCTTTCTCTTTTTTTTGTAGAAGGTGCTACGCGAGTGACCCTTTTGCAAGGACTGCATTGTTGTCTGTAGTATGCTATAAATTAAAATGCTGCAAAACCACCTAAGATGTCTTTCATCATCATCATAATAATCATCATCATCACCACCATCATCATCATCGTCGTCGTCGTCATCATCATCATCATCATCTTTATCATCGTCATGATCATCCTGAGTTCTCCCACTGCAGGGTAAAGGTTTTTCCAATGGGCCTTCAATCAGCCCGGTCCTGTGCTTTCGGCTGCCCCGTTACACCTGCAAACTTCTTAATCCCGTCGATCCACCTAATTTTCTGTCTCCCTGTCGTATGTTTACTTTTTTTTTTGGAATCTGGTCAGTTACCCTTATGGCTAGCGCTTATCATGCCACGCGTTACGTGCCTGGCCCATGTCCATTTCTTCCTAAAAAGGAAGGTACCTGTACTTAACCCCGGAGCAGAGACCTGGAGGCTTACAAAGAGAGTTCAACCTAAATTGAGGATGACGCAGCGAGTGATGGAAAGAAAAATGACAGGTGTAACCTCAAGAGACCAGAAGATAGAAGAGTGGGTGAGGAAATAAAGGTGATTAAGCATATTATAATTTAAAAAGAAGAAGAGGTCTTTAGAATGTTATAAATACTAATTTTACAAAAAAAAACATCCAGTACACCGTTCCTTATGAAAATCACTGCTTTTAGATACGGATATCACTGCAACTAAGTGCACACCACGTCACAACTTTCAACTGCAATTGACGAAGCCAAGCAATCCAGCTTTTTACGCTCTTTTACATTTTAAACAATACTGTCTTTGCCTGCCGCTCTACCAATCGCTTTTCAAGATATTATTTTAAAGAAGTTCATGGTTGCGCCTGGATTGTCGTAATGTTAGCCTCGCTCTGATTCATAACCCTGCACAATATTCCTATGAAAGTGAACTTTCGTCTCAATTATTCACATTAGCGTTCCTGCGTTTAATCCCCATGCTCAGCAGAACAAGACGTACCAATATCACGTAGGTTGAGTGGTTATGAGATTGTGCTGACAAGTTCACGAGGCCGCGAAATCACCTGGCTACAGCAAGCGCATTCAAAAAGGGTTAATACGATTTCGTTCGCGCCCTGACACAGTGCTGCTGGACAGTATACAATACAGTACTTCCGGACGTATATCAGATGTACCTGCCAACGAAACGTGGTATACGCAAAGAAGACAAAAAAAAAAAGTACGCAGAAATTAATGGTTTCCATACATTGTCATGATAAAATTGCAGTAACCATTGTTTTTCAAGACACTTTAGAAATATGTGCCGGGATAAAGTTGCGGTAATCGTTGTTTTATCAAAACATTTTAGAAGTGTGTGATCTTAAGGAAAAAAAAACATCCCAACTAAATAGTACAGGTCTCATCTTCTAAGTTAATATTTGATGTTCCATTGCAGGGTGCCTCTAATGCTGGTCGAGTCCAACTGGACTTCTTCGTTTGGAAGGGCGCATACACCGATTCACGAACATCTTGACAATCATGTGAACGTGAGTAAAATGCAATGAACTCTTTTTGCAAGCAACTATACTCACTGCACGAAAGCCACGTTACCGAGCCTCGTTTACTCAGCCTCGTTTACTCAGTCCTAACTTCCCGCGGCGGGGTCTTCAGAGCGTACCAGCGAGCAAGAAACCATAGCGCACTAAATATGAGAGTCGAAACATGGTTTGAAAGTCAATTCCAGAAGGCCGCTGCACAGGTGTCACCCTGTCTTAATTCACGTGAAACACGACGCTTGATAAATCTGAAAATAATAGATTTATTAGCCCCGAGACCAGTCATTTCGAAAAGTTCATGACTTTTTTTATCGTCGTAGTCGCACGATCACACGCAAATTGGTGGATATCAATCTTTTTGGTGAGGTCATCGCGCCGGTTCATCGTCGTGAGGTTGGTTCGATTGAGGCTTGGCAAATACTGCTTCAAAAAAATAAAAAAAAATAAACCGGCTGTGTTCAACTGTCATTCAAACATTACATTTATGGCACTAAATTCGACAATAATGAAGCGCACAATGGGACACCGCTTATAATAAGAAGCCTATAGTGTATATTTCCCAGCGTCCTGTTATTATTTGATGCTTTCTTAGACTTGCCAAAACATTGATCGAGGTTCCATTCTCGCAAGGGGGCGATGCTTACTTATTTTTTGTTGCCGCGACAATAGTGTATGAGCGATGTCAATAAAATGATCCATGTGCTCACCCTCCATGCAGGAGTATTCTGACAACTAATTTCTTAAAATACTCGTATGTATAGCCATTGCGAGCTGCGGTGTTTTTAACAAAATATTCTTGTCGTAAATCCTCAATGTGCACAGTCACGAAGGCTTTTTAATCGACAATGAAGTTTGAGTGAATACATATGGTTATTCGCCGTCCCAATTTTGGCTGACCCACCATACTCTATAGCAGTTCTCGATCGTATACAGGCTTTACTTATTGCCAGAGTTCTTTGTAGTATTTTTGAAAAAAAAAAAACTCTATGGCTTAAAGAGCGATGTGACACAGAAAGACCTTGTAACGATCCTAAATACACTTATGCCCGACACGCAGGCAGCATAGATCCAAAATATAAGGTTACATAGACACAGAAGACCGTCCACCCGGTATGCGAAGTTTCTCTGTAAAGAGACACTTCGTATACCTTCGTATTTTGCTACCCTCACTGTAAAGTTAGGGTAGAAGAATCTTGGAAGACTTCCAACATCATCTTACTTTATAAGTAAGGGGATCGGACTTAAAATTTTACAGGCTGATGAGCTATCTGTCCGTCGCTTATGAGCTCCTAACAAACATAATAGCTTATAAGACAAAATAAGATATCCAAATTTCAATTGTCAGCAGTGCTCGAACTGCTTCGCCAAAGCAAATACGCTGTTTCTGCAAAACTTCGAACACGTACCCCCCCCCCCCCCCCTCTTTTTAGCACTCCCCGCGCGTCGGTCTCTCTACCACAGACTATACTTCTTCTATGGACACAAACAGAACGAAAAGGAGTGTTGCTGATAGGGATGCGACGAAGCGCGTCGGCAGACGTGAGCGGCAGACAGATGATAGCCACGATAAGCGTCGGTGAAAGCGACCGTCCGTGTTTCCGTGTAGCGTCCCAGTTAAATTTCAAATACAGTTTATTTTAATTTCAAACCATTCGACATCCTCTTATTAATCATCACTCGGACGTCTGTCTAAGACAATCAAACAAGGGACTGAGCCGAGTTTTGTACAGTCTACTCAACAAAAGACCATATTCTTATTATCAATCAGCTGACAGAGAAGTCGCTTGAATGCAACAACTGCTATTTATAGACCCATTCCATGTTTGTAAACACAGGTAGGCCGACGTCGACATTATGGTTAAAATTATAGCGACGTCCGCACGTAACTTCAGCCATAAGCGCTGAGGGCTGCGATGTGCGCCAACAAAACGACGTTGTGAGACGCCATAAGCGTTGTGAAAGCCATAAGCGCTGAGGGCTGCGATGTGTGCCAACAAACTAATCTAAGTTGTGAGACGCGACTCACATTCAACCGCGACGCAGCTCACCTGCATACCGTTCTTTTTTTCTCGTTGCCTGACTGAGAACACCAGATGCGCCATTGAAAACGCAGCAGAAACTGCGTTAGGCAGAGCGTCTTTTGCCCACCAAGACAGCGCCACCCCATTTTCGTGACGTAAGTCCGGTGGAATTCTTCTATAGCCTTCATAGATATCGCGAGGTCATTTTATTCTATCGAAATATCAGCTGTCATGCATTGACTGCGGATTAACGGCGTCAACGAAGCATATAAACATACTGGATAAAATATACTATGGATCCAGAGCCACTATAATCCTCCATTGGGAAATGGGTAGAATTCTAATAAAATGAAGTGTAAGGCTGGGCCTTAGATTGGAAAGAGTTAGGGATACGAGTTAATAGAGAGCACCTTGATAACGTATACCCAATTCGCTGATGACTTCGCATTGATGAGTAACTCGGGGAACGAAGTGCAGCTTATGATTACTGAACTGGAAAGAAACAGGCAAAGTAGTAGTACTGGAAATTCTTATGCAGAAAACTAAAGCAACGAGCAAGAGCTTCGGAAGAAAAAAGCACTTTGCGATAGTTAGCAATTCACTGGAACTTGTGAAGGAATACGTCTCATCAGAAGAAGTAGTAACTGCGGAACCGACCCATGAGACTGAAGTAACTAGAAGAATAAGGATGGCGTGGAGCACATTCCGGAAGCACCCTGAAATAGGGAATACCAATATCTCTGATCAGAACAAAGGTATAGACGGTTTCAAGATTGAAAGGTTTGGGAAAAGAAAAAAAACTTCCAGTCACCTCATTTATCAGCTCGTAACGTCAAAATTGAGAGGACTTTTTCACGTTTTTTTCAAGGGTAAGGAAATATTCTTATTAGTTTTCAGATAAAAATGTTCAAGCAACTTCTTGTAGTTTTTATGTAGCTCGAAATAACATTTATTTGAATATAGTTGGCCAGATGATGTATAAAATTAGCGGGCTATTTTCTGACGCTCTTCCTGCCCACCGAGTCTATAGTGGCTGGTACTCGGCTGCTGACCCGCAAGTCGCGGGATCAAATCTCTGCTGCGGCTGCTGAATTTCTGATGGAGGCGGAAATGTTGTAGGTCCGCGGGCTCAGATTTGGGTGCACGTCAAAGAACCCCAGGTGGTCGAAATTTCCGGAGCCCTCCACTACGGCGTCTCTCATAATCTAGGGTCGTTATGGGACGTTAAACCCCACAAACCTCACACAGTAAAGACGCTCTCGTTTGTGCGTGCTATCGGCCTCCTAATGTACCTGCTGGTTTTTCTTCAGATTTGTACGATGCGCTTAACATGCTTCATGTTCGGTTTCCCACTTCGCATATTATTCTTTTAGGCGATTTTAATTTCCCCGACATCCATTGGAATTTGCCTTGTACCTTACCTGGCTCCAGTAATTCCGAATTTATCTCTTTTATTAATACATGCTTAGAGTTTAACCTTAGCCAGTTGGTTAGCACCCCAACCCGTATCACGTCTAAGTTCTACCATATTAGACTTGGTGTTAACAAATAACCCTGATCTCATCCAGTTTCTGTCAGTCGTTCCAGGTTTCAGCGATCACTCTGCCATTCACTTTCTCGTACCGAACACGCCGTCAAAAATTAGCAAAACTACAGAAATAATCAGAGATTACGGGAAACCTGACTACATACTGGAGACATTTTCACACGAATTTTTTTTTTGCTTTTCTGAACGCTTGCTAAACGAAAACTGGCTACGTTTTAGAGCTAAAATCGAAGAAATTACCGACCGCTTCATACCGCGCCGTAAAACAACCGATAACAATCGGTCTGCTTAGTTAACGCCTACTAAAAGGTGGCTACTTAATATAAAGAAGCGCATCTTTCGAAGTGCAAAGCTCTCGGGCAACATCAAAAGATGGGATGATTATCGTAGTGTAGCCGATGAGTACGCACGCGCACTCTCACTTGCCAAGCACTCATATTTTGAACAAACGTTGCCTTCTTTGTTAGTAAGTAATCCTCGTAGATTTTGGCAGGTAATCGGTGGAAATAACAAAAAACAAATCGACCTAGTTTCAGGGAGCGAATCATTTATTCCAAGAGAAAATTGTTGCCTAGCTCTTAACAGTGTATTGGCATCATCATTTGTAAACGTGGAACCTACCACTGTTCCTAACTTGTCTACTCACAACTACGATCTAATGGAGCCAGTACACCTTGATTGGGAGGGCATAAGGAAGTTAATTGAAAATCTCAAGCCTTCTTCTTCCCCCGGAGATGACGGAATTAACGCCAAGTTTCTCAAAAACACCGCATTGTTTTCGTCCTTAATACTGTCCAGACTTTTTTCACAGTCTTTGGAATCGAGTACCCTGCCAAGCGACTGGAAAGTGGGGAAGGTGGTTCCTCTTCACAAGTCAGGTAACACCAACGATCCCCACAATTATAGACCCATCTCACTAACTAGTGTGCCATGTAAGCTATTGGAACATGTCATTTACTGCAACTTAGTAAACTTTCTTGAGAATAATTCTTTTTTACTAACTTTCAACATGGTTTTAGAAAAAGTTACTCTTGTGAAACTCAGCTCTTATGCTTTACTAATGATTTGTTCTCTGATATTGATCGTGGTACTTTTATTGATTGTGTATTTATCGACTTTTCTAAAGCATTTGACACAGTTTGTCATGAATTACTGATTTTTAAAGTTAAGTAAACTAAATCTTGACCCACACATCTTGAAATGGATCGAGGGCTTCTTGCATAACCGCGAGCGATTTGTGACTGCTAAGGAATGTAACTCTCCTCCTACTGCCATAACCTCAGGTGTGCCTCAAGGCTCTGTTTTGGGTCCCTTACTTGTTTTAAAATATATTAATGATTTGCCTCATAACATTTCCTCCTCCATTAGGTTATTTGCTGACGATTGTGTTATTTACCGTGAAATTTTGACCTCTAACGACACTGACACCCTGCAATCTGACCTGGACAATATTTCTTCGTGGTGTAATAATTGGCTAATGAAACTTAACACAAATAAATGCACATCAATGAGGATAGCTCGTAACCCTTCAAAAGTTGCATCCCCCTCGTACCTACTTAATAACACTCCCCTAAACAACGTTTCTTCTTACAAGTACCTCGGTGTTAACATTTCTAACAACCTGTCATGGCAGGCTCACGTTGACTACATAACTTGCAATGCTAATTGAACTCTTGGCTATTTACGTCGAAATTTGTCTCTTGCTCCAATTAACCTAAAGCTTCTCCTGTATAAATCATTAGTGCGACCAAAACTCGAATATGCGTCGTCTATCTGGGATCCTCATATTCACATGCTCATAGACAACATTGAATCCATTCAGAATCGCTCAGCACGTTTCATATTGTCCAATTACGCTCGAACTGCAAGTGTCACATTAATGAAGGCTCAACTATATTTGTATAACCTCTCAATACGACGCAAAATTCGCGTCTCTGTCTCTTTCATAAGATCTATCACACTAACAGAACCCTCTCTGATTCAATGTTTTTTGCACCAGCCTACATATCAGCACGCAATGACCATCAATACAAGGTTGGGGTTCCCTTCTGCCATACGAACCAGCACTTCAACTCTTTCATCCCTAGAACATGTACTGACTGGAACCACCTTCCCGCATCGATCGCTTCAATCACAGACGCCAACGCGTTCAAATCAATTATTTCTGAAAGTGCATTATAATTTATTCTAATCCTGCTGTTTTGCTTTACTTCTTATTGATATTTGTTGTCCCACTCCTCTCTGTAATTCCCAGTGCCTTGAGAGTAAATAAATGAAATAAATGAAATGAAATGAAATATCAATCAACAAATTCTTGCCTGCTGATGCTATTCAGGCACATCGGTGGACGAAACCGGATGTCGTCAAGGGTTTGGGTTTGGAAACAGCGAAAGGGTCTATATATGAAACAGCTGCATCTTACCAGTACTTACCTACGGAGCAGAAACCTGGAGTTTTACCAAGTGGGTTGAACTTAGGTTGAAGAGAACGCAGTCAGTAATAGAAATGAAAATGATAGGTGTAACCTTAAGGGACAAAAAAAAAATATTTGCAGATCTCGCGTACAGTGGGGACCGATGATATGCAAAGCACGAATGAGGAAGTTTGATACGTCACTTTAAATTCAGCGCAACGTTACGAGGTGGATGTAAATTATGCCGTACATGACTTCCATGTCATGATTATCATGTTTGGACGTGTCATTTACCTTCGTCGTCTATTCACGACACGTGATACACAACTTGGTATATGTAGAGTTAGTGAAACAAAACGGCCGCGAGCATGCTATGAGCGTAGCATGTAGTCATGTTTATACGACACGCATGCCATGATTTCCATGTTTGGACGTGCCATTACCTTCGTCGTCTTTTCACGTCACGTGATATCAACTTCAGTATATGTAGAGCTAGCGAAACGGCCGCGAGCGCGCATCATGAGCGCATCATGTAGTCATGACTTACATGGCACGCATATCATGATTTCCACGTTAGGGTCGGTCACTTATGTTCACCATGCAGTCATGTCATACGATACCAGTTTTGCAATATGTCATGTGAACGAAAACACCGCAGGTGCCGCAAGACCATGAAATGTAAATCATGACATTCATGGCATTCATATCATAATTTTCATGTTATGACTAGTCACTTATGCTCGTCATACTGTCATGTTATGTCATACCAATTTCAGTATTGATACCAATATCGAAACGGCCAGGAGAGCTAGAAGTCGTAGGTGGCTAGATAAATAGATAGATAGATAGATAGATAGATAGATAGATAGATAGATAGATAGATAGATAGATAGATAGATAGATAGATAGATAGATAGATAGATAGATAGATAGATAGATAGATAGATAGATAGATAGATAGATAGATAGATAGATAGATGTTAAAGGCATCATAGACGAAATCAGGAAGAAATGGGCACCCCAAAGAGAAGCAACTCGACCAGCGTTAAGTCCTCTGAGTAAGCAATGGGCAGGGCACGCAGGGCGCAGGCAAGATAACCGCTGGTCTTTAAGGGCAACTGACTGAATTGTTAGAGAAGGCAAACGCACGAGGGGGAAACGAAAAGTTAAGTGGGTAGATGATATTAAAGGGAAACTGAAGATGTTTTAGAACATGATAAAACGTCGTGTTTAACGAGGACCAAGATTACTGTCGGTGATGTCAAGATAGTTTTCCCGTGGTTTTAGCAGCCGGAGCTTTAAAATACGATCCGCCCCCGCGAACGCCCAGAAATCATAGGCATGGAAACCTACGACATATTCGTTTTCTCTTGCGGAGCCATTCTTCACTCCAACGTAAGGTTTGGTCCAGACCCACGGCCAGCCCCCCCCCCCCCCCCCGTTCCTCCGTAAATTTGGATGGAGGGGGTGTTTTACCAAGAATAAATAATAAAATAGGATTGTTCTCGGGGTTTACAACAGATTTTTTTGACCGAAAAGCTCTATTTGCACTCACATGTGAAAACTTCCACATCACTTTTTGAATTCCGCAGGGGTGAAACTGTCTTTACAGGTTCCAAGGTCATTTAGAAAAAGTGCAAAGAAAACGTGGCAGCAGCAGGCACAATACCGGGTTGATTGGCGGAACATGCGAGAGACCTTTTCTCTGCTGTGAGCGTAGTCAGAATGATGATGATGATGATGATGATGATGATGATGATGGGGGGGGGGCACCGCGGTGGTCTAGTGGCTAAGGTACACGGCTGCTGACCCGCAGATCGTGGGATCCAATCCCGGTTGCGGCGGCTGCATTTTTGGTGGAGGCGAAAATGCTATAGGCCCGTGGGCTCAGATTTAAGAGGACGTTAAAGAACCCCCAGGTGGTCGAAATTTCCGGAGCCCTCCACTACGGCGTCTTTCACAATCATAGGATGGTTTCGGGACGTTAAACCCCACATATCGATTGGTGGTGATGGTGATGAAGAAACCCACACGCACATAGCGCTACACACACACACGCCTTTATAAGGTTTACGCTAAATTTGTCCTTCCAGTCCCAAAAGCACAAGTGACACTAATAACACCACCTAAGTGGATGATAAATGTTCCTCATATTTGATAACGCAATGCTCTTTTCGATTCTAGTTTGTGATGACCAATAATTCGAGTTCGGAGAATGGGATCCGAACAAACTCTGTCAGATACCATGCTATACCGAGACTTTTGAGCTTTCATTTCTAATGTACTGTCTGCTTTAAATGAAACTCGAACAGCGGCAAGCCTTCCTGGTGGTATAGTACGCACCGTCCAGTTATCACTGTAAACAGGCACGCATATACGCGCAGAGATACCGGACAGGATGCGTGCGTCTTTCCATGGTGATAAGTGGACGACGCGAACTATGTATACCATCGCGAAGACTTCAGGCTGTTCAGGTTTCATTTGACGCGATAGTACGTGCCGAGTATACTTTTAAGAAAAAATCGCAACGTTCAGCTTTGGTAGCGTCAGGAGTGTCATTTAGTTTAATTTGTAACATTTGATAAACAGATGGACTACATCGGCGAGGTGAAGCTGGGTACACCAGCTCAAACATTCCGCATCATCTTCGACACGGGATCAGCTGACTTCTGGGTCCCATCCGTCAGGTGTACGGACGGCTGCCGTGAGTATACGAAATAGCGCACAAGACTTTCTTATACAAGCATATAACTCCACTCTTACAATAATTTTATTTTTTTTTTCTTGAAATTATTCGCGTATGGCGAAACTTTCTAGTAGTAAACCCGAATGTGATTATTCCAGAAAAAAAAAAGCATTCGGAGATATACTACAGTAGTGAATACTTTCTTTTTTCAAAATATATTTTAATATGTAGAATATATCCTGTCTGGTGAAAAGGATGGCTTGTTGGATGTTTGGTACATATACCACTCATAACCCTATGCGCATTTAACGAAAAAGAAATCACAGCATATCCATGGAGTGAATGATGATGAAGGGGGCGAAGAGTCCATCCGTTCCTTCTTGCTTCCGTCCTTCCAAGCGTCCATCCGTCCATCCGTCCATCCGTCCGTCCGTCCGTTCATCTCTCCGTCTGTTCGTGCGTCCGTCTCTCCACCCGTGCGTCCATCCGTGCGGCTGTCTGTGCGGCCGTCCGTGCGTCAAACAGACAGACAGACAGACAGATGATTTATGGTTTGCCGATAAAACCCTCCGAAGCTTCACCCCACTGATTATCATTCACTCCGTGGATGTGCTGTGAGGTGGTTACTACATGCATACATACATGCAGTGACGACCGACCCACGCCTTAAGGAGCTTCGTCCCTTCAACCTAGTTAATGAGAAGCAACACCAATGCGAATGTATCTATATAGTGTACAACATGCCAACGGTAGTGATAAAACAATGCCATAGCGCACCACTTTGAATGTTGCGTTGTTGATAAAGCTATAAGAAGGTACAACACGACTTAAGGAAGTATTGGCCAAATAAAGAAATGTACTGGAGCACATTGAAGTGTCATATTTGCAGTTTGTGTAATAGTGACACACATTTACTGAACGACAGGAATTTATTGAGCTACAGGTATTTAATTCATGTGTTATCTCGGGAACTGGTGCGCCGGTGTAGCAGCCGTGGCTTTCGTTCACGAAAACCATTCTAACCTGTCACCAATCACATCAAGTGTTTCCCCCTAGATATAGACTACATGATAAGCCTTCGCCTTTTTTAAAATTTAACAGATATTGATATTCGAAGGTTCATTTGATTGATATGGAGGGTTTAACGTCCCAAAACCACCATATGATTATGAGCGACGCCGTAGTGGAGGGTTCCGGAAATTTCGACCACCTGGGGTTCTTTAACGTGCACCCAAATCTGAGCACACGGGCCTACAACATTTCCGCCTCCATCGGAAATGCAGCCGCCGCAGCCGGGATTCGATCCCGCGACCTGCGGGTCAGCAGCCGAGTACCTTAGCCACTAGACCACCGCGGCGGGGCTATTCGAAGGTTCTAATGCAGTGAAATTATGAACCGTCCATAAACCAACATCCGATATCTCACACTTATATTTCTTCCTCTGTTGTCTTACCTTTCAGCCATATACCTCGTTAAGATCAACTTACATATGCGCTCGTGTATTTGCGAGTAAATGTAAATATTAGAGGAAACAACATGTACCTTACGTGTCTTCTCTCGCCTTATTAATGCTTTAATTTCTGCACGTCATTGTTTTTTTTGCTAAGAACTTGATGATTACACAAAAATATTTCTGCGGCAACCGCAGAGGATCGCAGGAAGTACGACCCTTCGCATTCAAGTTCGCACATTCCGGACGGCAAGCAGGTGTCCATCAAGTACGGCAGCGGCGAGGTGCGTGGTGTGGTCGGCTCCGACACGCTGCAATTGGGCGAAGGGGTGGTGCCCGCACAGCCATTCGCCGAAATTACGCATGCGTCGCCAGGTATCTTCCACCCCGAAGCATTTGACGGAACGATCGCCCGGGACGTTCCCTTCGATGGCCTCATCGGACTCGCCTACCCTAAGGTGTCCTCGCTAAAAGTGAAGCCGGTGTTCGACGCCATCATGGAGAAGAAGCTGGTGCCCCAGTCCGTTTTCTCCTTCTACCTGGGAAGCACCTCGAGTGCCAGACCCGCCGGTGAATTAGTACTCGGAGGCATCAACCATGAACGCTTCAAGGGCAGCTTGCATTACGTAGCTGTCAGCAAGAAGCGCCACTGGGAATTTCAGATGGACCAGTAAGCGGTATTATCTACGTATATTTCACCTATAGTTGCACGTTCCATTTTCATCATCCCATTCCTCCCACATTACTTCCTTACCAACCATGAAAACAATAGGTAAGAAAGGCGCAGCAGTATCTGATAGCTTCACGCGCAAAGTAAAATTGGAATACTCTAGATAGTGCATAAAATGTCATCGCGCTACCCGTCTTTGATTTCACTAGCTGAGAGTGAAACGCCAACAGCTTTCAGCTTTACTTAGTACGCCTCCACCCCATTGTTACAACAAGCGCACCGCGAAACAGCTATGTCACACCAGGGAGCAGCTTGCCGCCGATTCCCTTGGTGGTTGTTGAATGCGTGATATGAACTGAGATGAAAATTAACGGGCGGATAAGAAAGGAACATTGGCATGCTCGAATAATTGTATCAAATGGAATTGTTTGTCAATATCACCGCTTCTATGTTTGGAATAGAAAAATATGCCTGCCAACTGAAGTTAGTAATAAGTCTGCCATTCTGCTTTAATTGATTAGGTGACCGACGATAACAATTGTAATGACACCTCCTCTCACCCTGGCTGCATAACTTCGTACATCGGCAGACTCGTAAAGCATTATTTTGATAAACCTGAGAATACCACGTTGAAAAGACGATTAGGTGGAAGAGCACAAATGTGACATGAACAGACAAGTAAAAGAAAAAAAAACATGCAAAATGTTTAATAAAATCAAGCAGCCAATAATGCCAAAGAATGTGTAGGCGATAGGTAATTAGAAGTAATTGTAATGAAAATGAAGGAAAGATAACTAGCCGTTGGCTGGAACCAAACCTGTGACCTTCAAATAACGCATCCCGGATGCTCTACCAATTCAGCTACTAGCGCGGCAATCCTTCCATCCACTTTATGGGGTATATATGTGGATTAAACGTGGCAGCGTCAGTCAACGCCACCAATCACTAGTCATGACGGCGAGTGGCAAACCCACTTTTTACATCCGTTGGGTTCACGTAGCACGTGATCTCACTGTGAGCTGGCAGGTGACCAATAATACCTCGTATTCTACTTTAATTAAGGCATCAAGTTTGTCAGAACGGGACCATCGCTATGAATGAAGGGAAGAAGTTTACATTTAAGGGCTCGTTGCCTTCATTAGACCCCCAGTGCGAAGCTTCCCTGCTTTATTAATATTTTTAACGTAATGTCATGTCATGAATGTGCCATACATAGTCTGCTGCAAAACACGTCACATTTTCATCATGCATGAGTGGATGAGTAAAACAAAGAGAAAGTCAATCGCAATTTACTACAAAATATGTACTTATATTTTTTTTTATGACTGAAAAACTTTTGTTTCAGTCATTCTTCGGTATCACTATTACTGTACGTATTACACAGGTATGAAATTCACCACTGGAATCATAGCAAAAATTATACCTCCTGAATAAAAATATTATAACCTTGATTTTCTTTCATTTTCCTAAAATCATCATAAATTACAATTTATTGAACACGTATAGCTGTGTTATTAAGGAGTTTCACTATAGCTAAACATTACAGTCATATCCTTTCAAATGAAGTGTAAGAAACGCAGTGGTGTTAACTGTGACCTGGGTCAGTTGGTATATCGTGAGGATTTGAACCGTACGAAAGACGAAGCCCAAAGGAAATCAGTCGCACATCGATTGAACTAACGTTGCGCTTCATTGAAGAACAATAATTTCGAAGGAAATGTACAGCTCAGAGCATAACAAACGCCAAACAATATTGATAACGAGATAGATGAAGCAGATACCGTCAGTATGAAGGGAAGCCTAATTAAGAAAGATGTGCCGATACAATTATCGCCTTGCATGCTGATGAGATAGGCTTCAAATATTAACCTCTATGCTTCATCTTTTGGCTGGATCGAATTATCAAGAAATGTGGAAAACGTTTACAAGTCCCCAAAAACTAGTCTTTTCTTTCTTTCTTTCTTTCTTTCTTTCTTTCTTTCTTTCTTTCTTTCTTTCTTTCTTTCTTTCTTTCTTTCTTTCTTTCTTTCTTTCTTTCTTTCTTTCTTGAGAGCATGACTTGCCCTCGGCCGTCAAACTGAACTTAGCATGAAATGGTCACAGAAAATAGAATTATGTACACAAACCGCACATTGTTCTTAATCATGTTCCCGAGTGCTTCTGTAGAAATCTAGACAGTACACTATTCTCTGGTGCTAAAGTGTCCGCATGCAGACGCATTATATGCGCCCCCCCCCCCCCATCAATGCATGGGCAGCAGAACAAGACAAAAGGGAAGCAGCATGGACCAACATTATCTCATTTCTAAGAAGTTTCATCGCAAAAGGCAAGGAGTGCTGTTTTGTAATGCCCAAGGGGTGATATCTCTGCTCTTACGCCCCCAACTAATATTATAATAGATTACCTACGCTTAGGTTTGCAATATCAGCAACAAAGGGAAACAATGTGCTTTAAGTGTCCCTCCTCCCTATTCCTCTAAAAAGCATGCACGCGCGAGGGTTCACAAAATACTTTCAAGAAGCCTTTTTTTCTGTCCATCATTACTCTTTTGTCTGTGCTTTGTACGCATGCGAACAAGTAACACGGTTATGTGTTGACTGAATCATATTTTTCTATGCACTAAGCGTTCAAGCTGCAAAAGAGAAACGCTTCTGTGTCGGCGGCTGCTGGACAGTGGTTGATTCGGGGTCTTCGTTCATCGAAGGACCCGGCGAGGAAATCGACAGGATCAACCGGATTATAGGTTCCCAGAAGACAGAGCATGGGAAGGTGCGTACAATGCTCTCCGTGTACATATACATAACCATTCCTGCTTGTGTCACACACCCTCACATGAGGTCATTCTCGGCACTCTTTGCTATAAGCATTATCTTTCTCCTGAACTGTTTGTCCCGTCTACAACCTCCACATGTTTCAATGAAGGCCCCCCTCCCCCCCCCCCCCAAAAAAAACAGATTTAGCACTGAGGTTTGGACTGACGGGACATCCTTTCTACGTTAACATGTACGGTGACACTTTGCTAAAACTTTGTAGACCCCTTGTTCTTTGCGTGCAATGTGTGGTGCTTATCTATATTGTCATGGGGTTGTGACGTGGACGAAGGGAGCAGACTATAAATCGAAGATGGAACCACTTATTCGGGCCACACTTGTGGTCAACAGGCGTTATCGCTAGCGGCCGTACGTTTCAGATTAATCTGTAATGTTCGCTGAGTGGGCGTAATCTTCAAGGGGCCCTCTAACGCTTGAAAACATGCATAAGTCGTAGTGGCACTTGTCAGAACTATTGCGAGCGGAAATGATATCGTATAAGGTTGCCGCCATATTATTGGATAAATTTAACGTTAAACATAATTGCGGCATTGCATCAAATAAAGGATTACTATTGGATTTTATTTTTATGTTAGCATGATTCTTCACTCAAAGCTGAAAGGAATAACGTATCCGACTTTTCCAGCTTGAAAACTTCAAAGCTCGTCAAAGAATGCGCCGAACGCCATGGTGCTGGAAGAAACGCGCCAGAGACGCTCCAGGCACCGTTCTTTGAAAAAACTAAAAATTTAAGAGCGTTGATATATAGACACAATCGCAAAAAGGAAGATCAATAAAGGTACAAAACATAGAAGCGTTCGCGAGCTGGCTCGTTTCGCACGTGTCCTTCCCTTTTCAAGTAAATTATTTGTTATCATCGCAACCGCGTCCTGTGCATTACGGGAAATATGTCATGCGAGCTTCCTGTACGGTAGGGCTTTCAGATAATTTTTATTCGACAGCCTTCCGACGTCACACAGGGTGAGGGAAACACGGTCAGGTGAGCTCGCGAAAATTGAGTTGAGAGCAAGCATTCATTTCATTGTACTTTGGTAATTCTACGCAGAATAACTTTGCGCTGCGGGCCCCTATCGCTGCCGTTCTTGCGGCACCTATCTCTTAAGAGTACTGAACGCTGGGCGAGTTGGTAAATCATCTTAAGTTATATTACTAGTTGTACTGCGCTTGTGTGTGTGCCTTCTCTGTTTCTTGTCGATTTTTCGCGCAGTTTTGTAGTGATGATTTACCAACTCGCCCAGCGTTCAGTACTCTTAAGTTATATTACTAGTTGTACTGCGCTTGTGTGTGTGCCTTCTCTGTTTCTTGTCGATTTTTCGCGCAGTTTTGTAGTGATGATTTACCAACTCGCCCAGCGTTCAGTACTCTTAAGTTATATTACTAGTTGTACTGCGCTTGTGTGTGTGCCTTCTCTGTTTCTTGTCGATTTTTCGCGCAGTTTTGTAGTGATGATTTACCAACTCGCCCAGCGTTCAGTACTCTTAAGTTATATTACTAGTTGTACTGCGCTTGTGTGTGTGCCTTCTCTGTTTCTTGTCGATTTTTCGCGCAGTTTTGTAGTGACTATCTCTTAAGTCTTCAGTGTACACAACCAGCTAGAAAACAATGTAAAACTATGAGGTCGTGAAAAGTGTAAGAGGGCTTCTTTAATTAACGAAATGATTCACTATAATCCCGAAACTTCTGGAACACTGCAGGCATGGTTTGCGCTGAGAATTGCGTACAGTGCAACGGGGCGATAACAAAACTTGAGGAAATGAACGTGGCATTGCCCCCCCCCCCCCTCTGAAAAAGGCATCGTCCCGATGCTTCAACGGAAGATGAAAGCACAAAAGTAATGCAAGAAAGTACAAGCAATAAATTACGATACAACAATAACAACAATAACAACAATAACAAAATACACTGTTTCAATTCGTTAACGCGCATGAAACGGCTTGAGGCGCACGAGAGCGCCGAAATGCTACGAGAGCGCCAATCGAGCAAGCGAACAAACAGTAGACATGTAGCCAAAGTGGAAGACTCCTGATATTAAGCTAAACGGTTTCGTGCTTCTTCAAAAAGGGCTGTTGACCAGTACGCCACGTAAAGGCGCGTTGACACTAGAGAGACACGACACCGATTTTGGTCTGCTGTCTGTCTTTGGGAGTGTCTTTTGTCTTGTCGTCGGCCTATGTACACTGCCAAGACACCAACAGTCCCCGGGTGGTCTCTCGAGGACCCTGCTCGCGCCTTGTCGTGCTCACAGTATTTCGTTGGCCAATTCTGTAGTTACATTGGAGGCACACGCAGCGACACCTACTAAACTTACACACCTGCCCCTCATTTTCACCCATGCTCCCTGCTCTGCCATTGTCCCTCTCCGGCTACGCGGCGCAGCCCCTTCCATAACCCACGGGGACGAGAGATGGGGGTGGTGGACACATGTTTCTTGCTGGGCCGAGAAAGAAATTTCAGATTACGGTTTTCTTGAGCGCAACCCGACAAAAACAGATGAGCGCCAAAGCACAAAAGCAAAGGGGATCGGCTGGTGAAAGTGCGATGACTTGGTGTTTTCCACGGCAATATACTGTTACGGCACAGCTTAACTCGAATTTCGTCATGGAGTGGTCGTGCTGCTTGCGAGCCAGGCACTGCCAGTTTTGATATTCGCATTAAAATACGGCGATGAATATTTCAAAGCACGTGCCATTTTTGTGCTCCCACCCCCCCAAAAAAAGGCATGCCATAAATTGTCAATGACTACATCGTCCTGATGAAAAGAAATGCCCTAAAGTCAATAAATAACACAATAATTAACCGGTCTTTGTCAATTAGTCAATTCATTGTAATTTCAGCTGCGGCAAAGCGTTCCTCCTCGACATACAGTTTGTGTGCCAAAAACGGCAAGAGCATGATTGCAATAGGTTTATAGGTTATAAAAAAATGCGCCCAGTACATTTTCATGTATTCGATGGACTAGTGTACCAATAGCGTTCTGGGGCAGGGTAGAGTTCCAAGCCAGTGCCCTGGAGAAGAGGCAGAAATCGGGGTCATTTTACTTCGTAAACGTGGGCGGCCAGTGGAGCTGTTCAGCAAGTAGGTGACGCACAGGCGGCCAGTTTGTTATGGAAGGCCAGGTTGTGAACGTGCCAACGAACATTTGAATCACTAGGCAGAGTCTACCGCGACACGTCAGCGACGAAATCGCCATCAAGATTATGAGTAGGCTTCACTGTAGCACACAATGTTGGAAAGCAAGCTTAAATACGCCGTTTCTTACTCATCCTCTTAAAGCTGGCTTCACGTCTAAACGAAAACGCACTATTAGAAAGACATTTTTTCAAGAACCATATAAGTTAGCAAAGTGAGGTATTCGGCAAGTTTGTTTTGCATTATTACAAATACTGTGCTACTGTTACTGGGACATAGAAAGTTTGAGAAGACACACGTATACGAAGTGGACACGACTTGCGCTTGTCGTGTCCACTTCGCAACGTGTGTCCTCTCTAACTTCTTATGTCCCAGTAACCCTAGCGCAGTATATTCGACCATAGAAGTCATTTTATTTTAAAATGTGAAGAGTTGTTGACTTTAAGTTGTTCTAATAAATATTTGCTGTTGCCCCGGGGTGCTGACTTTTGCCGTTGACTTTCCCGTTTAAAATTTCAATATTACATTTCTCTGTTTGTTTCTTGTAAAATTCCACAGTATCTCGTCGACTGCAAAACGGTCAGCAAGTTGCCGAAGCTTATCTTCACCATAGGCGGTAGACAGCACACTCTCAAGGGAGCCGACTACATATTAAAGGTAAGCTGAAAATTTTTTACTATGGGCTCAATCAGCATTACTTGAGCAACATGGGCGAAATTTTTGGAGGACGCGTCAACAAAAACTAAGAAAAGTAATGCACCACGATGCTTAGTACTGCTCTCTCGAAAGACAAAACGAAAATGATAATATTTTGGTGTGGTGTGTAATCTTTCATCAATAGTTTTAAAAGAATTCAGTGGCGCTGACAACGTCTTTAGTGCAAGTGTCATTTCCTATGGTTTTGACACTCTTCAATACTTCTCTGGGCTTTTGTTCTGTTTTCTTTTTCTCACAAGCTCATTATCATCATAGAATGGCAAATAATATAATAAAAGCAGTACAGAAAGCTCCACCCCCTACATGCATGTACCATCGTTTCACTCGTTACATCACCGAATGTATTTTTTTCCAACAACGCAGCTGCAAACATCCGACCACCAGGTACGATGCTACGCCGGCTTTGGAACCACTGATGACTATGGAACAAAGAAGCCTTTGTGGATCCTGGGCCAAGTTTTCATGCGGAAGTTCTACACAGTCTTTGACCGAGATGCTGACAGAATAGGATTCGCAGAAGCGCGTTAGCGGCATGTGAACGCGCGCCGTGTGGTTCTTAAGAGCTGCGTTCCAGTGGGATGATGAAATCAAATGTACATTGAAATGCATGGAATATTCAGATGGTGTGCTCTAGGTTCCCGACAACGTGAATGCGTTGGGAAGGCTTGGACAATCATTTAAGAAAAGCTAAAGACCAACGCAAAGTTTATGCTGGTGCCAGTTTTGTTTAAACAGTCTCATTTTTAATTTCCCGTTAGGATGTTTTTTTTTAATGCAGAACAGGAAAAGAAAACCCTCGAACCCCTGAGCGTATGCACGTCAATGTGACGCTCACTTGAAATCTGTGAATACATGAATTAAATACTGAAATCATTGACACTCCAGAGTGACGTCAGGGATTTCAAAGCATCATATTACAGTCAGGCAGTTGTAGCGCAGTAAGCATTCACGGTTTTTTCTATACGTTCAGTATTTAGCCCCGCTAATATGCAACAAATGATTCAAGGGACTTCATTTGAAATAGTCAACCAATTAAACAGTACACATGCTCATATCCAGCTTTTCTGGACACATAACAGCCAGCGCCCCTAGCGGTCCCGACTCGAAGCTAGCGCGTTTTCAATGAAACCAGTGAGTTTTCCTCGATTATTAATTGTAGAGGGTGAATGTTGAAAACGCAGAACACAGAGCACGTCTGGGAACCTAAACGAACGAGAAGGCTGCAGTGATCGTGTTGGGGTAAGCAGCTTCAATTTGGTTCCCAGAGCAGTTAAAGATCGTACAATGGGAGGCTAAGGAAACGGCACAAAAAGTGGTCTGTTTTTTGAGACAAAAACGTTCACTGCAGTAAAACTAAGCAGGTTCTATTAATGGTCAGTGCACCGTATGTAGTCCTGACACTCAGCTTTCGATTGAAACCATTCTCAACGTGCCGCAATTGGCGTAACATTGTTCCCTAACACGTTTTTGGGACGCAGTCTTTCAAATGCTTGTGACATTTCGATAAACTCTTGCTTATCATAGGCGGCTTGGAGTCACTCGTGAGCGAGTGCGTTAATCGGGCAGTTGTGGGGCGCAACCTCACCGCATCGTCATAGGTTCAATGCTGCACGTTAGAGCGTTTGTTTTTCCAGCCCGTGAGTAAGTTCCATAGCATCCTACAAGATGTCGCCACCACAACAATAGAAAAAAGTTTGCGTTTCAGTTTCGATTTCTCCGTGTGGTCTTGAGGAGCCTTTTGTTTTCCTTCATTTTTATTACTTTTCAGGGCATTTTTAAATACTGAACGGAAATCATAGTCTTAAGATGTACTTTTCTAATTCTTACTTTATTATTTTAAACATCCTAAGGAAAATAACGCTCGATTAGGTTAAATGATCAAAGCTCTTTTGTTTTTTGTACGTTTTTTGTAATACAAACTTACTTCCTGTTTTCATCGTTTCGTTATGCTCAGTTCTCAGGTTCCTACAATTCACCGATGTAAAGTACACGAACTAAGAACAGAGAAGCAAGGCTTAGTAAATGGTGAAACAATACGTTTTGCCGTTGCTTTTAAATGCGAAGCGTATCTATCTATCTATCTATCTATCTATCTATCTATCTATCTATCTATCTATCTATCTATCTATCTATCTATCTATCTATCTATCTATCTATCTATCTATCTATCTATCTATCTATCTATCTATCTATCTATCTATCTATCTATCTATCTATCTATCTATCTATCTATCTATCTATCTATCTATCTATCTATCTATCTATCTATCTATCTATCTATCTATCTATCTATCTATCCATCTATCTATCCATCTATCTATCCACCTATCTATCTATCCACCTATCTATCTATCTATCTATCTATCTATCTATCTATCTATCTATCTATCTATCTATCTATCTATCTATCTAGCCACCCACGTGTGTATATATCTACGTATATCCTTTACTAATTATTGTCTACTAGGCAAGAAGGCAATACACGAAGTATATATTGCCGTTTATCACATACCGCAATATATACTACGTATATCACCTCCTTATCCTGGGGTAAAGCAGATTTAGTATTTAGGTGTAAGAAAGATTGTCGAGTAACTTCAATAAATTATGGCATGATTTACTTGCAAACCCGTTGCGTACGTACGTCGTCAAACCTTTTGCTCCTCACATACGTGGCACATACTCACATACCACGTGTGGCGGTATGCGGATATACAACATAGGTGATTGACAGTTTGCTGAACCGGGAGCGGTGGGAACAGACATCTGTAATTTAAGTGCAAGAGCGCCAACAAAAAACTGAAACCAGCCGCGTTGACCCGATGAATGCAAAAGTTAAATATTATGATCCCAGCACGAATTAAAACAAAGCATCATGCGTAGCAACCAAGTACAGTACCGCAGCACCGCGTTAGGTCTTGGAAATGCTTTGGAAAAAGGCATTATTTCTGGCGAAACGGCAATTGTGGTTGTGTTTCTGGCCATTCAAGTTTATAAAGATCACATATGTATTCCAATGACATAGGATTCACGTCGTCTTAGCGTCAGTAATACACTTCATGGACATCCACTGAATTTGGTCTACGCAGCACTGAACAGAGTTACCATCCTCGAAAGCACAAGCGCTACATATCCGCTTACCTCTTCTGTGTTGGTAACAATCATGTTGCTGTTGGCATCTTTGCACAACTGTAAACATCTGGTTATATAAAGTATACGTGATGTTCAACATATGTCTGAGCGACGAGATTTGTACATGTATTTAGCATGATTTTGTAATGTTTAACTTAATTAAAAAATTACAAGGTCACACTCCTTGCGCATGCTACGCATTACATTGATCCCCATGTTATGTGAAATCTGCCAATTAAAATTACGAAAAGCCCCTCCTATTTCCTATGGAGACAGAAATGTTGTAGGCCCGTGTGCTCAGATTTGGGTGCACGTTAAAGAGCCCCAGGTGGTCGAAATTTCCGGTGCACTCCACTACGGCGCCTCTTATAATCATATGGTGGTTTTCTGACGTTAAACCCCACATATCAATCAATTGAAAAGCCCCTCCTGTCTGTGGGATTGGAACGTATGTCAATCTGCAGGGCTTCTTCGGAGAGGCTAGAAAAATAGGATTCCACTAAACCTATAGTTTTGTGTTTTATCTCAACCATGTGTCATTGCGATATAAACTAAATGGAGACTATCGATAGGTTTTTGCCGTCGACGTCACCACCACCATCACGTTCCGTAAAAATTCCCCATCGACATCGTTCCCTTGCGTGTACGGTATGATCTGCGAACGGGTAAAAGCGCATGAACGGCGGGGACGGACATGGCTGATCAAACGTATCGGCCCATCTCCGTCGATCAGAGGGCGCATGCGATAAGATCAACCCGCGGGTAAAGCATGCCATCAAATACTGCTGAAGCAGAGCGTAAATGGCTCTGTTTGCTTTGAAGGCGCATGAAAAGACGTGAAGGTGAAAGTGGGGGTGAGGGAGCTGCGTTCGAGCAGTGACTGTGAACGTTCACTACAAGAACGTGATGGCGAATGCTATAGTGATAGACATCAGCTGATGGCTTGTATACTCTTCTACGTTCTTCGTTATCAACAAGAAGTGGCTGTGTAAATTCCCCTTTTCTACTGCGAGCGGCTGCGTTCTGTTGCAGGAACGTTTTGTAGAGTTACGCAACACTGGATGTAAAAATTTAGCCTTACTTAATTTGTCGCTACTACACAGAAAACGAGCAGCATGCATTATTTGCCATCAAAAAGCTTTAAGCGCTGCGTCGGAAAGTCTGTGTGTTACGACGTATGTCGATCAAAACTTTCAGAAACTTCCATTGACTTGTGCTGTCACAGGAAACAACAAACCATCATCGATAGAACATATTTTACGATCACGATTAAGTCTCGTTCGTTGCTCGAAAGAGCAAAGAAGCTTGCGCTCATGCACTTTTATCACGTTCCAAATTTCGTAGACTTCTATCATTCTTTCTACATTTTTTGTATGTTTGATTTAGTTCTTTCCTTCTTTTTTTCGTGGGGAAAAGAGCATATACACATATTTACGCTCGAAAATATAGCCAGCTGTCCTACGCTTTCCGCGTTGAGATGGCCGATACCGAAGCCTGTGACCACTGTGACACCAAAGAAACCATTATACATATATTTTGTTACTCGTGACAGTATAGTGGACAGCGACTATGTCTTCGCAACGAGCTCAAGAAATTAGATAATCAACGTCTGTCGAAGGAAAAAAAAAATACAATACAACTGGGTCAAGGTAAAACTGATGAGAGCGGCTCCAACTCCGAGCTACCCGGCATTGAGACACACCAAATGGACTAACGGCTTTTCATGAACGAGAAAAGCTCTTATGAGGGCTATGAAAATATCGCTGTTTGGGGTGCATATTTTTCTAATACAGGTTCTTTAAGTTGCTTGTTTCTGAAGTTCACATGGCATTTTTCGGAGGTTGTTATTTTTTGCTTTTTTGGAGAAAATATGCGCTTTATCACAGTTTATGTATTACAAATCCCCAATTCTGTGAAAACTTGGTGCCTGCTTTCTCAGTTTTCCGCCATTGCTACTAAATCAAATTAAGTGGTATGTAAAGACAAGAACATCAGAACACATGGAGTATAATTTAACTTTCAGGGAGGCACGCACAAACAAAAGCACAATCAAGTTGAAATTAACACTTCAAAGCAGGACTTTGTCCGTATAACAACCCTAAAGTTGGTGGTAATATACGCAAATGTATACTTGTAATCAATGCATGAGTATTTTACGAGGTTGTTGTCAGTGATGGAAGCGCAGTCCTTTCGAGTGGTGATTCCCGGCCTCTGAAGAAGGGGGGGGTGTCAACATACACCAAGTGATATTTTACTGTGCTGAATCACTTGTTAGTATATCATGGTGGTCCTACGCCTAGGAAGCTCCTCGCCACATATGGTTGCAAAAACTGTCTCTGCCTGTTATCCGCGAACCTCCAGTGACTCGTCGATTTTGATGATGGGGCAATTTTTCATAAAAGGATCCGTCGACGCAATATCTTTGGCATCATCTTCAAATAGTTACATATGTATAGAGGAGAGGGTATGAAGCGTAGACACGCTAGCGCTAAAAAATCCGTTCTGTTCTAGCTTTGAGGACGACAAGTCTCGACACAAGTTCTGTTTACGAATCGTTCATCCCAAGCTTCCATCTTGCCCTTTAAACGTTTTTTTTTAATATTTCTGATACAGTTATTCAGTACTTGGCATCGTGCGTGCCACCGGACACTTCATTTGAAAGAATCCAAGAGATCCATCAGCCAAATTTTGTATGATCACAGCAAAACTAAGGTGAAGTTTATATTAGTCTAACGGGTCGACTGATGGCATAGCCATGTCGCGGCACCATGCCAGAGTCATGCCCCCCTCCCCTTTTCCCAAATTGTTTTTTTCGCTATGGCATACTCAACGAAAAAGGCTTATGTCAACGATGTCGCTGCTTTCTCTTCCCTACCCCTCCCCCCCCCCCCCAAAAAAAACAAATAACCTGCCTATGCCCTTGCGGGTGACGTGCCAGAATTGGCTTAGATCATGCTCATTTGTTAAAATCGGAACAAGACTATAATGGCCGTTAAAAATTAGGGAACCCTAAAGCTTCGCCTTTAGTTCAACGTGATTGCGATCTTCTGTTCCTATGGCGCATACTTGAAACACCTAATGCGCAGTAGCGTGTGTGCGTTTTGTAGAGGTTATTGGCTTTAAACCACGAGGGCATTGTAATAATCACATGTTCTGACGCCTGATTTCCATGGGCGCTTGTACCACGCATTTTACGGCAATATTTCACGTTGCATTGTGAAGCAGGTATACAGGACGCGTGTGTTTGTAAAGCATGTGACACTTTCACTTCATTTCCAAGCAGAGGAAGCTATTTTCAATGTATTCACAAGCATACGCTTGGCCTTGTGGTACGACATCCGCTTGACACTGAAACGACACGGGATCAATTTTCGCTAGGACCCAAACGACCCGGGTTTGATCTCCACTCTGATGCAGGAGTTGTCGTTATTTATTCTATTAGTATCGTTATTGATACTTCGGTGACGCATACGATGATTTTCGCTCACAACCAACGACGCCGAAGCCGAGACCAATGGCGGAATTTCCGCAAAACGAGCTTTTTAACGCTATTGCGGTAAAATGGGAGTTGATGGACAAAACAGAATAAGGAACAATTTTACAGGCGCGAGTTTATTGATTTTTTTTTATTTATCCGAAAGCACTGAGCCCTAATTATAGCAAAGGACACATCGAGGACGAACGCTGTTGTTGTCCTCGGTATTCCAGCCCTGATGTGTACCGTTAAAAAAGTCACATTTTATATCCAAAAATTCATATTGCGCGCTTCTCCGTTGTATGATTGGCTATGGTGTGACGACAGTGTCAACATATTCAATCACACCATGGCAGAATTGGGATGAAAAGCGGGTGCCTGATGCATTGCCGGAAATTCCTCGCCCTTTCGATCACTCTCGAGGAACTCACACTAATACTTTTGTTTCCCTGAATCCACGCCCGCGACGGAATTGAAAAGATTACCTGCAGGTATAAAAGCAGAATTTCTACAAACTACAGCCTAGTTACAGACAATTCCATTAAAAAATGGTTGTGAAGCGGGGGTATTTCTTAGGTTCACTTCTATACCGGCTGCCTCGGTGAACAGGCTAACTTAGCTTTCACTTTTCCTGTACTCAGCGAGGGTACCAAAAAAAGCAATTACATATGCGAACGTAAGACATGAAACACATAACACTAATGGCAAAAAAGAACGACCCAAGGCGACTTCGACTGTTAGAAAACGGTGGCAGTAATGGTGTGCATAAATACACGTAGATTTGCCACTTTGAGGCGTCAGAGATGGCGCGTTGTTGTGATGTACTCCTCACAAGCCAACATTGGTGTAAGTGGAGGAGGGGGTGTTTGCACTCCTTTCAAAATTTTAAAGTTTTGCATGTGTATACACGCATACACACAAAGGAACGCACGAGCATAAATAAGATATGCACAAATAGCCTCCTCCTTTCTCTCATTGACCGGCGGACGTCAGCTGCGACGGCGGCGCGGACTGATGTGCGCGAAATATAGTCTGTGGCAGCATGGAGCTGTGCATGCACTGTATACTATTGTCAAATTCTAGGAAGCGTTGCTATATCTATGCAAGTAGGCTGGACAATTTACTAGCATTTTTGTTTAAGCTCCTATAGAAGCCGCTTTCAACTTGTGAATTAAAATTACTCGTGCGGTTCATGCTTATATTGTAAAGTGAATGTCACTTGCAATACCGTCACCCTAAATAATTCAAAGGTATGCCTGACGGCGAGAACGTGTCTATGTATCGGCTAATGAAGCATAGAGAGCACATGCTCGTCGTGATTATTGAATTGGTGCCAAAACGCATTGTATGCAACCATTCGCCAATGCCAAGCGTTATGCAGGAAGTAATTGCTACAATAAAAAAATGCCATTCTCATGATGCCATGCAAAGAATAAAACACGAGTAGTCACAAACAAAAATGTGATTTTCTTTCATTGCAGGTGTAGAAACCCGCCTTCGAAAGTGGTTTTATCATTCATTTTCGTGCTTCCTTTATTTTTTTTAAGGATTAATCATAGGCGGAGTACTTGCCCGGACCATGGATCTCAAACTTCATAGTGTCGCATTAAAAAAATCAAAGCTTGCTACGCGTATCACTGTGCTATTGTTTTTTTCTTTTTGAACGGCTTCGTGCGTATAGACGAGAGCACGCTCATCTCGAACCCAGGCGCCTTCGGTGGTATACCCTCGCTCCCAGATACGCCATAATTTCTTTGGAACAGCCACGGTAGGGTTCTAGCCACCCTAGCCGTGGCTTTTATAACGATTCTGTCACATAGAGATGAACGAATCGGAAGGATTATAGAAGTAGGATTATAGATTATAGATTCTGATGCGACAACAACCAGCGCAAGAGGAAGAGATTGCTGAGCACTGCCTGTGAAGTTCACAGTGCATCGCGGGAATCGTGCCGGTGTGGTGTTTTTGCGATTGCACAAATTTCCGTCCACAGCGAAAAACGCTGAGCTCCGCCGCCTTACGATATAATCGCAATCGACAGGAAAAACTACGAGCCCAGTAAAGTGTACGAGTAAGTACACCTATTGCATTTATTCAAGCTAGACTAAAGCTGTTCCACTTTACAGCAGCGATTCACGTGCAGTATGCCTGTAGTATGCGGCACAAAACTATTGTCGTACTCTTTCGCAGGCCGTATGTCAATAATAGGATATACGAATTGCGACTCACGCGTGCATGCACGCACCGCGCATGTTTAGTACAACTGTAACGGCCTACTATCGCGATGCAAAGAGACGTTAACGGCGCGGAAATCATGGCTTTCGACTCGGTCGAACTGCGACATGCCTTGACTGTTCCTAGGCGAATCTACATGTGTTTTCGGCCGGCGTCACCGTAGCATTTTAATATCTTGTTCTGGCTGGTACTTTTGCACCGCGTGTGTGTTCCGAGTGCCCGGCAGGACTGGCAATTGATACACATGCGATGCATGAGCGTAAGTTGTAGCCAGATTCTAGCGCTACGTTGACGCCGGCTTACAGCACAAATTCCGCGTTGTCACAGCCAAGGCACGGTGTAGTTAACGCTTTCCGCTGTTCGCGTTTATTTCAGTCGGATAATATACGTACCTGATAAAGTTGCTTTCGCAGTCTGCAATTCACATGCTGCAGACATTCCGGACTGTAGAGGAACGTCTCCACGATGTTTCACACGAAATGTGCACAAAATTCCAGCAAAGGAACAGCGCGAAACATGCTTACAGCCGGACTCGGGCTGTGAAGTTTCGCGTTTGATTTCCAGAGGTCTGCTCACGTGGCAGTTGAGGGTCTTGCTTCGCTACGTTTGCAACAGATGACACCACGCACTTTTCAATATGGCAGCAAGCACAGAGCTCGCTGGGTTCTGGTGTATACCACAGTTAAATAATCATGAAGGAACCGCTATTCGCTGCGTACATCTACGCGTAGTGTGTTTTATGTGTAGCGAATTAATAACAGCGGTGTTTTTTTGTTGTTGCCAACGCAGATTTGTGAGATGCACTTCCACGTAGAAGATTTTATAACGATGCTGACACATCAATATGAACGAATAGGAAGGATGATAGAAGTAGAACGGGAGAGACGCAAGCGGAAGCATAATGTCGTGCCTTCTATATATTTCCAAATTGTCCAAAATACTTGTCCTCAAAGCCAACACGTCGTGCTTCTCAAATACATCGCACATTATTTCGCACCCATCACAGAATATTACAACACCAGTAGAAGCGATTGATATCTGGAGCTTAACGTCCTAAAACCGCCATATGATTATGAGAGATGCCGAAGGTGAGGACTCCGGAAATTTCAACCACCTGGAGTTGTTTAACGTGCGCCCAATTCCGAGCACACGGGCCTACAGCATTTTCGCCTCCATTGAAAATGTAGCCGCCACAGCCGGGAACACCAGTAGAAGCGAAGAAGAACGGCTATTTGGGCTAGTTGGTTGGAATTCGTGGTAATAAGGGCCGCAGCGTGAGCACGAAGGTGCTAGAAGGAACGTGAAACGAAAGGCGAGGCAAGGAAGGCAAAGGCATGTGTGCTGCGAATAATGAAATTCAGTTGGTAGTCAGCGCTCGTCTCGTGTTGTCCTCTTTGCTTTTCTTGCCTTGTTTCGCCTTTCGTTTCACGTTTCTTCTAGCCACTTCGTGCTCGCGCTGCAGTCCTTAATACCATGAGTATAAGCGAGCGCGACGATCCGGAATACCGGAACCTTAGGAACCTTAGGGACCGGAACCTTAGGAACCTTAGGGACCGGAACCTTAGGAACCTTAGGGAACCGGAACCTTAGGGGCTAGGGGGTGTTGACGAAATTGTTGACTATATACGAAAGCCACTAACGCAAAGTAGTGATATTATTTCGAAGGACATGTACGGACAACATCATCTATTGAGCAAATCATAAACTAGAGATGACAACATACTACTACTACTATACTACTACTACAGAGGAGCGAACGACCTACGCCCATAGGACCTTCACCCCTTTAAAAAAACGCATGACATAACTGCAGGCGCTTCTAACACTTTATGGAAGCAAGATAAACTGAGTATATAAAGGAATACGTGACCTTACGGGACGCCTGCGCAGGAGGCATAAAATAAAGCATCACCAATGTGTCTGCAGGTAACATATTTCTTTGAAACTTTGAAAAATACAGTGATCGTCGCCTTGTCCACTCATTTATATTCTAAACTATCTATCTTTTACACCTCGATTATATCCCGCGCGAGTTTACTATTGCTTTTTGTTAGAACGGTGCGTTTGTTGAAGGGACACTAAAGTCACATAACAGTTTACGTCCGAGTCAAAACTCAATGTATGACGACATCTAAAACCACATTATTATCAACAGCAGTGTCATACTACCGAGAAATTAAGGTAAATGCACAAGAATACATGTCCTAAAGTGGGAAATTTTCGAAATGATACTGATGACGTCAGACGAACCACCTAAAATAATCACTAGTAATCGATTTAGCTGCACTAAAAAAGAACATTCTGTGCAGACGCAATAAAATGCCCCTTGTTCGTTTCTGTCTGATTCATGGAAAAAAAGAACCACTGTCGTGTCCTCTAGCGCAGGTGAACCAAAACACGTCTGCCATATTGGAGTCAATGGCAGGATTTTGATCAATGGCCATTGTTGCTGCTGTCGCTCCCGCTGCTTTCGTTCTGTTTACTACTGTCGGCGACCGCGCAGTAAAACCGGGCAACGTTGTGCACGGCCCCATTGACGTGAATCGGTCTGCTTTTTGAGGCGGGTAACTTGAAGTGCGCTAACCCGTTATATCGTATGCGGACCACTAAAACGTGATTTCGTTTCAAAATACGCCCTCCTTGGCACAAAAAGAAACACTACAAGGTTTCTAGACCACTATTTCAACAATCACGTCGATCTAATGGTTGTCTTTAAACGTTGATAAGCAACGATTTTCCTCACAGTGATCTACATTGAGGTCCGCATTTGAAACAACACATTCACCACAACCATCCCACTCAGCAGTGAACAATCATAAACCCTTCACACTTTTCCCCAAAATTTTTACATTCTTCTCTGAGGTGATCGCAGGTTTTTTCCACACGAGAATAGGCAAGCTGTACGTGACAGATACCACCAAATCAAAGAATTTTCCTTTGTTTCTTCTTGCAACCTGGATTGTGAGGGGAAGTGGAATCGTGATATTGCACAGTTTTTGAAGTTTCTCAGGAGCAGAAAAAAAACACAACTTTTACATTGGCCATCTGCCCTATCTTTTTTAAACGATGTGACCCCGCATCGAATATTATTCGAATAGTTTTTTAATAGTAAGACAATAATTTTCAAAGGAGCTCTTGCCTGGTAATGTCAAAAGCTTCGAAACATTCTAAGAATACCATATTTTATTCAAAACAAGTATTCACCAGTTTAACAAATGCAAATACGATAACTTTTAACCAGCGAAAATGCTACAAATATTCGAACTGAGCAGCAACCACTGCTTTTGCAATACATCTTGTAACTGCAGGCTGAGGGCAGGTTCGAGAAATCATGGTGACTCAAAGACTTGTTTACGAGATTACGAAGACATCTTCCACTGGAGTGTTTATGCTTTTATGTAACAAAGAAAGATGAAGTTTATGCTATGAACTTTAAACGAAGAGCTGTTACGACAACAAAGATTGTACGAGCACTCAATGTCTTAATGCCACTCACCCCACGTACAGTCGGACAGCCGGGTCTGGTACAGTTGTACACCGGGTCTGGTATGCGCCCGGGCCCGAGTACAACGTACTGGTGCCAACAGCTGGAGCACCCAGTAGAACGATGTGAGGCCAGTGCAAGCGGTATGCAGCGGCTTCGGGACCTGGACCCGACGAGCGCTTCGGCCGGTCGATCTGAGGCCCGTGCAAGTGGTAGGGATGGGCAAGCGGCTTTGGGACGTGGACCCGACAAGCGCTTCGCCCGGTGACTGCTTCGTTCAAGATGATGATGATGATGATGATGATTATGCTCCTTGGAGCATTGGCACCTAATTACTCAGAGGGATTGTCCAAGAGTTGGGCAGATGATGCTTACTGGATTTATGAATAATGTTTAGTAAGAACGGAACTAATTTTGAGATGAAGTATTTTTAATTTAATGTTAATTATAGATGATTGTGATTTCAAGTAGCCCTATTTTGTGTAACCTCCCTGTGACTTAAGATATTTTGACTAGGATGGCTAAATAAAGAAATTGTTAGTTGTTGATACCCTTACCAAATGTACTCGAGTCAAAACACTTGGTCTGGTTCCCCAGACACATGGGCCAAGATGCTCACCTCATCATCTCTAATGCCAACGAGCTAGCTCACTCCCAGGCGCGAGACCTTCTTCGCCGCGCCAAGAGAGAGGGCGGCCCAAGGCCCAAGGGCTAGTCATGGCAGCAGGACTCGCTCCTAACGTACAACGAAATTAGTCAGCACTATACCGCCTTGAGCACAGAAAGTTTCCTCTACCTCATTTGACACCACCCTCTGAAAACTTTCTGTCCCTAACGAGGTTTGCACTGCCTCCAAAAGCAGAGGTAGTGCGAAACTGATTTCGCATTGCTTCCATGATGAGACCACATTGCACCAAGATGGGATGTCATGTGATGACGTGATCACGTGAATTCACGTGATGTTTTGATGACGTCACAATTTTTGGTGATGTCTGACGTCACATATGTTGTCATCATGCGGTGTTTTTTTTCTGATCAATCGATGTCGCTGACGCGTGACGCAAACGGTCGAGTTTCCCGTTTGATGAGGCATCTAAGGTTTTCACCTAAAAACAAAAATTGACCGTTGGTGGCTTTGGCGTCCCGCAGCGTCGGCGTCAACAGGAGGGATGCACAAATCATCGCGTCATGGCTTCACCACATGACGTCATCGTGACAACATGGATCACCAGAATGTGTAAGGTCATTATGATGGTCCCATGATGACGTCATGAGATGACATCGTCGCTTTGCACTGCTTTCTTAACGTAAGATCGGCCCACTAATCACGGAGACTTAGCGGAACCAGGTGAGGGGCTGAAAGTTTGGAATGCCTCCAGTCGTAAATCTGTGCAAAGCCGCTTTAGGTGCAGTAAACATTCGTGGGGGAGGGGGGGGGAGACCAATAAATTGACTGAATAAAAAGAAACAGACGGCTGTCGCCTTCAGGTCGCCTTGGGTGAATGCATAAGAAACCCTGCGAGATTTTTTTTTGCGCTGTTACGTAGTGTTTATTTTACTGTTTACTGTATGGTTATGTTCAATCGCATCTGCTTTTTATTGACCATAAACCTAGAGGTCTCACCTATTTTTGCTTTGCGGATATCTCTCTCCCTCTCTTTTTTCCCCTGTGTCAAGGCGAAGAGCAATAGTTGTAGTTTAATGATTATCGATACAAAAGCTACACTCGCCGTCAGTTTCTTTCACATTGTCGGCTTATGTAAGCGCTGCTGTGGCCGTCTATACCTCTCCCACGCTGAATGAGGCTTTCACCATTGCTTTCAAAGCCATTCTGACCATTCCTGTGTCTATATACACTTAATCACATGTGGCACATACCCCCAATTCCATGAGCTATGGTAAATGGTGTGCGACACAATTGAGAGAAAGGGTATCATGATGTACACGTATCAAGCATCTCACTTTGTCATAACCTGTTAATCGTGTTGATGATATACTTATGTTCTTTTATGTTAAGTTTTTGTTCATACATGTTACACTACCACGTTAGCGCCCAGATGTAGGCGGCTAGACAGATACAAATGGTCAAAGTGCCACAGCACAAAGTATGGCTTTATGAAGATGCAAAACATAGTGCAGAACATACATTGTGTTGGATGAAATTGCTGAGCGTTTGAATCATGCTTATATTGGCGCTCTGTCTACGTCAAGTGTTCATTGTACTGCATTTGCTTAGTTTGCCTTACGCTTGCATTCGACTGCACTCAAATTTGATCATTCTACATTAACGTTTTCATAACACAATAATTTTAGGGTTGTTGCGAAGCGCGCCTCCGACGACGTTACGAAGGGCGCCTCGAAATCCCACCGCTGCAACCACTGTTTACGAAAGACGGCGACGCCAACACGGTCCCGAAGGCGCCACTGCTTCGGATTCCATCGGGAAGGTCACCAGCCGTTTGGTAGCGTAGGTTTCTCAGCTCGCGACTGCTTCTGCGCAGAGCTGATAGACGAGCGGACGAGACGACGGTGAGTTAAACAAGGCTTATGTACAGCATATATACAGAGGCGTTACAAATTCGGCACTGGGGCTGACAGAGACGCGAAGAGCTGAGCTCTTCTCTCTAACACATAGCCCTACTCTCAAATGGGTCTGCTGTCAAAGGGGTCTGCTAACACATAGCTCAACTCTGACACACAGTTCAACTCTCTATCACATAGCTCTGTTCTCTACCACACAGCTCAACTCTCTATCACATAGCTCTCTTTTCTACCGCACAGCTCAACTCTCTATCACATAGCTCTCTGCTCTATCATACAGCTCAACTCTCTATCACATAGCTCTCTCTCTACCACACAGCTCAACTCTCTATCACATAGCTCTCTCTCTCTACCACACAGCTCAACTCTCTATCACATAGCTCGCTTCTCTACCACACAGCTCAACTCTTTATCACATAGCTCAGCTGCGACACACATGTCTACTCTCAGATAGGACTGCTCTCCAACAGGTCTGCTCTCAGATACACATGTCTGCTCTCACATAGGACTGCTAACACATAGCTCAACTGCGACACACATGTCTGCTTTCAAATAGGTCTGCTAACACATAGCTCGACTCTCTATCACATAGCTCTCTTCTCTGACACACATGTCTGCTAACACATAGCTCAACTGCGACACACATGTCTGCTCTCACATAGGACTGCTCTCACATAGCTCAACTGCTAATCACATAGCTCCACTCTCTGACACACATGTCTGCTGCTAACACATAGCTTAACTGCGACACACATGTCTGCTCTCACATAGGACTGCTGCGACACACATGTCGGCTCTCCAACAGGTCTGCTGCTCGTGACGCGCCGCAGGGCTTCTTTCATATGCACCGGGTGGATTCTTTGAATAACAAAATGCCCAACCAGAAGCGCCGCTGGTCATGAGGTCAGACTCCTCCAATGGGGTCGCCGCTGGGCCGCGTCATTCTCTCTCATCGAATCTGGAGAGGTTGCGCTGCAGGTGGCTGTACCCAAGGACGAGTGACGTCGCCAGGCATTGCGTCAGACCCGCCAGACAGGAAGGCGCCGGTTGTTTACTCGACGGGCTCGCGGGCTGAGGTGACTCACTGCACGCGCGCGACAGAAAGGCGCCGTCGCGTGTTGACGCCATTGAGTTGTTCATCACGTCAGGCGGGCTCGCGTGCTGGCCTTGACACAGATTTCCTTTTTCCGAGGCATGGACGTTCGCTGCGGACACGCAGGCATAACAGGGTTCAATGTTTCAAAACGATTATCTGATTACGACATACACCATAGTGGAGAACCCCGAAAGGTTCGATCACCTGGGCTTTCTTTAATTTGCCCCTGAACCTGGGTACACCGCTTCAATCGTTCCTAATCCTATAGATAAATTCAGTTACTGTGACCGGGATGTGGAATTTGCTGTTTTCAAACAGACACACCACAATTAGCAGGGAATTCACTAGTTGTCTAACTTTTAATCCCTTCTCTATCCCCATCCCTCGAGAGCTACTGTTGAGGTGTCCTCTCCATGAGAGACAGGTACGGGGCTCACTTTTCTCTTCTTTTCACTTAAAATCATACCCCTCCCCCTCCACTGAGCGGAATTTTGTACATCACGCCAACCAAGCAGGTCACATACGACCTTGCGTGCCTCCTTCATAAAAGGGGGGTTGGGGTGAGAGGGGCAGTCAACCCCTGGCTTTTGCTCTGTGAGCGGTGATTATGGTCTCTAATCGCTACGTCGACGTTGTCTTCGAGCCCAGTAAAAATTAACGGGCCATACTATTGTAGCTCACTCGTATTGGGCATGGTACCTGAAACAGCCGACATTAGTTACAGGGAAATCTTCGGTGTTCCAATGTACATTGTGAAATAGCGAGCGCCCACTTACGTAAGCTTTGAAAAAACTTCCCCTTGAGAGTGTTTTCTACAAGAACCTAGAGCTCCTAAACTGGTTTTATTGCTCCAAGGAAATTTATCCTTCTCAATTCCAGCGAAGAGGTAGGAGGCCAAAGCCCACTGTAAGAATGTCACGCCTCATTCTAGTTTTTCTAGCTGTGAGCAAACATTTCATGTGAACATTGCGCTTGTGAACTATAAGCTATTTAGTGTCAGGACACCATTCTGCTTTCACCGCCGTTTGCATTATTGTTTACGCAAGCAACTAAATGTTTTGCAACACAAAAATTGCAAATGGTGTGATGAAGGCTGTCCGTACATTCTTTCAGTTTGGAGTCGCTCCTGACTTTTCGAAATTCGTCAAGTATAGACAGAAAAAGGCTCTTGTTAAGCTGACAGCGTTAAAGACTTCCTAGGATTGCGTTCAAATTGTTTTGCCTCTAGCTTTCCCAGTTTGAGAGATGCATCCTACACTTAAGAAATAAATTACAATGCACAAATGCCCTGTTTTTCACGTTGTCAAACAAGATCCACATGCCATATGCGCGTAAAGCTCCGCAACTGTGCCAACAACTGTGGGCAGAATTTTGCCAAAAAAAAAAAAACGTGAGATTGTAGGTACCAATACAGCACAAGCTATTTCCATTACACATTTTTCGCACGAACACCTTTCTAAATCTGTGACTAGGACTATCGCGTTTAGGGCAAGTGCTTCGACGCTCCGCATGTGCACCGAACCCGCCTTGCGAGTACATAACTTGCGCGTGACGTCACAGACAGGTTCTCTGAGCTGGGTACCAGAAGATGGCGGCCACCATGGCTTACTATCGCATTTGAGAGCGCCAGTGCAAAGGACGCTAGTGAGTCGTTCACCTCTCACATTCTTTTGTGTTTTCCTCGCTTTCGTGCGCTAGCCAGCTGCGCCAAAGGGCACACAAAGAACTAGAAGGTGTACCGGCGCTAATCTGATGGGACCGTTTCTTGTTCCGCGCGGTCGAGCAAGAGTTCACGCAGCATTACAACTAGCTGATACCGGAACATGGTGACAACAATTACGTTCAATGCAAGTTATGTTGATAAGAAAAACTTAATCTTGACTCTCAGTTCTTCTCGCCCGAGTCAAGGGCGAGAAAAACGGGCACCCCAGAGCGACAAATGTTGAAGCCCTGGCGACAAATCTCTGTGGGTCACGCTCGTTTTCCGTATTAACAGCCACTTATGCAAGGCGCATGGCAGACGTCACAAGCGTCAAATTGATGTGGTGCGTCCAGTGCACCAGAGCGTTGTTTTAGAATTGATTTAAAATTTGTTTTAGAAAAGATTAACCACTGATGTTTATTATTTGTGAATGATAATGATTGATGTAAAACGCAAATATTACCGTTACCAGGAACACATTTTGTGCGTGAAATGTAGGCACAACAAACAGAAAATAACATTGTTTGAAACGTGTAAAGTACAGAAAACATTTTGACAAATGTGCAAATATGCAATATTTCATGATATTTGATGCGTTATAGTTCATAAAAGTTTGACAAGACTTATCAACTTTGTTTTCAAAACAAAACTTGCTTCTTTGTCTCTCCGGTGGCAGCTACGTTTTTGGTTATTGCACTCCTCAGCACAGGCTGAAGCTTCAACGCCTTTACACGAACGCTCGCGAACTTTTGTGGTAACAATAGAGGTTGAAATGAACACAAAGCGTTTACGCAAAACTTTTTTGTGAATATGTCATTAAAGCATTTCTTCACTTTACAAAATTAGTGGATATATATAATTTACTAGTACAAACACCCCTCTTCAAAAAAAGAGTAAATAATGGAAGGCGTCAATGCAGGCCTGTATGATTGCCTGTATGGCGCCTGGTGGACAATATCTGAGTGATCTCCAGTGAATGTTTGTTACGAACCAGAGAAGACCGATTACAGTAAATCTCTTGAGAGTTCCATGATGCTTTCTTCGTATAGCTGAATGGATCTCACATTGCGCGTAAGGTTACCTTCCGAAAAGTTGCTTCGAGTGAGCAGCTATCACTCGAAATTGCAATTGTACAGGCAACAAAACATTGCTATATTTCGGTACATCTGTGCAAATAATTCTTGCTAAATGAGTATTTCGTGAATAATCCTAGTTTAGTTTAGAAGGTTTATGCGAAACATGAATTGGAGATTTCACAAACTCTCATTAGAGATCCTGCAGCAAAGACCCATTCTAAAGCTTACGATTTCGGAGAAATGGCAGAGAAAATCGTCCATTACTTTTTTCGGTAACTGTAACGGTTACGCGCTACCTTTTTTTGTAGGTATCGCATGGTGGTAACGCCTTTCATTTTTATTTGAGTAACGATTAACGTATTTAGTTTGTCTTTTTTGCTTATGCATACCCAACTGGCGTAATGCAAATCAGCCTGCAAGGAGTAAGTCATGTTTTACATAACATGTATATGATAATTTACATGTCTAAACATGATGGTAAGACATGTTCGTCTTACCGTCATATCACGCAATATCGATTTTGTTGAACAAGCTAGCGTCATGGTCGTGAGCGCACCATGAGCATGGCACGTAAATCATGTTGTAAATCCCATGGATGTCATGATTATCATGTTAACACCTGCAATAATGGTTTACAGGCACGTCCCCCAATTCCATATGTGACATATCAAGCTAGCCAAATGGCCACGTACGCAACATGTCTATGGTATATATGTCATGTTACATGACGTGCACGTCACAATTTTCATATACATACCTGTCATTTAAGTTATTCATGCACGAAGGTATCATCGTACCAATTTTGGTGTATATAAAGCAATCAGAGCGGCCACTAGAGCATCATGACCATGGCATACAAACAACGGTGTTCATGACATGCAAGTCGTGATTTTATTAAGACCTGTTAATAATCATCGTCATACAGTCACGTTATGCCACACCAATTTTAATACAAACCTCATGAACAATATGATCTGGAGAGGACAAAGTCATTTGCGTCTAAATGAATCGGCGGATACGCTGAAAGTCGCTGAAGTTTTTAAAGAAAAGCTTCGCATTTAAGGTATTCTTGCATGATACGGTGTTTCCGATTGATAGTACTCGCGACCTATTCAATTTTCACTGCAGCAATCCTTAGCCTTCCATCTGGTGCATGAACCGCAGTTAAACCTCGGAATTTTTCACATGAGTGATACGTTAGAAAGCAAACGCGAGACCAAGGAAATGCATTGAAGAAGACTGCCAGAGTCGCGAGCAGTTCTCAAACACCCCGATGCAGATGTGGCTATGGAAACAACAAATACACTTTTTTTCGTAATCCGCAAGTTGTTTACCTTCACTGCATTTTAACCCATCTAATGGTGGCACCTGCCGTTCTTTTATGTGCAAATGAAGTTGATTGATTGATTTGTGGGGTTTAACGTCCCAAAACCACCATATGATTATGAGAGACGCCGTAGTGGAGGGCTCCGGAAATTTCGACCACCTGGGGTTCTTTAACGTGCACCCAAATCTGAGCACACGGGTAGGGAACTCGTCAGCGTCGTGGTGGGAGGAGAAAAGAGGGAACGAGAGGGAGGGTTCAACTTCATGCGGCACGTGGTGGACGTTTAACGAACTAGCCCCTCGTGAGCCGAAATCCTGGCCTCGAGCATAGGGCGTGTTCATTATCCAGCACTGTATAAGCCTCACGCGTCCTCTTCGCGTAGCCCTACTACATCCTATTGAAGACCCCGTAATTCCTCGAATAGGACCGCTACAGTAGCCTCACTAGATAGCATTCTAGCGTTCAAGGTATACAGCCAAGTTCAGATTTCAATGGCGACCTGTCCGGGCCCAGAGATTCTTAGCACCCTCTTCTGCATCGTAGGTCTGGCCACCGCCTTGGTCAGTTGCTTCGCAGCCGCTGGGAACTGAGGGCCAAGGGTTAATTCCTGTAGTCATGGGGCGTAGGGGCCAAGTACTGCCCCAGGGTGGCCAATCCAGCTCTGGTGAGGAAGTGCATTACTGCCAGGTGGTCGCCAGTGAGGCCACACGACAGACCTCCTCTTTTTTCTTCAAACGATTTACTAAGAACGCCTAATAAGGCATTTTTAGTAAATTTGTGGTTGGGAATGGTCTGGCACCTGCATTCAAACCAAACTTTGTCACTGTATGCTATAGGCTGCTGCGCAATCTCTAAGTAATTGATTTTGTTGCAATTTTTTAGCACTGTAGAATACCACCTAACAGGCTAGCAGCTCTCAACTTCAACTGACTCGTGGCTCGCCTGGCCTTCTTTTCTCAACATTTATGAAAGTCTATTAAAAAAAACTGACGTGGTTTTGAACCTCTGACCTTGCGTGTTCAGGCCGGTTTAGAACCTTGAATGACCCTCCTTCTCACGCGTTTATTCTTTCCCAACTTCTGTCTCACCCAGTTTTGACATTGTTGGCGTCAAAGTGTCCGCAATCTGGTAGCTTTGCTGATTTCGAGTATGCGCACTTTTAATTTGACGCTTTTTGATTCCTTTTTTGTGAACTACTCGGCTACTTCTATCATGCATAGGTCGGTGAACTCACTCATGAGTCAACTCACTCAGACTCAGGCCGATAGTCTGAGTCTTAGCCCGGTTGAACAAAATTTTTTGTGAGTGAGTCCGCATGAGTTCGCTTAAAAAAATTGGTGACTCTGAGTTTGAGTGAGCTAAAAGCGCAAAATATATTTCCCGAGTTAGCCTAAGTGAGTCCCACTTGCTTTTGCAAACGTAAGGCCCTGTCTACTCATTCTCAGCCTTACTATCAGCCTTACCTGGATTCAAGTTTATACTCAAGCCTACTGAGAGGTACTTCATAGCAGTGTCATTCATACACCGTTTAAATATTTTTTAATAATAAAAGGCGTCAATTACGTAGAGTTGTGCCTTTACCTCCCCCCCCCCCCCCGAAATCTTGCAGGAAAGTTCTTAGTCAATATATGTTATGCTGCCATCTCTTCCAAGAAAAGTGATCTTACTGCATTGTTTGGAAGCACCCAGAACTCGTTTTCGAAGATATCATGTCAAACGGCACTAAGAACAGCACCGATTACGTGAGATATTGGTGTTAAAAAGCAATGACACCACGGTCGAAGAAGCTTATTTTAGGCTGATGAACTCACGAGTAGACTCACTCGGACTCACTCAGACTCGGATAGAACCATGAGTGAGTCCGGGTGAGTAATATTTTGGTGAGTCTGAGTTCGAGTGAGTCTAGTGGAGGAAAACTTTCATGAGTGTGAGTCCGAGTGAGTCCGACTCGGGAAACTTTTCGTCAGTGTGAGCCTGAGGGAGTTCAGAGCTCAAAATATATTTCATAAGAAAATCTGAGTGAACTCCGCAAGTTTTGTGGAGCTATGCTTCTATGTTATTGTTACGTTGAGCGTATACGTCGCGGGTGGTTAAAGTGCGTGAAAAGTAAGCGCAAAAAGTTTCAACCAGCTAAAGAATGGAAAATAAGATACAGCCTTTAAGGCTGTATCTTATTTTATTTTTTATCTTGGGGATTTTCGGAGTAGTAATAAATTTCTGGTAAATAGATATAGTAATAGACAGTGATCCTCAGTCGGGAGTCAGATATACTTGCTAGTAATTGCATCTACGGCTGGACTAATAATGTGCAATAGTGAATGAAAAGGTAAGGGGTGAATTATCTCTAATTCTAGAGAGCGGCGAAAGGCAAGGAACTTCGTACGAAAGTAATGACGTGTTTGCATCACTCACCGTATAGCATTAGCTTGAATTGCTAGACCTCGATGACTCTCGGCTCCACACACGTATACACAACGATAAGCCCACGCGACACGTTAACCTCGATCCAGCCATATGCCATGTTTATTACAAATAAAAAAAAAGGAGTTTGCGAATACACTTGACGACAACTTATCTTGACATTGGAGCGAAGGAGGCGGGGCTTCCGCGCATTCGTGTTGCTCCGCGAGTAGTACGGCACCTTGCGACTGATTGTGGTTTTACTCGGTCGTATCGTTAAAACGTTTAGAAAGTTAGACACACGCAAATATCAACGGAAGAAACGTCACATGTCATTTTTTTTGTTCACAGCACATTTTAGTGTGATAGTACGGGTATATTTTTCTTGGAGGACTAAACAACGCGTTCTCGACCGCGTATACTGATCAGCTACGTCATGGCGTCATTTTTATACTTTGGAAAACGGGTGTGTTAAAAAAGTCAGCAAAATGAAAAGAAAAGGAAGGTATTCTTTTGAAGCGGAGAAGAACTGCATTTTACCTACGAATTCTTGCAACTTAGTCTCATAATGAATAAATTTCAGCAAAGGCAATATAATTATCAGTAAACTTACGTACTAATATTGGTGACGTAGTGAGCGGGTGCTTCGGTTCGAGAACTTCGGCTGTGTTGCCAAGGGAAGTTGTCGCCAGTCATAGAGGATTAAAACAAAAAAAAACAAAGTAGATGAGCGTCGTATGCGCGCGGCGTCAACGCGTGCGTACATAGTGTTCCAAAACGCACGAACACAAACTACCATGCACAACACAGGCTTAAGTCTAATAGGGCCTCATTCGTTGGCGGGCGTATGATCTCTGCTAATTCACCTTCCATTGATTGATATGTGGGGTTTAACGTCCCAAAGCCACCATTTGATTATGAGAGACGCCGTAGTGGAGGGCTCCGGAAAGTTCGACCACCTGGGGTTTTTTAACGTGCACCCAAATCTGAGCACATGGGCCTACAACATTTCCGCCTCCATCGGAAATGCAGCCGCCGCAGCCGGGATTCAAACCCGCGACCTCCGGGTCAGCAGCAGAATACCTTAGCCACCAGACCACCGCGGCGCGGCCTAATTCACCTTCCAGACTACACAGAATGTCGTACAAGCAGCATGTGCTGCGTGTAAGACTTCGTCAGTGCTGTAGGGGGGAAGAATTATAATGAAAAATATTTCGGGTCACTTTACGCATCACCTTTCCACTACTAGACACCATGACCGACAAGCCTTCATATGCGCTAAACAGATGCCATGAAAATTGGTTGTTGTCCGTTTACTAACTTACATACCAGTTCTCTCTCTCTCTCTCTCTTTTAGCTTATACAGTTTTTTAAAAGTAAAAACAAAGCCATGAAAGTAAGCCATGGAGTTTACGTTCAACTCTATACGGCGAGACGAGAATACTCTGCCGCTGCTAAAGTTACCAAGAAAACACTAATTGAGAAATAGATGTAACGGTGCTCGACTGCTGAGGCGAAAGTGTTGTGCACGACCCCGGCCATGGCAATATGGCCGGGGCCGCGGTCGTCATTTCGCGTCCGTCGAAATGCGATATCGCATTTCGACGGACGCGAAATGTTCGAGGCCGGTGTACTGTGCAATCCCTCCACTGTATGCGGTTACCACTGCATATCACGCCTTTCGGGACGCAAAATACCGGGTATTGGTAAAACCAACCGCCCGCTCCTCCGCCAAAATGTTACGTGAAGGCACTCAGGGAAACAAGTCGCATTTACAGTGTACTAACATGTACACCGACGCGCACCCCACACACCACAATCACGTCGTCTTCTTTGGTGCCTATCTTGCTGCTTCAGCGTGAAATAGTCTTATAATAACGTTATTATTGAGATATGCATGATACCCGCCCCGGTGGTCCAGTGGATAAGGCACTCGGCTGCTGCTCGGCCATGGCGGCCGCATTATCGGTGGAGGCGAAAATGCTTGAGACCTGTGAGCTTGGAATTTAGGTGCACGTTAAAGAGGTGGTCAAAATTTCCGGACCGCTCCACTACGGTATCTCTCATAACAATATGGTGGTTTTTGGACGTTAAAACCCAAAACCCAACAGTTAATAATATTACTATTATATATACATAATCGAATTCCAAGGCCGTGATTCAGACAATATCGTAATCGAGATCGCCGAGCTCGCAGAAAGGGCGACCGCTCTGCTACGTCACAAGAAAACGCCCTATAACGAAAAAAAGTGACGAGATTTGAATGACAGCACGTCGCAACATAGCCAGCTGAATCAGCGTCACCTTACATTAAAGTGCGCCTCTTACAACGTGCGCAAATGAAGCTGGTCAAAATTTCTGCAAAAAAGAAAAAAGGTTCTGCAACTGCTGTCCTGTAGCTTTATGATGTAGTGACTGAAAAAGGCAAATGGTCGGTTTTTGTTTCGCACAGGTATGGCGCGAAAAAATGGCATAAGCACGAAAAATCACAGAAAAAATTAACCCATACCTTTACACATCTGATGACTTTTTAGGATTACCCGACACCCTCGCCACGAGCATTTATTTACATTTAACTATTTATCGTCAGTCTGACAAATCAAAGGGGTTGCCGTTTCTGCCATTAGGACACGCCATGCCTTCGAATTCAAGAAGGAATATCTCATATTACGAGAGAGTTTCTTATAGCACATGGCTGGCATAGCCGTCGGAAATTTCCGTCGTCATCGGACCAAAACATACGTGCCACGGAAACACCCTTTCTCACTACTGGTTCATTATGTGAAGAAAGTATAACACGTACGTGGGTGAATAAATGCCAACTTATGCACCACACAAATTGGGCAAACTCTACTACTCGTCAATGGTCTACAAGAGTGAAGAACAGAACACACGGTTGGCAGGTACGTACTTACAGTACTTACGGATTGAAACAGGACACTTGTAGCGCGTCGCCGCAGATGCATGTGCCGCCGCTCGTGGGTGCTCGTAGAACCAGGGTGTTACATTTTGATATAGAGTGAGGGCGAGAACAGCTACGGAGCTGGCTTGCTTTATCCGGTCGCTAAATAGTCAGCCAGTAGTTCACCATGTGCACACTGCCAGCATGGCGCTGCAAGGCTCGCGTGCTTTTGCATGCATGCATGCCGATTTAAATGGATGGTGCGAACTATTTATATTGTGGCGCAAGCGCCCGACGTTCTTAATCAGCGCCCTTCGACGAGGGAGCACGTGGGCTTCGCAAGTAAGAAATTGGATACCGCTAAGCTGTCGCGCCTGAAATGCGCTCGTAGAAATGACAAAAAGCTGCACAAAAGCAGATAAAGCTTGTAAAGCTTCTTGCCACGACACAAAAGAAAAGCAGCAGCCATGCGTCTGTTTCCGTGCAGCATCAAAACAATGACTTAGTATTTTGTTGTTTCACCCCGAGCAGCCAATATAGCGCGTCCGGCTATTCTGCGTGGCAAGCATTTGTAGAGCTGTCGGTCACGAAAGAACGAGCGAACGTCTGCTTTTTTTTATTCAACAATAGGCTACAGTTTGCACTAACAACACCAATACATGATATTATTCCCATGTTGCATGAAGGCAAGACTGGCACTCATTTTCTTTCTTGTCGTGGCAGAAACCAGAAGTAAACTTTTCACGATTTTGTTCACATGTTTATCATGTCTACGAACACACGCAAGGCGTAATCTCCTAACTGAATCCTGTGTCTTACTTGCACAGCATGAGTATACCACATCGCCTAAGCACGCAGAACGAGAGAGTCGTCTGCTAGGGAGGAAATAAATGGGATGCGCAGCTGCGAGTTAGTTCGGTCCACATGCGAATGTGCGTGAGGCTTCCAGTGCCACTCTGGTAGTGTACACATGGTGAACTATAAGCGGACAATTTGTTGACCAGAAGGAGTAATCCTGCTCCGTAGGTGTTCTCCCCCTCGCTCTATACCACAATGCAACATATTGGTTCCACACGCACCCACGAGCGGCGGCGCATGTACTGTATACCACACGCTCCGAGTGTCCTGTTTCAATTCGTGAGCACTGTACATATATTAGGCGAAACGCCAAGCACATGCGACAAGTCACAGATAACGTGCGTAACGGCAAAAAGAAGACAAACTGGACACAAAAAGAAGGGAAATATACGCTAAATTCAAGGGATATTTCCAGTGGAGACATTTCGTATCAAGTTTCAGTGTGTGTGTGATTGGCTGCTATATTCGAAATTCTGTGCAACTTCTGTGTCGTGGCTAAACAGTTTCACTGGTCATCCATTTTCACGTAGTGGAATGGCTCATCCGTTTTTTTAGGGGCGAAGCTCCTTAGGGCGTGGGCTGTGCGTCCCCTGTAGCCTGTATGTAGCCACCTCTAGTTTAGTTCTTGCAGTGTTCACTAGATGGCGGTACCGTCCCCTGTATGTAGCCACCTCTAGTTTAGTTCTTGCAGTGTTCACTAGATGGCGGTACCGTCTCCTGTATGTAGCCACCTCTCGTTTAGTTCTTGTAGTGTTTACTAGATGGTGGTACTTGTAGCTGATGATGAAAAGATGCAAGATGTTATAAACTAGAAAGCGGTACTTGTAGTTGATGAAAGACGCGAGATCTTATAAAATAGGAATGATGTCACATATGGCGCGTGTCATTAGTTGAAGGCAATCGTTCGATTTAGTGCGGCGACGTACGCTAGGGGGAGCGTTGTAATAAAATCCGTTCGCTGTTGGCGCGCGCTCGGAGTCGCCGGATGGATAAGGCTGCACAGCGGAGAGAGCGCAAAGCACAGACCATAAAGCCGTCATAATGAAGGGACATCGCAAGCCATCCATCGTCTAAGAGTAAATAAAAGTTGATTTGTGTATATACACACACAGCGTTTCTCACGTCTTTACATGATGATCGACTGGGCGAATTACACGGAAGATTCACAGTTTACCGATGAATCCCTCCGGAGCTTCGCCCATTCATCATCATTCACCCCGTGAATATGCCGTAATTTTTTTAATCTCTGACAGACATGGCTTTTCCAGATTGTAACGTCCTACCAATCAATACTGAGGAAAAAAAAAGCCGATTTTGAAGCCGTGTCAGCCTGTTCAATATAGGTTTTGCCGCGGCAAAATATGTTTACCCAAGGTAGAGTTCGTCTGCAAAGCTACGGCCGAGTTGCACTACCAAGCAAAAAGAAAAAAAAATTAAGCGGAGGAACTCGTACCACCAGAAGGTAGAGCTTGTTTAATGCCAATGAGAGAAATAAAAAAATAGAGGCAGAACACCCAAATCGATTTTTAGAAAAAGATGGCAAGCACCCAACCCTTCGCATTTGTATTTAATAATCATTGTTTGACAATTACCGTATTATATCAAATAATGTATACTGCCCCACCGGCGCCAGCACGTCGAGTGACAGCTGGAGCCCCGAAATCACGCAAGAGAACTATCGCGTTGCCGAAGAAACGGTGAAATGAGCGTAAACAACAATGAAATAAACCATCACCGTCCTCGCACTTGTGTTCGCTTTTTAGCGGGCCAGTAAATCGTCTTGTTGCGTATATCATTGCACACCAGTTCGAAACGGCGACGACCGGCAGCGTGCGTGCGATTACTTATTCCGAAGCCTGGCGGCCCTCGTCAATGACCTCTTTTTTTGAGCAGGGCGACAAGCTGCTGGTACATTTACAAAACTTGTTAACTGTCCCCCACTATTCGGACCGGCGGAGTAAACGCGATTTGCGCAAGCGTGCACCAAATTATATCGACATATATGGAAAGGATACGGAAGCTGTAGTCCTGAACGACCTATTTCACGACGAGATTTTCAGCCAATTAAGTAACTGTCGTCCCGACGCATAAAAAAAAAAACAAATCGACACTGAAAGTTGGGAAGGAGACAACGTCAAATGTAAATAGTTGCAGACCAGAATAAAGGGCGGACAACTTGACTGGCCAACCTTGAAAGCACAGAATTGCTGAACGCGCAAATTGATGGGGCGCGTATTTAAAATGACGTGTCTATTCTGCGCAATGCAAGAGCTCTGCGAAGCTAGGAAAGCCTTTCGCATGCTGCCAAGTGAAAATTGTCAAAAATGCAGAGACAGTGAAGGCTAAAATCAAAGCTTTATTCCATGAATAGGGGTAGCAGAAGCGTTCGAAAAACATGCGCACTCTACTTTGTGTATATATGTACATTGTTTTAAAGCCACACAGCAGGTCGCGCATTTAAAAGAAAAGCAGAGGTGCTGCGTAGCGAAGACAGAATATGCAGGAGATGAACATTTAGACCGAAGCGTTAGTCTTAATAGCAGGGCCAGAACCTGGAAATGAAAGAAAGGTGAAAATTAGGGACATGCGATTATCGTAGCAATTACAATATGTAATAATCAACCTGCAACGCAGGTAGAGGAACGTGTACTGACATAGGAAAGTACACAGGCCTCCAGAATTCTGCCTACATCGAAATGCCTGCACTGCGGCCATGATCGAAACCACCCGTTTCGAGTAAGCAGCCGAGCACTGTTCCGAGGCGTTGGGCACAGATTCGGTAAGACTGGACAAAACGAGGGGGGGGGGGGGGCAGAGGCGCTAAACTACTAAGCAACTGGTGCTATAATCATAACCGCTCATAGGAAGCTCATGATATCGAACAATTGACAAATCATTGGTACACTATTAAAACCACATAGAACACACGAAGCTCTTACATAATTGTCAGGGTTTTAAGCTCCAAAACCAGGACATGATTATGCGGGACACCGTAGTTGTGGGCTCTGGAAGTTTCGACCACCTGGAGTTCTTTAACATGCACCCAAATCGAAGTACACATGCCTCAAGCATTTTCGCCCTCACCAAAAATGTTGCCGACGGGGCCGGGATTCGATCCCGCGACGTTTGGATCAGCCGTCGAGCACCATAAGCAATATAGACAACTGCGGCGGGTTAATGAAGCTTTACTAAAGTACCTATTCTGCATCCCGCATCTAAAATAACATTTCTATTCAGTAATTGGAAGGACAAACAGCGGATTACTATTTCTTACCTCTTATAAAAGCCAGACGTGGCTGGGATGTCTTAGCAGCCACTGGGGCCTCCGAGCTGAGGGTTCGAAACTAACAAAGGCCCCTCTATCTTGTTAGGTTCGGCTTGAGACGAAGAGCGCTGCTGTACAAAGTCTCCAGAGCAGGATACCGGCACTTTCTCACTGAAAGTCATCAACCACGCCCTCGATGCTTCGGGTTGATGTCGTTGATCCAGGGCTGGGGGTGGTAACGCCTGCCCTTTTGGAACCAGTGGTGGTTGATTAAAGGCCGGTATGTTGGACGCGATGGGTCGGTACACTGGCTCAGCGGCTATTGCTTCTGAACGCGATTCAAGCACTGGCCGCTCGTCCACTTCCGACAACGAAGGCGTGCAGCAGGAACAGAGACCGCCCATTGTGCTTGTCACTTCCCCGTGCTTCTGTCGAATACTTCTCCTCAAAATGGGCAAATCGCTCGAGTCGCTTCGGCTGCTATCGCTCGCAGTTTGTAGAAGATTTGATGACAGGTCTTGACCTGCTTGAAAATAGGACTGCTCCCGCAAAGCGCACGTGCTAAAAAAACTGCGATGGCGTGTTATGTCGAGAGCATGGAATAGCAGCTCCTTTTTAAAAGCTACTGACGAATTCAGTGATTGCACAGTAAACACCACTGAAGTGCGGACTTGTTTTTCTGGCATGATTGCTCACGCACAGACGAACACATGGGTAACGATAATAGTCTCGTGAGTAACCAAGAAAGGGTTGTCGTAGATATGGATAAAACAGTTGATAAAAACATTGTCAAAAACCAGCTACGTGTCAGCGACGATGCGTGACATATCCTTTTTAGAGTTATGGCGCAGAAATGAAGTGCTAAAATTGGTGCTAGAGCTTGGGTGATTTGTGATACATCCGCAGCAATTACGTCTATGTAGATGCTATCAAAAAGGAACTTGCGAGTTTCGGTGCAGGAAAGGATAATAAAAACCAGAACAAGGCAATAACATAATAGTTCATGGTATATTCGAAGTGTATTTAAGTGCGTACATATCAAGCCGCGATGATAGAAACGCCAAACCAACATTCAGTACAGCTCTTCGGCTTTACTGCAACTAAAAAATAAAGTTTAACAGACAAAAGGTATACAGGGCGAATGGAATAGTGCAGATTACGTGGTGGAGATACACCCTACGTCGCCCCTTTCTTTCTTACCGCGAGAATGAACTACAAGCACGATGCATTACCACGACGGACATTCATTCCTCTCACAATTTACCGGGAAATTCCGCCCGCTGTTCTGTGAACCACTTCTCTAACCTTTGGAGCCATTGTTTATTAGAACGCAACCGCGACGTAGCTTCGTCTGCAGCCTTAAGGCAACGTGGGCATTCTACATCTTTCATTTTGACATTTTTTATTGCGCATTACGTTACAATTTTTTCAACTAACTGGTACATCTACTGACAAAACTGAAACAAACAAAAAAGCACGTGAATGCAAGTCGCATAAGTATAGCTAACCGTTACAATATCTTAACTACACAAGGTGTTTGAGGAATGTGTCCGAAAATCTTCAGAAGTAAGGTATAGGTAATACTTGCTTGCTGTCTTCATAACTACTTCTTCTATATGTTAGGATCACTAGAAACATTAAATGTGGCAGTAAATAAATAAAGTAAATGAACTTTTTATTTTTTAATTAGTGAATACAGGTGGTCTGGTCAGGTTGATGTTTAAGGAAGTTTGTCCAAAAACATCTCGGCTTGGTATTTTCGGACAGACTTCTTGAAACGTTCTCTATACGCAGCCACCGTTGATGCGAGGTTTCTACCCGTAGGCCTTCACAAACGCATTAAAAAACAGCCAACAACAAAAATCATCTATTCGCATGTGAAGCTCTTTAGTTTAGCTAGCAAGAACGGCTAATCATTATATTAAAACTTTGTCTGATTCAGCGAGAACTTAGATGGCTCTTTGTACCCGAGTGCTCTGTCGGCAGTGAGGGAAGCGAAGAAACATTACTAGAATCTTCAAGGAGCCACAACTGGACAGTTTGTAGCCATTGGGACCTCGTCATGAGCACAACTTCAGCTTGTCTATACAGTCATGCTGACAATCGCTTTGACAAGTTCAGTATACTATGTAACTCCTCTCGTTAGGGATTAACTTTTTGCCCCTACTTGGTAGCTCAATGATTAAGTTATCCTGCCACTCAGACTTTCGATTTCCGGCTGTTTCGGCTATATGTTAATGGAGGCGGAATGCAGAAACACACGTGTCGTTAGTAGTTAAACGTAACTTAAAAATGGGATCCCCGATAGTAAAAATTAATTCGGGACCAAGTTGCACAACAGTGTGAATTTGATGCATAAGCTTTGTGTGTGCTTGTGCGTGCGTGCGTGTGTGTGTTTATGTGCGTGTGTTAACACTGAGTGTCGACGCTTCTGTTGAATAATATTCAACTCTAGCAAGCCATGATGAAATTGATTTCGATGGTGCATTTGTTATTGGTAAAAATATACTATGTTGTGTTAAAAGGTAGTTAAAGGTTGAGCCTACACCTAGCTTCGGCAACTTCTGCGCAAGAACGGTGCAAATAGCAGAAGATATTTATTTGAAGATCCATGACGTGTGCTCTGCTTTGTCGCAGTGATGAAGCAGAGCTGGTGTTTATCGTCATGAAGTTGTTAGAGGGGAGGTTGATCGTATAGCAGTCATGCCCGTGAAGACCAAACTGTTTATTAGAATGAATCATGCCCAGCAAAACGAAACACAATAACATCATCGATTATAACGGTGGTGGAGTATCTGTTCTCAGCGTGATAAGCTTCGAAAATTTTACACGTGTCATTGTAATACATTCTGTATTACTATCTATGTAGCGTGTGGGTAACAGAATTTACTGAACCATTCTCGTTATGCGCGCTATTCGATTACAACATGTCAAAGCTTTCCAAAAGGTTCCTACACAATCAAGCATGTTCTGTGCCGAGTGATATTACAATGTGAAAGTTTGAAATGGTGAAATCTGGTCGTAACAAAAAATTAACAAGTATGTAGTTGAGTATTATTATTACTTTCTAGTGTGAGATTAGAAAAATAACAAAATGTTTACTTATAATTGTAATTTACCTATAAAATTGATTCTACTTTGCTTAAGGGATGAAATATTTGGCTGTTTGCATTCTGTCTCCCGTGTTACGAAATACCAATCACTTGACTTCGCAGTTCACGGAACCTGAAAGTTGTACGTACTTGAAAATCAGGAAATGCCTCCCATCTGAAATTATAGCCTGTTCCAGGCTGCAGAGCAACCGTGCGAGTTTATCAAAAAAGGTAAACTTAGCTATAGAGTTTAATAAAGTTTTTTTTTTCATTCCAAAATAAAGTTTGTTCATTGTATTCTATTAGCTATAGAGTTCGTTTGCGTTTAAGACTATGATCTCTCATTGCTGCCCTGCTCGATTACAACCCATCACAACAAAGCACTGTTACAGTTCCTATAGCTAACAATCCACAGCAGCAAACATTTTTCTTGCTACCACCAGCCAAGTCATATGGGAATGTGCGAGTAATGCATCATCGCGTCGTCTAGCGCGGATTTGATTTCTGCGCATGTGCTCCCCTCATTGTGTTTCTGTAAATGTTAAAAATGCTGATGCGAAAGTGAGCTCTATGGCTGCAAAATAAAGCTTTAACTCCGGTTAGTCGGTGTGATTGCGAGCACCGAAGCAGTATTTCTCGCTGTTTTTTTACTCCCGATGGCTGGAGTTATCGCGTGGGAACTCCGGAGTATTTTTCGTCCTTCTTAGCCGCTGGCGGGCCGAAGTTATTTCGTGGTGCCTGCGGAATATCTGAGGCACCTCTTTCTTCCACTTTGACGGAGTTTTGGTGAAGTGCATGGAAGCATCTTATCACTTACATAGCACTTACATAAGCACTACCGACGGGTAGTGCTTATGTAACGACGGGTAGGGCCAATTTCCATATAAAAGTCTAAATTGATAGCATTATCGCGTGCATCGTATGTTCCGGCGGCGGCTGCATTTTCGATGGAGGCGAAAATGCTGCAGGCCCGTGTGCTCAGATTTGGGTGCACATAAAGAACACCAGGTGGTCGAAAATTTCCGGAGCCCTCCACTACGGCATCTCTCATAATCATGTGGTAGTTTTGGGTTCATGCTTAGCGAGCCACAAAACCGCGTATACTGTAGCCTGATCAAGTGGCTGTGCTCAAAATACACAGTAATAATCTAACAACACACACACAAACACTTGACTCGCCTTTGGCGGTACCTCAATAACCAGCACTATATAGGTCCACTCTTGGGACGCGGGGGCCACACGTGTTCGCTACACCAAAAGAAGGAACCATGAGGACGTCGCAGCTGGTAAATGGCAAGCTTTGGCATGTCGCTCAGGAAAAGGTCCCTCGCAGCTATCCTGCGCGTTCTCGCGATGACCCCTGTGACTGATCGCGAGAGCTAGGACAAATCTTCGTACGCGTGGACCTCGGGAAGTGTGACTCAGCGTGACCATGCACGAGACCACGCACGAGCACTATATAGGTACTGCTATTTGGCTTATCGTGCGGAACCAGAGCTAACGCAAAGGTAAACACGCCCGCCGAAGATGCCGAGGAACCCAGGCAGGCATTCATTGATACGTGATGTTTAACGTCCCAATACCACCATATGGTTATGAGGGACGCCATAGTGGAGGCTTCCGGAAATTTCGACCACCTGGAGCACCCAGGCAGGCAACAGTCCGGTGATTTCCAAAGGGAACGTCGTACAGAAAAACACGCGCATGCTATGTATGCACCGCGGAGAACTAGTCCCAGTGCGTACGTGACTTGGTCACGCCGAATCTTTTGGCCTGAGACCACGCGCAACGCCACCACGAGAGCCGTCACAGGAGCATCGGTTACTACCCCAGCAAGCGAGAGGGAAGGGTACGGTAGCTCGGGAAGGCGTTAGCAGAAAGACGAAATGCCCGCGGAGTGGTTATGGGTTCGCCTCAGATACCGAAAACTGCCATAATGTACACACAAGCATACTGCTTATTTTGACACCTTATTCTGTATGATGTAACCTATACGAGTTTATATGTGCATCATTAGTTCCAAATGTGACGTAATAATGTGAGTGATATGGCAGCACAGGATTTTTTTTCCAGTATAGTGTAAGCTGCGATAAAACTTCTGGTATGCCTAACGCTGTCTTCACTATTGCTGGCAGGCAGTTTGCATCGGAAGCAAAAGACTACATTCAGCAGGTAAGTCACACTGTTGTTATGGCAAAGCAATTTACGAAAAGAAAAAAAAAAGCCTTGGTTTTGCCGCAAGGGTGAAGCAATAAATGCGATAGCAATAACTTGGAATGTAACGTTGAAAACGGCCAGCAGATCGAAATGTGCCCCGCGCTGCTCACGCAGAAATGACGCACGAAAACAACACACCGAGGATTGATTGATTTGTGGGGTTTAACGTTCCAAATCTACCATATGATTATGAGAAACGCCGTAGTGGAGGGATCCGGAAATTTCGACCACCTGGGGTTCTTTAACGTGCACCCAAACACACCGAGGACGAGCGCTAAACAAAAACGTTTACAACTCAACGCTTGACGTGCTGTTTAAACAAAAACGAGGCACGAAACGTAATCACAGGTACAGTTACGAGTGCGAACCAACGAGTGTCCCATTTGCTAATTTGCTGTGTTTTAAAAGCTAGCACTTTTCGCTAACGGGGCCTGCCCAGCAAGCGAGTTAACCTTTGTGGTCCAGGCAAATAACGCAATCATACCGGTGAAAGGCCAAGGCACACTATTCTCCGCACCGACGTGTAAACGCGAGTGCATAAGCACCTGACCCGCAGGGCGTGGGTTCGAATCCCGGCTGCGGCGGCTGCATTTCCGATGGAGGCGGAAATGTTGTAGGCCCGTGTGCTCAGATTTGGGTGCACGTTAAAGAACCCCAGGTGGTCTAAATTTCCGGAGCCCTCCACTACGGCGTCTCTCATAATCATATAGTGGTTTTGGGACGTTAAACCCCACATATCTATCTATCTATAAGCACCTAACCCCTCGCCCCCACGCGTGGGGTGAAGCACGCGTGGGAGAAAAGCGCGCGTTGGCGCATCGCGACGAGCTGGATGCCGAGCGCGGGTGGCTTTTTTTAAAGACGATGGTCTTTTCTTGGGGACCTTCAACGCAAAATTTTTGGTCTGTCTGTCTGTCTGTACATTTGTCTGTTTGTCCACTCTTAACGTTACCTTAAACGGCACAAAAGTGACCACATGATACTCCAAACAGCCGACCCCATCCGCAGCGCCCACAAATATTGCTCGTGGTTCAGCGTTTAGGCTTGTGCAATTGTCAATTAAAAAGCAGTTATTGCGCATATCTGAGTCACCATAACAACACCTCAATATTATGTAGGTATATTGTTTACTAGAAAAGGCATACATAAGTAATTTTAAGGACCGCAGCGTTTATCACGCTGCACTGACCATGCAACGCTTGCACGAAAAGGCCAGTGTTTCCAACGCTTTGCTAAGACGACACGGTGGTGGCACCTACCCATCGCCTTGCGTTCTACACCTTCTCACTTCAGAGACGGGAACGCACGCCGCGCGGCCCGTTTTCCAGGATAACTGCCAGATAGTGCTCATGTCTCAAGTGTAACGGGACGATGCGCTCGTTCGCCTCCGCTGCATGCTCGAGACACTCAAACGCAGCGCATCCAGAATACCATTCACCGATTTTCTTGCGCAGAACTTCAAATAAACTTTCTGATCACTCTCTCCAGACGCAAGACTACCGTCTTTCGACGACATTTGCAGGTGAACATGCAGATACGGGGCTAATTTTTTCTTGCGTTTTCCTATATATAGTTACGTATACATATACGGTGCATTACGGTAGCTTTGGCAACGGTAAAAATCAGCCGAGACAGTCCATAGAATCGCTGGGGCAATAAAAAAAAGTGGGAACTTTGTTAAAAAAATTACCGCAGTTTCCCGAGTGGGAACACTGGTTAACATGCGGAGCATATATGTTGAACTGCGATAAATGTGGTTTGTAATTTGCGACATGCGTGTGTGTTATGAGTGAACACGAGCGGACGCTGGTGTGGTGGTGGGGATCCTCCGCTCGACGCTGACGTCTCGCCGCTGCTTCACGTTCTCGGAGCTGAGGATCTTCCGCTCGACGCCGACGTTTGCGTTCCGCATCGCGAGCTCTTCTCAGCGAGGCCTTGTCCACGGACGAAGTGTCTTCGGAATTGCTTGTGGTCCTGCCAACACATTGGCTGACGCTATTGGAAGGGACGTCAGTAAGTGTGTTTGCGGATTCGTTAGCATACATTTTCACCAGCGGCATCGGACGTGGAGTGACCGCACAAACCAACCGACGAAGAGCGGCGCGCCCCGACACTCGGTTATCTATAGCGAGCGCCAGCCCCGACCTGCATATGTGCGCGTTAGCATACAGCTGGCGCACGTAAAACTAAAGGTCACGCGGCGCGCGGAGGGGAGAAGCGAGTGCAGCGCGTGCTGTGTTGAGAGGAGGAAGGGATGCACAGATGGCTGGCGGAGGAGGAGGGGAGGCTGCAGACGGTGATGGTGCATGACTAGCCCCTAGTATTACATGCTCCGCATGTAAAAAATTATGCTCACCGCAAAGCCAAATCAATGAATGCGATAGCAACAAATTGTAATATTGTCATGTTCTTTTTTTTTCAAGTTTTGTTATCGCCCAATTACACTACGTATTTCTCAGCGCAAACCGGGCCTGCAGTTTTCGAGAAGCTTCAGGACTGTGGTAGATCATTTCGATAAGATCGCGCCCACTCCGAGAACTGTACAGATTATTCTGGAGCCTACGTCAACGCTAGTGATAATGCTAGAACATTCGATGGCAAGTGTATAAATGCCGACGCGCTTCGCCGCTTGTGAGTTGATCGACGACTGACGATCCTTTCGCCACTATCAGTGCAGGTCTGCTATTGTGATCCGACTTTCCATTCACCGGGCACAAGTACACCCAAATAAACAGTTTAACCTTCATCCCACTGTCGGTTTCTTTGTCGACGTCACGACCCTGTGACATCTGGTGGAGGTGCTGCTTCTTTGATCTTCCGGCCGCCCCCTTTAAGCCGTGAGCCCAGCCCAAGTGGCAAAGAAGACACGGACGCCAACCCTGAACAGCGCACAAGCCGCAGGCAGAGGGGACTACAACCAGAGTACGGGCCCCTTCCTGAAGCAGCCAGGGAGACCCGGATCCCGACATCAACTACAGCAACCGTGACGGCCCCCGTGCAGCCTGCCCCAGTCATTCTCCGGCAGCGCAAGGAACCCCGAACGTTCCATGGATCGTCAGGCGAGGACCTGGAAAGCTGGATCGAAATATACGACCGAGTCGCCGCCTTGAACAGCTGGGACCCCGATGAAAAATTACGCCGCGTCTATTTCCACTTAGAAGACGCCGTGAAAACGGGGTATGAAAACCACTTATCTACACTATGAACCTGGGAACTCTTTCAGACGACGTTCCTGCGCACGTTCACGAGCGTCGTCCACAAGGAAAGGGCTGCCACATTGCTTGAGACAAGGGTGCAACTTGCTAATGAAAGCGTAACCATCTTCGTCGAAGAGATGACCCGGCTCTTTCGACACACCGACTCCAACATGGCTGAGGAAAAGAAGCTCCGGTACCTCATGCGCGAAGTCAAGCAGGAGCTGTTTGCGGGACTTGTGCGGATGCCGCCCAAGATTGTCAGCGAATTTCTTCCCGGGGCCACAACTATAGAAAAGGTGCTTGAGATGCGCGCAACGCAATACAACCGCCGCGCCTCATTGAACTGCACGGATGCCTTCAGTACCGACGACCTGCGCGAGACGATTCGAGCAATCGTACGGGAGGAGCTGCAGAAGTTGTTGCCTTCAACGCAGCCTCAAACCAATTCGATCGCTGACATTGTCCGTGAAGAAGTTCGGCACGCGCTTGGAATCGCAGAAGCACCGCAGCCTGAACCGGAAGCAATGAGCTACGCCACTGCAGTGCGCCGCAACGTTCCTCCACGCTCTCGTCAGGACACAGCCCTGCCGCAGTTCTTCCGACAAGCACCGCCGACGCCATACCGCCCGCCGGCCGGCCAGCGCTACGCTTCAAGGAAGACTGACGTCTGGCGCACCCCTGACCACCACCCACTGTGCTACCACTGCGGCGAGGCAGGCCGGGCACACTTACCGCCGGTGCCAGTACTGACAGATGGGACTGCGTGACTTCACCGTCAATGCACCACGTCCACAGCCAGGGTAACCGGCCACGTGACATTGCCGACTACCTGACAGAAACTCAGTGGACATTACGAAGTCCTTCCCGTTCGCCGTCACCCAGTCGCCGCATGTCACCACACTACAGGCAGTACTCTGGCCCAACGCGGGGTCGGTCTCCTAGCCCGTATCCGGGAAACTAAGGGCAGCAACCGATGGAGGTGCGGTTGCGGTGCGACGAAATACCGAAGATCCTCCGACGATGACGACGCCGCGACAAAGTTTTCCGAACACAACGCCAACCAGGCAAAGTCCTGACGGCGAAACCTCGTTTACCGAAGGTGACCTGACGACGCAACACGGAAGCAGCGGAACTAGCCGACGCAGCCGTGACCCGACGCCACGCCCTAACTGTAACGCGAGACGGCGAACTAGCGGCCTCGACGTTCTTATCGATGGCCACGGTGTGACCACTCTCGTCGATACTGGAGCAGACTATTCCGTCATCAGTGGGCTGTTCGCCGCGAAGTTGAAGAAAGTTAGTGCAGCTTGGGAAGGCCCCGAAATCAGCACAGCCGGAGGTCATCTCGCAACGCCTGCAGGAATCTGCACAGCGAGAGTCACCATTAACAGCCGTATTTATCCTGCAGACTTCTTAGTCCTACAGCGTTGCTCGAGAGATGTCATCCTTGGCATCGACTTCTTATGCCCCCATGGTGCTGTCATCAACCTAAGAACAAAGTCGATAACGTTATCCACAGAAGAAGCACTACCGCCGCGCACGCCGTCAGGAAACCATGCCTTGAATGTGCTGGAAGAACAAGTCAACATTCCGCCTCACTCCAGCGTTATTTCAGTCGGCGTTTCTAAGTCGCAAACACGCTTGAAACGCGGCACGCACAGCAGTGCGCCGTACACGCTTGGCCTTTTTTTCCCTTTGATTACGCAACGCTGCACGAGTTTGCGCGCGTAGCCATGCAAAGAGCACGCGGAATTCGCGCAGGGTCAGTTTCGCTCGATCACCTGACTTGGAAGGCGTCGTTGAAGGCAGTCAGCATCTGCTGGTCACCCGCAATATTTGCGTCGCAAGAGGAATTGCAGAGCTGCGGGGAAGCAAAGCAACAGTTATGCACATGAATTTCAGCAATGAGTACAAACATGTGAACAAGACACGACGGTCGCATACATGGAAGTAATCGGGGAAGCCACCAGTGCTTTCACCCTCGCCGATTTTGCGGAACCTGCTCAGAGAAACCAAGCCCCTCCCTCAGCTTTCGACGTCAATCCCAGCCTTCCGAATCATAAGTAAGAACAGCTCAAGACCCTGCTCCTGCAATACGAAAATTGCTTTTCGTCGTCGTCAAAAATTCGGCAGACGCCAATCACGAAACATCGCATCATAACCGAGGAAAATGCCAGACCACTCCGTCAGGGTCCGTACAAGGTTTCGCCGCGAGAATTCGAGGCCGTAAAGATACAAGTTGATGAAATGCAACGGGACGACATCATCCAGCCGTCCAAGAGTCCATGGGCGTCCCCCGTGGTGTTAGTGAAGAAAAAGGATGGAACCCTCCGTTTCTGCGTCGATTATCGCCGCCTGAACAAAATCACAAAAAGGACGTGTATCCTCTCCCACGAATAGATGATGCACTGGATCGGCTCCATAAAGCCAAGTACTTTTCGTCAATGAATCTCAAGACCGACTATTGACTAATCGAAGTCGACGAAACAGATCGAAAGAAGACGGCATTTATAACACCGGACGGCCTCTTCGAGTTTAAGGTGATGCCCTTCGGTCTTTGCTCAGCGCCTTCAACTTTTCAACGCGTTATGGATACAGTACTGGCATGATTGAAGTGGTAGACTTGTCTTGTGTACTTGGACGACGTCGTCATGTTTTCCTCGAGTTTCGATGAGCATCTTCGGCGCCTTGAAGCTGTACTTCAAGCCATCAAGACGTCCGGACTCACACTGAAGTCAGAAAAGTGCAGATTTGCGTACGAGAAGCTCTTGTTCCTGCGGCACGTGATTAGCAAGTCTGGAGTTCGTCCCGATCCACGGAAAAGAGCCGCCATCGCTGACTTCTCGCCGCCCATGAACAAGAAGGTGGTGCGCCGATTTCTGGGCCTGTGTGCCTATTATAGGCGGTTCGTGAAAAACTTCGCCCGCATCGCCGATCCACTCACTAACCTTACCAAGGCCGACGTGGAGTTCAAGTGGGAAACGCCGCAAGAACACGCTTTCCAGGAGCTTAAAACATCGCCTCTAGACGAATCCGTTACTTGCCCATTTCGACGAATTCGCCGAGGCAGAAATACACACTGACGCAAGCAGCGTAGGACTCGGCGCCGTTCTTGTGCAGAGGGCTGACGGACTTGAAAGAGATATTAGTTACGCCAGCCAATCGCTATCCGAAGCAAAAGCCAATTATTCCACCGAAAAGGAGTGCCTCGCCATCATCTGGGCTACGTCGAAATTTCGCCCCTACCTCTACGGCAGGCCCTTCAAAGTTGTGAGCGACCACCACGCTTTGTTTGTTGGCTAGCTACCAAGAATGACCCTTCAGGTCGCCTCGCACGATAGAGACTGAGACTTCAAGAATATGAAATTACCGTCGTTTCCAAGTCCGGCAAGAAACACTCCGACGCCGACTGTCTCTCTCGTGCGCTTGTCGACCAACCACCGCCTGACGACCCGGATGATGACTACTTCTTGCAAAAGATAACTGCCGACGACTTCACTGAACGACAGTGGGCCGACCCGGAACTTAAGGCCCTAATAGAATTCCTCGAATGCAGGACCGCCGAAGTCCCAAAGGTATTCAAGTGCGCACTCGCGTCGTTCTTCCTTCAAAACGGTCTTCTCCAAAAGAAAAAAAAACTTTTCACCACTTCGAGCCAAGTACCTCCTTGTGGTGCCTTCAGCTCTGCGACCAGAACTTCTGCAGGCCCTGCACAACGATCCGACGGCCGGGCACCTCGGTGTTTCCCGCACGCTCGCGAGGATACAAGAAAGGTACTACTGGCCACGTCTTACCACCGACCTCACTCATTATGTGAGAACATGCCGGGACTGTCAGCGACGCTATACACAGCCGACAAGGCCAGCAGGACTTCTGCAGCCAATTGAACCACCTCGCCGACCATTCCAGCAGATTGGTATGGACCTACTGGGGCTGTTCCCAACGTCGGCTTTCGGAAACAAGTGGATCGTGGTAGCTACCGACTACCTCACCCGCTACGCCGAGACAAAAGCCCTGCCCAAAGGCAGTGCATCCGAGGTAGCTAAGTTCTTCGTCAAAAATATCGTCCTACGTCACGGCACCCCGGAGGTTCTCATCACCGACACAGGAACGGCCTTTACTGCTGACCTAACTCAAGCGATCTTGGCATACAGCCAGACAAACCACCGCCGGACGACAGCGTACCAACCACAGACCAACGGCTTCACCGAGCGGCTAAACAAGACGATCACCGAAATGCTGGCAATGTACGTCGATGTCGAACACAAGACGATGGACGCCATTCTTCCGCACGTAACCTTCGCATGCAACACGACGGTGCAGGAGACGTCGCAGATATCACCATACAAATTGGTCTACAGAAGGAGCCCAGCAACGACGCTCGATGCCATGTTACCCAACGTCACCGACAAAGAAAACCTCGATGTGGGTGAGTACCTTCAACGCGCCGAAAAAGCCCGACAACTCGCGCGTCTCCGTATCAAGAATCAACAGACGACCGAAAGCCGCCGTTACAATCTTCGACGACGCGTCGTGGAATACCAGCCCGGTGAACGTGTTTGGGTGTGGACGCCGATACGCCAACGTGGACTCAGTGAAAAGCTTCTGTGACGGTACTTCGGACCGTACAGGGTGGTTCGACGTCTTGGCCCACTTGATTACGAGGTTGTCCCCGACGGCATCACGAACTCTCAACGACGCCGATCGCGACCTGAAGTCGTCCATGTCACGCGCCTCAAGCCGTTTCATGCGCGTTAACCAACTGAAACAGCGTTTTTTTTTTATTATTGCTGTATCGTAAGTTATTCATTGTACTTTCTTGCAATATTTTTGTACTTTCATCTTCCGTTAAAGCATCGTGACGATGCCTTTTTCAGAGGGTGGCAATGCCACGTTCTTGTTCTCAAGTTTTGTTATCGCCCCAATACACTACGTATCTATCAGCGCAAGCCGCGCCTGCAGTCTTCGAGAAGCTTCAGGGCTGTAGTAGATCATTTCGATAAGATCACGCCCACTCCGCGAACTGTACAGATTATTCTGGAGCCTACGTCAACGCTGGCGATAACGCTAGAACATTCGACGGCAAGTGTATAAATGCCGACACGCTTCGCCGCTTGTGAGTTGATCGACGACTGACGATCCGTTCGCCGCTATCAGTGCAGGTCTAGTACTGTGATCCGACTTTCCGTTCACCGGGCACAATTTCGCCCAAATAAACAGTATAACCTTCATCCTACTGTCAGTTTCTTTGTCGACGTCACGACCCTGTGACAATATACAAACTAAGGCTGGCAGCTATATATCCGATATAGCGCAACCTTGCAAAACTCTGGGGTAAGAGCATACGGCCACTCAAGGGAGAGGTGCCCTTTTAGCACAGTTTTTTCGCAATCGGAGGGCAGCATGTAGAATACTGTACGAGTCATCCGGGCTGATGTCTGCCGAGATAGTGCACGCGCCAGCGATCACAACTGTGGCCTTAGAACCAAACTTCATGGCTGCTGCTTGACCCCCCCCCCCCCTTCCCTGTTTCCCTTCTTGTTCGCTCAAGACGGGCGGGGCGTTTTCTTTTTGCTTGAGCATACGGCGGCAGGTCTAACACGCAGGTTGATGTTATCGCATTGAACCCTGCGAACAATGAAAATGAACCGATAAATTCGATCTTTGCTGCCGCCGCGTTGGCGCTTTTTCCCGCGGATAGAACATACGATGCGTGGACCACAGAGCAAGAATATTTGAGCAGGTGACGCTTTCGGCGTGTTGCTATCTTTTACACGGGTTTCTAGGGAGGAAACGCCCAAAAAAATCGCGATGGTGCCTCGCACACTGTAAATTCTTTCAGACTTCTGTCTCTAACTTCAATGGGCAGAAGTGACAAATATTTTTCCAGCAGTTACAAATTGATACTGCCAGAATATAGGCCACAAAAACCTTGAAACGAGCTGCTAAACGGTTCCTGAGCAGACGACATCTGCCGCAGGCAGTGACTGTCATGGCAGGACTATCGTGGCAGGAAATTGTACGTACTCGAAGGACAGAACATCTGGCGATCACTGTGTTGTGTACGGAGGCACAAACAATCGGCGCCAGCTAGAGGAACAAGTTGGGTGAAATCATGTGTCTGTAGCACAGTACGACACGCGATGAGTGCCGGGGTAATATGTTCCCGCTGCGTCGCTTTCCGTCGTCACCTGAATTTTAAAAGCAGTGGGTGTCGTCTGTATTGAAAGAACCTCCATGAACGTGTCACCATCGTGATGCCTCTGTAAACGGAACTTCTTGGCGGCAAGAAAACCGCTGAGAACAACGTTCCTGTGCTGCATATTGGATACCGAAGAAGGTACAGACGGAGTCACACTCGTCTAGAGCACCCAGTATGTCACTTTAGCTGCCGTTTTCTGCAAAAATATGCGAATAACCATGCTGTGATAACACATAATATAGTTATACCACATGCAGTCTTTTACGATTATTCAAGAATGGGTAGAAGCTTGTAGCTAATGTAAATTAGCAGCTGCACGGACCACAGCGTCCAGTCACACACTCGTCTGCTCTATAGACACGTGTGATTATGTCTGTACGCAAATCACTGAAGCTCCGACGACAAAGCACCCGCCATTGGCAGATGCGGGGCTCATTCTTGCATCGTTTTAGTGCGAATGCGTGCCGCTGAGCAGTTCAGACAGCGACGAATCGGTCAGTGGCAGTGACAATATCACGTAAAACAGTCTTAGCGAAGGAAAAATTGGCGAACACAAGATTTAGCAGGGGTCTCACACCTACGGACAACGGGCCGGTCGGAAGATGTTGATTTCGCCTAACTTGCACGTTAGACGGCCCGCATTTTAATATATGGTCTCCTGTCATGAATATTCGAAAAGGTGTATAACAAGAACGTGAAACTTGTCTTAAAGAGTAGTCGAATGTTTTCTGTACATCGACAAAAGAGAGCTTGCACAGTGTCTCTTGATGTCTGACAGATAGTCAAAGGTTGCGTAGCCTTCCACTGTGGAGTCTCTCATAATTATATCATGCTTCTGGTACGCAATACCCCAGATATTAAGGCTCTTCGACAACGCAAATATAATGGCTATACGAATTGAAAGGTAAGGACAACTAAGTGTGACATAGCGTGAACCAGCATTCAGTGCTTAACGCTGGAACAGAACTGGACCCAACTATGCAAAGCAGACACCTAAAAAGAAGTGCACTTCGAATCCCATTTAAGTGCCCAAAATCAAATGTAATACTTTCAGCTCAGCAGAGCAGCCAGCAAGTCATTCTTTAAGGCATTCTTACAAACCAAAACTCTAGAGGCAAGGACAGCTGGAACACTCAGGTGCTGCAAATCCTCAACAGGGCCGTAAAGTATATGTGGAGCTGTCCTCCACTCATCCACGCAGGGCCACAATACACTGGGCAGAATCAACCACCTTTCATATACGTCATAATATCCTGAATTCGAAGCAGCGCGAACAGCTTGCAAAGCCAGTTGCTTCGCTGAATGCCTCTACGTTTACAAGAAACTTATAGGGCTCTGCCGGGTCTCCGTATTGAGTCTTGCTGAGCGAATATACTGATTATATGCAGTATATTCGCAACAACGTGAACATACTGGTTCTACAAATTGAAAGTAATTACAACTAAGCCATGCGTATAAGTACAACATAAGTTACGAAAGCTTGTTGAAGCTGAGATTATACGTGCAAATAAGCATATGCGGACAAAACAAACTATAATCAAGTGTGTTAATACATGTAATACATAAATAACAGAAATCGAAAAAGAACGAATTATATTGGAAGAGAATTATGTACGGCCAGGAGTATCTACGCCATATACGCAATCACATCGCCCACCGAGTCGCGCCGAACATATGCGTGTTCGTTTGATGGCGGGCTCCTCTTTCCTGGACTAAGAAGCGAGCGTTCGTGCGGTCTTGACGAGAGTTCTACACCAGCGGTCACGTGTTGAGAAAGCCGTGTGTGGATGACTTTGTGTGGCCAGTCCTGGTGAATACGCAGTGGCAATGGGTGTTGGTCAAGCCTGTAGTTCGGCGCAACGTGCTGAAGCTAGCTTCTCGGAACCTGTGATGACAAGAAAGGCATCGATTTTGAGCGCTTAGTGAGCAATACTATAGTTTGAAAGGAGCTGAAAAAGCGAGATACAAACGTCTCACCATGTCTTGAATTATCGAATTTGCAGGATACTTCCAGACATGACACATACACAGAAGAAAGGAATGGCTAGGACGCGTGATGGTAAAAAATTGGAAAAGTGCACGTTACTGTTAAACGTTTTTTTTTCGTGAAAAAAAAGAAAAGAAACCAAACACGACTACAGAACACGAAAACTTCGACGGCGTCTCCAAAGTGCCGCATTATCCTATAACAGAACATTCTGACTGGAATTTCGTTAAAGATAGGACACATGTTTCGGATCATAGCCCACGCTTACTTTTCAGTACGGCTGGTTGTGTTTAGTTGCCGAATCCCCAACACGTCGGGTGCTGTCAATGTATAAAGATACAGCAAGTTTTACCGCCATGCCATCTACAAAGTGAAAATTCAGAGAGGAAGACTGAAAAAAGAAAACTCAGTTTGTGGTCTTCCAGAGCAGCCTGCAATCTTCAACCCTTATCCGTCATCCTTTCCTCACACCATTGACCCTCCTCTTCATTTTCATTTTTTACTCTTTTCTGCGAAATTTCGAAACTGGTGGCTCAGCAGAGCGTAGAATTGCTTGTGGATTCTATCAGACGTTCACGCATTCTGTAAAGCACCGGGCGCCGGGTCTGGGTATACGTACGCCTTGCCCTTTCAACGGGTAAGTGACCGTCTGCAGGATTCTATACAACCACCTATACTTACCTCCACCGAGACAGACGCCCTCCACACTGGGCCAAGGCTACGGTTTCGCTGCACTATATTTTACATGCCTACCCTGTCGCCTCCATTAACTCATCCTCTTTACCATCCTCACCCCCACTTCCATTGCCCGCCCCTTCGCTATATCTACTCTATATGGCTATGCTTTGCCATCTTCCTTCCTGCTATACTATACATGGCTATGCTGCGCTTACACTTCGCTTTTCACAGCTGGGCCGAGTTCCCTGCGGTCGCTATTTGCGGTCCTTCCTATTGCTTTAGCATCTTTAAATATCAGCAGCTTTTTTGGCGAAGTTAGCTGTAATGTAAAAGGACGAAGCGAGGCGACAATCAGCAGCATGTAATAGTTAGCTAATGCTAATCAGTGTTGCTATTGTGTGCGAACAATATGCTTGGGAACTTTTTCTTTCTCTTTGACAGAATTAAATTCTTAGCGGCAGCCCCTTTCATGTGCGTAGCACTTCCGCGCCCCGCTTGTCGTCCACCGCATCAAGCGGCACGTTCACGCAGTGGTCAGTACAGGCGGGGACGGCCTCAAACAAGGCTAGCAATGCTCCTGGTTAGTGCCAAATAAATTTAAAATGTTTGAAGTAATGAAAACTGCGTAAATATCCGAGAATCAACATGACGAAAAACGCTCCAGAAACATCCGGCAAATACGCGCGCACCGCATAAAATGGCGCCATACTGCAGCTTCGGCAAGCGCGCGTTTGAGAAGGTAATCACTGGGTGTCCGTGACACGCACATCCGCTGTTTTCACAGCAGTGGCGCTGCACTAGGCGCGGGGCGCAAAAACACCAGGCCGAAGATAATAACGACATCTGCGCAAGAATCATCGCGGTATTCAAAAATACACCAAGATTTACAAAGACCTAACTTAGTGCTACATTAACCTCAAAGTTTTCCCACATTCTACCTTTAGCTTCGTGGCAAATGCATCGTTATGTTTATGTGCCGTGTCCGGCATCATCACGGCGTTTAATTGACCTTGATTGTAAAAAGACAGCGTCCATACGAGGTACGCAAAATGCAAATCATCCTTATCTTTCGCCTCTCCGTGACATCTACAAAGCGTCAACAAAGCTCAGTGCGTGTGCACGTTAGCCTATGCAGCGATTGCTTGGGCGTGGACATTTTGCTTTATTTGCCAGCGTTGGGGAGTTTTAGAGTAGCGCACGCAGGGCTTTGCGTTTGCGTTGCGCATGCGTCGCACGCTAACTCTTGCCGGCCTCCCGTCACGTGACGCCCGCAAGCTTTGCGTGCTGTATTCTAAAGCTCGATTTTCGCACAGCTGCAGAAAGAATGTGGGGGTGCAAATGAGGAATATACATGCAGTTAATCATAGTAACACATGATCAAAATACAACCATGTAAAGGTATCCGACGCAAGGCTATACGATTGCACAACTGATTCAAGTGAGCGGGAAAGGGTACAGACGCCGGTGCGTTCACCTTCAGCTACGTAGCCGCGGCCAGGAAGATGCGGCGTTGCCGGCCAGCGGACATGAGCGAGTGTATAAAGCGGCAGCGGTGGCAGGTGGCGATGAAGGTAGCAGGGGTGGCGATAATTCCTGCACGCTAACCCATCGGGGATGCCTGGCAGTCTTCCCAGCGACCCATCATGCCGAAACCTCGTCTTCACTCTCTCCAGTCGGTGCCGTCGGCGACCATCAGGCAGGTCTGTACTGAGGACGTTGGTATGTTGGTACGACGGCAGCATCTCTTCTCTCTCGTCTCGCAATACCAGCGTTCTTGATCATGCGCTGCGCATACGTGGTCCAGTCGAAGCACGCGAGCTCTGACACCACAGAGCCACGTCTACACTGCTAATTGGACCAGCCAGAAACCCACGTGGCCAATTATGGTTGTTTTTTATTTCGTAGCCTAGAAGATCGAGCACGCGCTGCTTAACTTCGTCTTCCCCTTTTCTTCGCTAACGGCAGCACGCCCTGCCGTCAACCTCGCACTTCTTTCTCTTCTTTCGGCACAACCTCTTTATTTGACCTCAACCGAGCTTCGTGATGGCTTATTGTTTATATTAAAAACTAACTAGTCGCACAATGCGTACGAATAAGTACTTGAAAATAATATTTTCTTTGATGAGGTCGAAATACATTAGGTGGGACAGACAAATACCATTAATAATGCAAATATTCCCGTCGATAAAAACATCATGTCTGGTATCCACTGAAGCTTGCAGTATTTCCCACACTATTCTAGAATTTATTCATGTAGTCTTTCAAGGCGATTCACGAAAATTGGTGTTTCTGTTTTCTACGAAGCATAATTGCGTTATAGTGCACCAGAACTATATGCAAATGGCGTGTTCTGGACGACCTTAGAAAAGTGATTGATTGATTGATTGATTGATTGATTTGTGGGGTTTAACGTCCCAAAACCACCATATGATTATGAGAGACGCCGTAGTGGAGGGCTCCGGAAATTTTGACCACCTGGGGTTCTTTAACGTGCACCCAAATCTGAGTACACGGGCCTACAACATTTCCGCCTCCATCGGAAATGCAGCCGCCACAGCCGGGATTTGATCCCGCGACCTGCGGGTCAGCAGCCGAGTACCTGACCTTAGAAAAGTGAAGCCACCTGTGGCGCTGTTCCCTGCAATGTGTGGACGCAGCTCCACCAAAGTGGTGTCAAGTATATCCATACATTCAGTTGTCGCTTGCCAATCGGAAGACCCGGGTTCACACACGCAGCTGTACGTGCTATTTTATGTTTTTTAGCATGTTACGGCCACAACAGTGTTATTTTTTTTCTTAAACTACATTTCATTTGGTATGCACTGTTGCAAGAAATAACGTGAAATGCCAAGAAAAATTAAAGAAACTTGACAGTTAACCCAAACATTTATAGCACCCAAGTAGTGTATAATAAATCTCCTAGTGTGAATGGAAGCCAGGGACGGATAGCTGATCGCCGCCACGCAATAACTCCGGTGAGCCGCCGTATGAATCTTCTTTATTCCTAACGAAGAATCAGAAGAGAAAATGCGGCAGTGTCCCGAGTTCTCGCTTTTTTTTAATTGCGATATCAATTAAATGGACACTCTCTGCTGGATTTAGCCGCCCGTACGGCGTCGACGTGAGCGTCACCGTATATGAGTGTATATAATAAACCACAAGTTAGAAAAAAAAATCAGAAAAGACTCTGGCGCGCGCAATCGAACGTCCGACCTCTTGCTTATGAGTGCAAGGTGTTAGCCAATGAGCCACGAAAAAGCACCTCCTCCAACTTTGAAACGTCAAGTTATTTATATCTACCACTTACCACTGCAGACGCCCATCTCGGGGAAACAATCGTGTTTTCAGTATTACCAGCGAAATGGCGCAATGAGAGCACGTCGCCAGGTCGTCCCGACGCGGCGGCGCACGCTCTCATCTTCCACACGTACTTTGGCCTGCGGAAAGAGCGGCTAGACGCTCACACTTGTCCACGCTTATCTCGTGGTGGGGAGACTAGTACGCCTTGAGCTTTCACCGAAATGATTCTTTTGTAGTTACCAGGGTCACAATGTTCACAGTTCTCTCTGCACAGTCTCCGCTTGCGATAAGTGCGCGTTCTTCAGACACAGCGAAGTGACAACTGAGACACTTATTCGCGTTCGTCTGTACCTGTGAGTATGTTTCGTGCATCCTTTTTTGCGTGAACAACGCGGGGCACATTTAGATTTGCTTACCATTCTTCATGTGACATCCCAATTTGTTGCTGTCGCATCCATCACTTCGCCTTTTGCGGCAAAGCTGTTGCTTTTTTTTTCGCATCAAGTCTTGTGCGCAGTTTTCACCGGGCGAGGTGAGGAAAGAGATTATGACCCCAATCCCTTCCCACTTTTTCTACATTATAATGGTGGTGCCTCAGGTGACCGCTCGAAGTCCTTGGACCCGGGCAGCATATTCAGCTTGCCGGATGGCCCAAAGCTGCTCGGCCAGCTCGTCGCTAGTGAGTGCCGCCTCCCGCTGACGCCACCGATCGGCAACAGTGACCGCAGCCGCGGTGGAGGCTGACCCCTTCCCTCGCGCGGAGGTAGCAGCAGCAATTGGCCTCGGAGTTCTTCCCTGCCTAATATGCGTCGCGAAGGGAGCGGCGGCAGTGACGTCAAATTTTCCAGCACACTTCCAAAGCATGTGCCGCAGTGGGGCCCTTTCCCCGCACACTTTACACGCCTCCGTCGGGAATAGGTGAGGATAACACAAGCGTAGGATCGCTGGGCTGGGGCACGTATTTGTCTGTAGTAACCTCAGAGTTACGGTCTGTCTTTTGTTCATTTTGTTGTGTGGTGGTGGGTATTGGTGTCTGTTCGGTCTGCAATGTTGTGTAATGTCAATGATTGTGGTCAGGTGATCACCCCACAACAATGCTGGTTGTTGTTGTTGTGTGGATAATGTCATCACCCCACATTCGGAGGTGAAGGCGGCCACCGAATCGGCCTCGGCTTGGTGAGTGAGATCTAGAGTTGCGGCGTGGGCCGCCTAGTTACGTGCGAGCGGGACGCTGGTGTGAGCTGGGGTCCACAGAAGGAAGACATTCGCATTTTCAGTTTTGAGATGTGAGGATGACGATGCCGAGCCCATCGCTCCTCGAAGCTCGCTGCCGTCCTTGTTCACATTGTTTGATTGTAGTATCCGGGCCACCAGACACGAGATGCGACCACGCGCGAAGCCACGGACGGCAGCTTGCGAGTCGCTGATCACAACCACAGCCTCCGGTGTTGCGACCAGTGCAAGAGCAATTGCCGCCTCTACGGCCGCCTCTGTGTGTTTCCTAGGCACCGTGGCGCTCGCGAGGCATTTTCCTGTGCGATTCACACCGGCGATAACGTGAGCACGCCTTCCCTCTCGGTATGGCGAGGCGTCCACGTGCACCGCTTCGTCGCTGTTGCCATACATTCTTTGGAGGTCACTCACTCTTTTGTTGCGACACCCGACGTGGTGTGTCGGGTGCATCTTCCCGGGGAGCGGTGGAACGATGACATGGTCGCGGACCGTGATAGGAACCATCGTCTTCTCCACACATTGCGTGTGGTGCGTTATGCCTAGTGATTAGAGGATGATCCTGCCCGTTTTGGACTTGGACAATCACTCGTATTGTGCAATGTTGTGTGCCTCGATCAGTTCGTCCAGGGTGTTGTGCAGGCCCAGCTCGAAGAACATGTCGCTGCTTGTGTTGACAGGTATGCCAACCGCCCTCTTGAAGGCCTTGCGAATCATGCAATTGCCCTTGTTCCGTTCGGACGCCAGTCATTTTAAATAAGGGGTGACGAACGTTATGTGACTGATCGCGCACGTCTGTACGAGGCGGATCGCACAGCTTTCCCGCATACCGCTGCGTTTGTTCGTTATGCGGCGTAGTAGTCGAATATAGAGAAATAAATATATCGATGCCTTCGTGAAATTCTTTCCTTCCATTTCACCCGAGTGAACCGTTGATTAAATGTAGAAGTATTAACAAATTCCTATGAAAGCGAGTGAATGCTAGAGGCGCGTGCACCATGCGATGTTAGAGCACGTTGAAGAACGCCAAATGATACCAATTTCCGGAGCCCTCCCCTACGGAGTCCCTGATAATCATATGATGATTTTAGGACACCAAAGTATTATTATATTCATTACTATACTATTATTATTATTATTATTATTATTATTATTATTATTATTATTATTATTATTATTATTATTATTATTATTATTATTATTATTATTATTATTATTATTATTATTATTATTATCATTATTATTTAGTAGCACAAAAAGTAAAAACCTTGAACAAAGTGCTGCATTGTTTGGTTCTTCCAACGAACAAACTCTTCACAGCGGAGACGATACAGCTCTCCAGAAAAAAATCAAGTTGGCTTCACGATAACGAAAGATGCCCTCGCGGCAATATACGGTGATCTTGTTGCACGCCACCTCTATAGGCACCGTTCAGTCGAGTTTTTCAGTCTGACTACAGCGCCAGAATACATAGCCCAGCCGATAAAAAAATGGCAACCTTGAGACGTCCTCAATGAAAATGGAATGTGATGCGCGTGTTTCGTGCCCTGCATCTGTCGGCGGATTGTGGCCGGGTTTGAATGGGGACGCGAAGACGCATCTATTTTCACGATAGCAACTATATGGACACTTCCGGCTGGATTTTGTTGCCGGAGTCTGCATCGGTGTCATGCACCGTATATGTATACATATATATATGAAGACACAAGAAAGAAAAAAATCAAGAAAACAAGCACTTTATCGCGCGGAATCGAACGTGACACCTCTGCGTCATGAAAGCTACGTGTTAACCACTGAGCTACCCGTAGCACATCCTTCACTGCCCAAACGGCAAGCTACCTATATCTACCACTTACCTCTTCGCACGAATATCTCGGAGGGAAGTGTGTTTTCATCATTACCTGCAAGATGGCGCAAAGAGCGCGCGTCACCAAATCGCGCGGCGGCGCCCTCTCTAATCTCCTACGCGTACTTCGCCCAGCGAGATAAGGCGCGTGAGGGAGCGACGCGCTCTTATTTCATGGCGGCTAGGAAGGGAAGGTCGTACGCCTTGTCTGGCTTCGGGCTTTACCTGAAACGATTCTGCTGTAGTTACCTGGGGCACAAAGGTCAGTGCAATTATAGCAGTCCCCGTTTGCAAAAAGCGCGCGCTTTTTAGACACAGCAAAGTAACAAATGAGAAGCTTATTTGCGTGCACCCGTACCTGTGAGTACGTTTTGTGCTTTTTGGCATGTTTCGATATGATTTCAATTTTGCGCGTGACCTTTCAAATCGTTGTTATCACGTTCATTGCTTCGCATTTCCGGCAAAGCAGTGATTTTTTTTTCTGCGTGCCCCTAACGGCAAATGTCGAAGACTTTGGCAGTGTGAGCAAAGCAGCTCCATCTGGTCAGTGTGCGGGGCCTATGGGCCACCACAGGTCATCAGCCCATTGGCTGACCTCACGTGCAACCTTGGCGCGAAGTCACACGCGTGCGCCACCACGCCATCGTCGTTGTCGTCGTTTTTCTTGACTCATCACAGTCGTGTGAGTGTGTGGGCAGCGCTTGCAATTACAGCACATATGGCGCACATTCGCTAACAAAAGGGGAAGTTCCTGCACCCCTGTACCCGTTGTTTTGAACAGTGACGTCATTGTAGTCGTCTGCTTGTTGCGCTCATTGGTCCTTTAGTTTAGGTTTCGCCGCAGGATTTCGGAGAACTTCATTATTTCGCAGTTATTATGAAGGCAGCTTTTTCGAAATCTCAAAGCAGCAATGGGTTCTTCGCATGAAGCACTTCGATTCTCCTGTTTGACCTAAATGCCTAACCTTCATCGTTTAAAAATATTTGTTTCCTAATTACTGCTCTTAGTGTTGTATTCAACTCACTTAAGGTGCCTGCCACTACAGAAAAAGCAACTGTAAAGACAGCTAGCATATTGCTACTTTTGCTATATTCGACACACTACTTGAAACACTATATATATATATATATATATATATATATATATATATATATATATATATATATATATATATATATATATATATATATATATATATATATATGCGTGTGTGTGCAACTTAGAAAGCGGTGGGCCAGGTAGGTTATTTCTTTGAAGAGAACAATTCATGCACGAAATGGGTTTTTATTAACATTTCGGCTGGTGGGTCAGCCTTCATATATACATATCGGGCAAGTTGAACATCTACTTTACCAGTTTTACCACAGCTTAAGCTTTTTGTGCCGACACATCCATTTTATGAATGTCTCTACTGGGAGACTCCACTTTCATTTTTATCCCCTCAAAAGCACTCATTTTATGTCCAAAGCATAGCGCAGAAAAGTGATGAATCACGAGATGGTTAAAGCTCTTTCTTCCCCACAGGCTTCTGTTTCTAAGCAGTGTTGATTTGTTTTTGTTGCCTTTAGCGATGCTGCGATTTGGCTTCTTCAGGATTCAGTTGCTATCACGCATTGTTTACTTTTGCAGAACATGCACAGTCACGAGGAAGGTTGAATAAAGCTGACATAGCGAGTTTTAATTATAGAACTGAATTCAATCATTGCCAAAAAAGGATTGCCAAATAGTAAGCAAATACTGTTTGGTACTGCTGCACCTTGTGCGAAGCTTACAAAATTTCTCGCTCAAGTTTATTTTTTTTTTGGAACAGTATCCAAAACGCTTTTCGGTGACAAAACATGTAGTAAAATATTTACTGACTAATTGAAAATGTGTACCGCCTTCTTTTTTCAGCAGGAGCTGGTCTAAAAGGCAGCCATTTGTGCACATAGGAGAAAGGAGACTTCCCTTGCTTGGCGAAAAAGTCTGTACCAACCCATTCATTGACTCACTGTGTTGGGGATGCTTCAACTCCGAAAAGCATGTTTTTTTTCTAAAAACGAACAAAATGTCACTGCATGATTCAAGACTATTCTAGCCGGTCTTAAATTATCAGGGCACTGCATTGTCTATCCGGTCAGCGTATCTCGCATGCATAATTCCGTTTGCGGGAAATTTTCCACTCGGTGTCTGATCTGTCAATGGACCCAGATCCGAACTTTCAGAAATCTAAAAGAAGAAATAAGCGAGAATAAACAGGCCCGTTTGATATAGCTGTGAAACAGAACGACCAAAACTTCAGTGTCGACGAATGTGGACCCACAAAAATAAAAAAAAACATAATGTGAAAAATTTCCGGAAAATCTCACGCAATGTGCAAATCGATTTCATGCGAAACACTTAGACGGTGTAGTAGCTTAAGCCGAATATTTAGTGTTTTTTTTTTCGGTCAAGCGTAACGAGGTGCATCGACGTCATCATGGGATGTTAGAAGTTGTTCGCATATTGTGGACTTGACAGGAACGTCGACAATGCCATCGACGCCGGCACCGGATTTTCTGCCAGATGGGCTTTTTACCGTTATCACTGTTGAGGTCTCATGTCCTAAACTCTTTAGGTTGATCATGTTGAGATTTTCAAAGTATTTTCTTTCCGTACAAATACACAATGTGGTTCACCTGTCGCGGATACCCGTAAATTACCGACCGCCTTGTATGTGCCGTTGCCCAAGTGACTGGCGCGAAGTGTATCATGATGTATGCGACGGGCACCTCAAGTTATGTCCTTTGATACGTGTTCGTCATGCGCTCATGTCTCCCAATTTCGATATTGGTATTATCTTCCTCTGAGTGTTCGCTAAGAAATATATCGCATTTAAAATACTACGCATGAAATGGGCTGGCGAGGGAGTCTGCCTGCAGCCCCATCAAAGCGGAGTGGTGGGATGCAAAGACCTTCTTGCATCTGGTGGTTGAATCGGTCATCAGTTTAACCACAAACTTGAGCCAAAAAGAGTGGCCAGACAGTAGGTAGTCATTTTTTGCATCCAAAACACGTGTTGCATCCAAAGTAAACTTGAACTGCGCATTGCGAAAAAAGAAGAAATGGTCGAGCATGACCAACACAAAGGGACAGAATGCTAAAGATACCAAGTTAACGCTCTGCCCTCTTGCGCTGGTCTGCCAGGTCGTATTTTCTTTCCCGTGATATCTATACCAGTTCAAGTATATGAGGAACGAACTCACTCAATATTCAACCCTTATCGCCTGTATATGCAAACAGTGATCTTAAATGCAACCAAGGTGTTTCCATTCACTGTATCCGTTATGGTTCAGCGTTAAAAACACACAACTCGTACTTCGAGAATGATTAGAGCTGATTTGTAACACACTATTAACTTTTATCTTTTAAGCGTGTGCCTAAACGACTTTAAAAGTATCTATCTATCTATCTATCTATCTATCTATCTATCTATCTATCTATCTATCTATCTATCTATCTATCTATCTATCTATCTATCTATCTATCTATCTATCTATCTATCTATCTATCTATCTATCTATCTATCTACAAGCCACCCACGACTTTTAGCTCTCCTGGCCATCTCTATAATGGTACCGATACCAAAATTGGTATGGCATAACATGACAGTATGATGAGCATAACTGGCGAGTCATAACATTAAAATCATGACATGTATGTCACGAATGCATTGATTTACATTTCGTCGTCTTGCTGCTCTTGCGGTGGTTTTGTTCACATGAAGAATTGAAGAACAGGTATGGTATGGCCTGACTGCATGACGCACATGAGTGACAGATGCTAACGTGGAAATCATGAGATGCATGTGGTGTAAGTCATGACTACACGCCACGCTCACGGTGCGTGCGTGGTCGTTTCGCCAGTTTCACTTATACCAAATTTGGTATTGCGGGACTTGAATAGTGATAACTATGATAACTTGAAGAGTGATAACTAGATGCTACGCTCATAGTGCGCTCGCGGTCCTTTCGCTAGCTTCAAATATACCAAATTTGGTGTTACGTGACATGAATGAATAATGAAGGTATATGAAACGTTAAAACTATGACATGCATGTCATGTAGGACCATGGCAACATACCATACTCATGATGCATTCGCGGCCCGGTTTCGCTAGCTTCACGTATATACCAAACTTGTTATTACGTGACGCGAAGGAATGACTAAGTTAAATGACACGTTCAAACATAGTAATCATGATATCCATGTCATGTAAGGTACAACTACATATACGCTCATAGCGGGCCCAGGGCCGTTTTGCTAGCGCCACATATACCGAATTCGGTATTACGTAACACGAATGGACGACTATTGTAAACGGCACGCCCAAACATTATAATCATGACATGGAAGTCATGTATACGGCACAATTTACGTCCGTCTCGTACACTAAAGGTGACTCTTGAAAGAGGGAAAGTAATAAATAAGCGCAGTTGCATTACTGCCTCTCTCTCAATGTATACCTCCACAGTTCTGTGCAGGGGATGGGGGTAAGGAGAGATTTAAAAAAGATAGGGAGGAATTAAAGGTATCGAGATAGAAGGAGGCACAGACACCGCCACATACGGAAGTAAGGAAAAAATAGGAAAGATGGACATGGTCGCAGAAGTCCGAGGACGAAGCACCACTCAGCGAGAGCTCTTGTCGGCGTCAGGAGATGGCGTAGGGCGAGCCAGTCGGCCAGAGCTGCGCTGTCGTCGGAGATCGCGGGGGCACAACTGGTCGGCACGAAATCCAGCGAGCGAGTCGCCTCGTATATAACGTTGTGTTGTTTTAAAAGTCACATATCAACCTTCCTCACTCGTGCTTCGCATATCAACTATTCCCACTGTACGTGGTATCTGTATTTTTTTAACATCAATAGCATGCGAAGTTACGCTTTTTTGAGTACAAAATAGCACTGTTGGCGGTAACGCGTTACCAACAACTTGAAGAGAAATCATTATCGCCCACATCCCCTCCACCGACTCGAATAGAAGGCGTTATAAGATCTTGTTCCGTGGTGCCCCCCTGTCACCCCCTAATAAGGGTCCGAGTCGGGCCAAAAACGTCGAAATTTCCACAAAGAAAAAATAAACAAATGTTAATACTTTATTCGAACAGGTACGCTGATGCTCCTTTTTTGAAGTTTGTAACATGGGTATATCACTAATAACTTCTTGCTTTTAAGGGTGGGGACGGCACATTGAGAACGTCAATTTTAGGGGCGAAGCTCCTTATGGCGTGGCTTGAGCGTCCCTCGTATGTAACCACCAGTGGCACATACCCGAAATAGGTATAACACTTGACCTCCAAGGTGGTGCCAGTGAGAGATTTCTTCTGTGCGTTGTTTAACAATAAAAAATAGTGCTCAATGTACATGCCAATGGCTGCTAATGAGGAATGAGAGACATGAGCATTCGGCTTTAAGTCAACGCGCACGCTGCGATCCCCATTAGCAGCCATTAGCATGTACATTGAGCACTATCGGACAAGAAAGGGATGCTACATTATACTCGCTGGGTGTAACCTCCTTAGTTTTAGAAAGGTTTAGCGAGCGTTGAGCCGCAGTACCATGAATACAATGAACTTGTATATACCATGAATGAACTCAAGGTGGTTAAAAATGAGAAGTAGATACGAAGCGCAAGCCGTAAGAAAGTAAAAGCCGAATTCTCCTGTCTCTCATTTCTCATTAGCAGCCATTGGCATGTAAATTGAGTCCTATCTGACAGGGAAAGGTTGCTACGTTATACTCGCTGGGCGTAACCTCCTTGGTTTTCGAAAGGTTTAGCGAGCGTTTGGAAGCAGTGCCATGAATACAGTGAACTAGAATATACCATGAACTCGAGGTGGTTAAAGGTGGGAAGTGGACCCAAAGCGCAGGCCGTAAGAAAGTGTGCGTGTGCCACCTTTCGTTTAGTCCTTGGAATGTCCGCTGGATGGCGGTGCTTCTATATGGGGAATATATGATAAAAAGATGCGAGACGGTGGGACTTGGAGTGTTGAATAGATGAACGAACGGACACACAAACAGATGCATGGATGGACGCATGAACGGACGCAGGGGCGGATGCATGAAAGAACGCAGGGACGGGCGCACAAACAGACGCATGGACGGTCACACAGACGGACGCATGGACGGACGAATGCTTCACCCCACTCTCCATCATTCACTCCGTGGATATGCGTCCATTTTTTTTCATAAATAGCATGCTAAGATGCACCTTTTTGAGTATTAAAATGCAGTGTTGATGGTAATGCGTTAATGTTCACGGTGTTACTTGTAACGCGTTACCGCCAACATGAAGAGAAGACGTTAACACCCTCCTCTTCCCCCATTTCTCCGATTTGAAATAAATTCCTTCTGAGGCCCCATACTCACCTCTGAAGGGTCCTAATGTACCCGGAACATCAAGGTTCTTCATTTGAAGTAAAAAGACGTTTTTACTTTATTTTATTACGTTGGTTCCGGTTCTTCTTCTGTTCTATGCTTCCCAGACAAAAGCCAAATGTTCAAATGTTCAGCTTTAAGCTAAGAATTGCCTGGCAGACACTGAACTCTACGTACAAAGCTTTGCCTTGCTATTACCCTCCCCTCGGCCCTTCTTTCATTCTTCCCCTAAAAACACTGCTTCTCACATTCACTTTTCTATCCCGCCCCTTTGCTATATGCATTGAAATGGTATGCTAGGGTACCCGCCTATACATGGGGGCATACCAACCAGAGTTTTTGCGTCCGACGCTGGAATTACACGAAATTTAAGCAGCTGGAATGTTCAATTTTCATGACCTTATGGTGGTGACGGCGTAGAAGCAACCAGTCGAAAATGCAAAGTTCAAGTTATTTATTAGGGTGCTCAGAGGAAGGAACACTGTCAATAATGGCAAGCACGTAACGCTCGGAGAAGTGACATGAGCGAACACGCTCGGAGCTCGTCGCTGAAGCACGTCTCTTACGCATGCGTGGTCAAACATTTCAAAGTTATCTCGCGTCACTTGCAGAATGAACTCCATACTAACATAGAGCTCACAATTTTAGAACAGTCCGAAACAATCAAAGCGTTCCGGCGCCGTTTGCGCCAAGCTGTGGTAACACGTGCCAGTTTCTGTGGCTCAAGCCCTGTCACATGAAGATAAAGTAAAAAAAAACATCATGTGGCAATACTAAGGCTGCGGAGCCCTCCGCTATTGCATCTCTCATAATCATATCATTGTTCTGGTACGTAAAACCTCAGATATTAAGGCTCTTCGACAACGTAACTATTATGGTTGTACGAATTGAAAGGTGCGCCCAATTAAGCGTGACATAGCGTGAACCAGCATTGAGTGCTTAACGCTGGAACAGAACTTGACCTAAATGCAAAGCAGACAGCCAAAAAAAAAGTGCACTTCGAAGCCCATTTAAGTGTACAAGATCAAACTTAACACTTTCAGCTAAGCAGAGCAGCCAGCAAGTCATTCTATAAGGCATTTCTACAAATCAAAACTCTATAGGCAAAGACAGCTGGAACAATCAGGTGCTGTAAAACCTTAACAGGGCCGCCAAGTACATGCGCAGTTGTCCTCCACTAATCTACTCAGGGCCAACAAAGAATAAAGAATAAACAAGCTTTCGTATACGTCAAAATATTCTGAATTCGAGGCAGCGTGAAGAGCTTGCAAAGCAGGTTACTTCGTTGAATGCCCGTACGTGTCCGAAAAACTTGCACGGCTCTACCGGGTCTCCGTATAGAGTCCTACTGAGCGAATATCCTGGTTATATGCAGTATAATCGCAACAACGCGAACATACTGGTTCTACGAATCGAAACGTAAGAACAAATAAGATATGCGTATAATTGCAACATAAGTTACGAAAGCTCCTTATAGATTATACACGCAAATAAGCATATGCACAAGTTAAACAATAATAAGGCGCGTTAATAAAGGGTATACATGAATAATGAGAAATCAAAACAATAACAAATTATATCGCAAACTATGTACAATCAGGACGTATCTACGCTACGCAACGATATCACCAACCGAGTCGCGCCGAACATAAGCGTGTTCGTTGGATGGCGTGCTCCTCCTTCCTGGACTAGGAAGCGGGCGTTCGTGCGGTCTTGAGAGTTCTCAACCAGTGGTCACGTGTTGAGAAAGCCGTGAGCGGATGACTTTGTGTGGCCAGTCCTGGTGAAGACGTCTGTCGGTCAAGGTTGTAGTTCGGCGCAACGAGCTGAAGCTTGCTTCTCGGAACCTGCGAGGACAAGAAAGGCGCTGGTTTTGAGCGCTGAGTGAGGTATACTGTAGTTTGAAAAGAGTTGAAACGGCGAGATAGAAATGGCTTGCCATGCCTGGAGTTATCGACTCCAATACTTCCAGACATAGCCCATACACAGAAGAAAGTATTGGCTAGGAAGCACGGTGGTGAAAAATTGGAAAAGTGGTTACTGCTAAATTTCCGTGAAAAGGAAAAGAAGAAAAGAAAGCAAACACAACTCCAGAACACCAAAACTTCGGTGGCGTCTCCAAAATGCCGCATTATCCTATAACAGAACATTCTGACTGGATTTTGGTTTAGGATAGGACACATGATTCGGATCATAGCCCGCGCTTAATTTTCTGTACGGCTGGTTGTGTTTGGTTGCCGAATCCCCCACACGTGAGGTGCTGTCAATGTATAAAAAAACAGCAAGTTTCACCGCCATGCCATCTGCAAATTGAAAATTCATGGCGGCAACGCAGCAGCGATGCAAATACTGAGAATAAGAACGGAGTTTGTGGCCTTCCAGACCCGCCTGCAACCTCCAACCATTGTCCGTCCTCTTTTCCCTTTTTCTAACACCATTCATCGTCCTCCTCACTTCAATTTCTCACTCCTTTCCACCCTATTTCGAAACTGGTGGCCCAACAGAGCGTAGAATTGCCGTTGAATTCTAACAGACGTTCACGCATTCTGTAAAGCACCGGGCACGGAGTCGGGGTATACGTACGCCTTGCCCTTTTAACGGGTAAGTGACCGTCTGCAGGATTCTGTACAACCACCTATACTTACCATCACCGAGACAGACGTCCTCCACACTGGGTTACGGCTACAGTTTCGCTGCACTATATTTTACATGCCTTTGCAATGACTACCCTGTCACCTATATTCGCTCATCCTCTTTGCCTTCCTCCCTCCTTCTTCCATTGCCCCCCCCCCCCTCGCTATATCTACTCTATATGGCTATGCTTTGCCATCTCCCTTCCTGCTATACTATACATGGCTATGCTGCACTTACTTTTCGCTTTTCACAGCTGGGCTGAGTTCTCTGCGGTCGCCAGTTGCGGTCCTACTTCATGCTTCAGCATCTTTAAATAGCAGGAGCATCTTGGTGAAGTTGCCTGGAATGTGAAAGGATGAAGCGAGGCGACAACCAGCAGTATGTTACGCTTTATTATTATTATTATTATTATTATTATTATTATTATTATTATTATTATTATTATTATTATTATTATTATTATTGTTATCATCAGCCTGACTACGTCCACTGCAGGACAAAGGCCTCTCCCAGCCCCGCCGCGGTGGTCTAGTGGCTAAGGTACTCGGCTGCTGACCCGCAGGTCGTGGGTTCGATTCCCGGCAGTGGCGGCTGCATTTCCGATGGAGGCGGAAATGTTGTAGGCCCGTGTACTCAGATTTGGGTGCACGTTAAAGAACCCCAGGTGGTCAAAATTTTCGGAGCCCTCCACTACGGCGTCTCTCATAATCAAATGGTGGTATTGGGACGTTAAACCCCACAAATCAATCAAAGGCCTCTCCCAGGTTCCGCCAGTTAACCCGGTCCTGTGCTTGCTGCTGCCAATTTATACCCGCAAACTTCTTAATCTCATCGGCCCACCTAACCTTCTGTCTCCCCCTAACCCGCTTTCCTTCTCTGGCAATCCGGTTAGTTACCCTTAACGAACAGCGGTTATCCTGTCTACGTGCTACATGCCCGGCCCATGTCCATTTCTTCTTGATTTCAGCTATGATATCCTTAACCCCCGCTTGTTCCCTAATCCACTCTGCTCTCTGCTTGTCTCTTAAGGTTACGCATACCATTTTTCTTTCCATTGCTCGCTGCGTCGTCCTCAATTTAAGCTGAACCCTCTTTATAAGTCTCCAGGTTTCTGCTCTGTAGCTAAGTACTGGCAAGACAGCTGTTATATACCTTTCTCTTGAGGTATAGTGGCAATCTACCTGTCGTAATTTGAGAGTGCTTGCTAAATGTGCTCCACCCCATTCTTATTCTTTTAGTTATTTCAATCTCGTGGTTCAGCTCCGCTGTTATTACCTGCCCTAAGTAGACATAATCTTTTACAACTTGAAGTGAATTATTACCTATATCGAAGCGCTGCTCTTTTCCGAGGTTGTTGTACATTACTTTCGTTTTCTGCAGATTCATTTTAAGACCCACCTTTCTGCTCTCCTTGTCTAACTCCGTAATCATGAGTTGCAATTCGTCCCCTGAGTTACTCAGCAATGCTATGTCATCGGCGAAACGCAGGTTACTAAGGTACTCTCCATTAACTCTTATCCCTAACTGTTCCCATTCTAGGTTTCTGAAAACCTCCTGTAAGCACGCGGTAAATAACATTGGGGAGGTTGTGTCCCCCTGCCTTACATCCTTCTTGATTGGTATTCTGTTGCTTTCTTTATGAAGCACTATGGTAGCAGTTGATGCCCTGTAGATTTCTTCCAGGATGTTTATATATACATCATGGACGCCCTGATTCCGCAGTGACTGCATGACGGCTGATATTTCTACTGAATCAAATGCCTTATCGTAATCTATGAAGGCTGTGTATAATGGTTGGTTATATGCTGAGCATTTCTCTATTACCTGATTGATAGTATGAATGTGGTCGATTGTTGAGTAGCCTGTTCAAAATCCCGCTTGTTCCTTGGGTTGATTGAATTCTAATGTTTTCTTTACTCTGTTAGCAATTACCTTTGTAAAAAGCTTGTATACTACAGAGAGCAAGCTGATCGGCCTGTAATTCTTCAAGTCCTTGTCATCTCCTTTCTTATGTATTAAGATGATGTTAGCGTTCTTCCAAGGCTCTGGTACTCTTCCCGTCAGGAGACACCTCGTAAACAGGGTGGCTAGTTTTTCTAACACAATCTGTTCTCCCTCTTTCAGCAGATCTGATGTTACCTGATCCTCACCAGCAGCTTTGCCTCTTTGCATGCTCTCCAAAGCTTTTCTGACTTCTATCATTACTGGTGGGGTGTGATCTGGGTTACTGCTAGTTCTTATAGTATTAAAGTCGTGGTTGTCCCTGCTACTGTACAGATCTCTGTAAAACTCCTCCGCTATTTTAACTATCCTATCCATATTGGTAGTTATTTTGCCTTCTTTGTCCCTTAGTGCATACATCCAATTTTCGCCTATCCCAAGTTTCCTCTTCACTGCTTTGATGCTTCCTCCGTTTTTCAGAGCGTGTTCAATTCTCTCCATGTTATACCTTCTTACGTCGGATACCTTACGCCTATTAATCAACTTCGAAATCTCAGTCAGTTCTATTTTGTCTGTTGTACTTGAGACTTTCATGATTTGACACTTCTTAATGAGATTCTTCGATTCCTGGGAAAGCTTGCCAGTGTCCTGTCTAACTACCCTGCCTCCAACTTCCACTGCGCACTCCGTATGATACTCGTCAGATTATCATTCATTGTAGCTATGCTAAGGTTGGTTTCCTCCCTAAGAGCCGAGTACCTGTTCTGAAGTGAGACTCTGAATTCCTGTACTTTCCCTCTCAGTGCTAGCTCATTGATTGGCTTCTTGCGTATCAGTTTCTGTCGTTCCTTTCTCAAGTCTAGGCGAATTCGAGACCGTACCATTCTATGGTCACTGCATCGTACCTTGCCAACCACTTCCACATCCTGCACGATGCCTGGGTGTGCACTCATTATAAGGTCTATTTCGTTCTTACTTTCGCCATTAGGGCTCCTCCATGTCCACTTGCGGTTTCCTCGTTTTCGGTAGAAGGTATTCAAAATCCGTAAATTATTGCGTTCCGCGAATTATACTAGTAGCTCTCCTCTCGCGTTTCTAGTACCGATGCCCTAATCTCCTACTGCCTGGTCTCCAGCCTGCTTCTTCCCTACCTTTCCATTAAAGCCTCCCATCAGTATTGTATACTTTGTTTTTACCTTACTCATTGCCGATTCCACGTCTTCGTAGAAGCTTTCAACTGAGGCGTCATCAAGGCTGGATGTAGGCGCGTAAGCCTGTACCACCTTCATCTTGTATCTCTTATTCAATTTCATTACGATACCTACCACCCTTTATTAATGCTATAGTATTCCTCTATGTTACCAGCTATGTTTCTGTGAATTAGGAACCCCACTCCCAGTTCTCTTCTGTCAGCCAAGCCCCGATAGCAAAGGACGTGCCCATTCTGTAGCACCGTATAGGCCTCATCTGTCCTCCTAACCTCACTGAGCCCTATTATATCCCATTTAACACCCTCTAGCTCCTCGAATAGTACAGCTAGACTTCCCTCACCAGATAAGGTTCTAGCGTCAAACGTTGCCAAGTTCAGGTTCCAATGGCGGCCTGTCCGGATCCATGGATTCTTAGCACCCTCTGCTGCATTGCAGATCTGACCACCGCCGTGGTCAGTTGCTTCGCAGCTGCTGGGGACTGAGGGCCGTGAGTTATTTGACGTTTGCATGTGGGAGGTAGTGGCCAGATACTGCACCAGGGTGGCCAACCCTTCTCTGGTAAGGGAGTGCATTTCCCGCGGTGGTTACCGGCGAAGCCGCACCCCAGGCCTCGTAATGCAGTTCCATCACCACGCGGATTTTTTTTATCCGGTTGGGAACTGCGTGGCACCGGGATTTGAACCACGGACCTTTTGCATGCGAGGCGGATGCTCTAATCACTATGCCATCGCTGCTTGATTTGCCTACAGTATACACCTCACTTACTTTCACATGAGGAAAATGTCTTGATCTTGATCACAATAGAAAAATGTCTTGAAAGTGTTCAACAAAGGATCTGAAAGGCCACTCTTCTGGCTTTCGTTGTCACTGTGCAGTGCAGTATGCGCAGGCCTGGTGTTCTTTTTCCCCTTTTTTGATGACACCTACACAAAAAACTTACCATATTTACTGGCGTAATGAACGCACTTTTTTTCTCAAAAAATCTGAGCAAAGTTGGGGGTTGCGTTTATTACGTGGGGTATATTTTATGAAAACCTTTTGGGAGAAGGAAAAAATGCAGTAATGCAAAAAAATAGGTTAGTTTGCTCAGTGTTTTACAATTTACATACGCGTACTTGGTTTGGAAACAGCTTATTTGTTGCACATTACTAATTTTCTGTGGTCGATGGCGCTATCTTCTGCAGGCTGTCCCTGGGCTGCCCTCTTTTCTCCCAACAGTGACATCTGCTTGTGATCTCGAGGGGCACCCAAGAGCGTGCAAAGAAAGTTGGCTGGAAAAGAGGGGGGGGGGGGAGTGGTCGCAGGAAGTTTGGTGACCTTCACTTGCTGGCTGTGTGGTATCAGCTGCGATTCTCTACTCTCCTTGTAAACTGGCTGTGGCGCACAGGTAAGACCAGGGACCCGCCGGGCACAGATCGAAAGTAAAGCAATAGACAAGCAGCAAGGGCGAGGAAGGAGTGAGCCCGGGCGGCTGAGGGGCATTGGCAAAGTAATAAAAAACTGAATAGAGCAAACCGGTGAGGAGGCGCCAGGTGTCAGAGGCACTGCTGCGGTTGAATGTAGGGGATGCATTTATTACAGCACGCGGCAACGGGCGAAGGGGGGGGGGGGAGAATAGGTGATTGAGGGGGGTTGGCAAAGTAATCAAAAACGGAAGAGATCCAATGATCTAATGGGTGAGGAGGCACCAGCTGTCCGCTGGCGGGACTACAGCGGATAAATGTAAAAGGTGCGTTTATTAAGCAGGAGGGGGGGAATAAGAATTTTTATGACAGAAGTTGGGGGGGATACATTTAATATGCGAGTGCATTCATTACGCAAGTAATAATTGTAGTTACATTTTTTTCAGGTACTTCGTTTTTATGTTTTTGGGATATGTGAAGTACTGCACAAAACCTTTGCAAGACGTGAAAATAGATAGCAATGACATTTGCCAGAAAAAAAATTTAGCTGACACTCACTGTAAAAGTAGTTGCAGTCATGACAGCTGACATAGCTAGAATGAAGGTGTAAAGAGAGAGCAGGCAACACTGCATTGAAATCTCTTTCAGCAACAGGCTGGAAACCGGGACTGCAGGAGTGTCATACCATTTTCCCCGTGACTAAGGTAGTTATGGCAACCCAGTCTCTCAAGGGCCAGTGCAGTTCCTCAAAACATACAGTCACTGCAATCCATTTTAACAGCACTGGGTGCGAGTCTAGCCATCCTCGCCATGGCCAAAAAAAGTAAATGCACACAAAGCCACGCACCCATCAATCACCAACGACGAGAAGGTGGCTGGCCGGTCACACACTGGACATATCCATGTTGGCTTCTTATTCATTTGCAAATACAGCGAGGCATCAAAGCACTGTAGGTGTGGACACGTTATCGCTCGACATGGAATGCCCATTCGCATCTTCCCCAGCTGCATTGCAAAACAACAGAGAAATATTTAAGATGAAGCACTTACCCAAGGCCGAGCTCTTCGCAGAGAGAGAGAGTGTGTGCTTGTGTGTGTGCGTGTGTGTGCATGTATGTGTGTGTGTGAGTGAATGAGCAGTAAGACTTCCACGAGAAAGACTTGCGCTGGCAACATTTCTGGGGCGGCCATATAAAGAAAAATTTCCTTAGTTATCTTTCTCCTTTCCATTCCAGCACTGCCAGACCAATTCGAACCTTTTCATAAGAGACACTGATGTAAGAGACAACTGCTTGTAAAAGACACAAATAAGGCTTGGCAAGAAAATACGTACGTGATACCCTGTTTATAAGAGAGAGCTTATATAAAAAAGTCAAGATTTGCTGCACCGTGCATGCCTCTTAAAATGGGGTTGCCACAGCATTGCAACATGGCAATGCTGTTCTTTTGAGCTTTACAGCAACCTCAGGGGTGGAAGTTGGCTTCAGTCTTATGGAGCAGTTCAGAAAGCAGGAATAATGCTGTTTTGGAGCGGCTTGGAAGTGGTAAAATGGGAGTTTTCGAGCAGCTTTGGAGCATCAAAGTGTGTGTTTTGTAGCAATGCAAGTTAGTTTTGATCACAGAAGTATGGCTTCAGACATGTCATTTCCATTTCTTTCAAGACATGTCAGGATTTACAGTGGTTTAGAATATACAACGAACACTGAAGAAACAACCAGACTTACAAAAAATTATATATACACTCATAAAAAAGTTATATATAAACCCATAAAAAAAGCCCCATCTGCCACGAAAATATTTTTCATACAGTCGAACCTCGCTACAACGAAACTTAAAGGGTGCAAAAAAAACTTTTCATTGAAGCGAAAATTTTGGTGTAGAGAAATTACAAAAAATATATAGATCTACAAACTACCAGCTAATCAAAGCTATAGGCGGCGATAGCATCAACAGTGGCACAGTCCTGTGACGATTTGTGCACCTATAGTGACACATGCTGTTACTTTTTATTTTTGAGTGATTGGGTTTAAGTCACAAAAAACTGATACCACCACTCAGCGCAAACCACGTCACAATGTTTCAGAATATACAAGATTGTCTCAGAGTGTTGTTGAAATTATGCACTGATCTTGTTTCGGCAGCCACATTTTGATGGAGGTGAAGTGCAACAGGTAAATGTACTCAGATTCAAGTGCACATTAAAAAACAGCAGATAGTCAGACATTTATGGTGCCCTCCATTGCAGCGTCCCTTATAATAATATTGTGGTTTAGGAATGTTAAACCTGAACAATTATTATTAAAATTACGCATAGTATGTGAGCACCCTAATTGGTTCGGCAACTTACACGAGCATGAGCAATTATGCTGGAAAGTGCGATCACTTATCTATAAAACAAGACGCGTCCTGGCGATGATCAGATTACCGAAGGCCAACTACATTTATTGCCGTTGTTAGAGTACAGCACGTTTTGCTTGTACTTTCAGTTACTTAGTTTTCTGAGCACAAGTTGGCCCAATAAATGGTTTTGTCTCAAGCAGAGTGACTGCTACTTTCTTTATAGTCATCATCACATGATAATACAATAGGTCTGAGGCAGTTCTAGGGTACACATGCTGTGATTGAAGAGAAATTGACTGCACATTAGATGACATATAGATAACTAACTGTTTACACCAGCAGATAAGAAGAATATAAAAATTTGATGCAGTTTGATATGCTCTATATATACAAAATACCTTGTGGCTACTGTACACTGGCGATTGGTATTGCATAAAAAATCTTTTATGCACAATGTAAAACTGCACATTGTTATTTGCACTATCTTTTTTGTTATATAATGACATTACAAATGACCTTAGCAGCAAAATTACTGTTTGTCTATTTGAGGAGGATTGCCTAATATATTCTAAAATATCATGTCATGATGATCAGAGTTAGCTTCAGCACTACAATCAATTACTAATTGGTGCACATGATGAAAAATAAAATAAACCACGAGCAAACAATATATGCGCACATAACAAGGAAAACAAAATTGTGTTAGTTTTAAATATGCTAGAAGGTAAGCCATCAAGACAGATGAGGCACCTGAAGTATTGAGGCATTACAATATCTGATGATTATCTTGGAAAAAGCATATTACTAATTTATGTAATACCATAGAGATAAAGTTTTGGACATAAGGCATAAGGTAAAATTTGCCTCCCGAGATGTTAAATAAACTGCATACATAACTTTCATACGACCCGCACTTGAATACGGAAGCATAATATTGGATCCGCTTATAAAGAACAAAATAAAGAAAATTTAAAATATACAAAGACAGGAAGCAAGATTTATTATGTTGAAATATAGGTACACAGAATCAGTGACCGAAATGCTCACTCAACTAAACTTGCCTGAGCTTTCATTGCAGTGAAAAGTGGTGAGAATAAAATTCCTTCACATAATGAAACACGGTTGCTTTAACTTAGGCCTATGAGATAACAGCAATAAAAAAACTACGCTCAAAGCACGATTCCCAAGGAAGCCTTGGACATTCTGGCAAAAGCGGGCAGATCCCGAAACGTGAGCTCAACCATCTTGTAGTTCCCCACCCACATCACCACAGAACATGATATCCTCCCAAATAAAAACGAGACTACACACTTGATGGCCAGAGACATGCTGCGCTGAAAACGGACATGCCTCTCGTACAATAAGGAACATACCTCATGTATAAGGATAGGATCACTAGCTATAATGAGCCTGAAATAAAATTAGGGAAACAACAAATTCAACAATGAAGAGGAGGCTGTAACTCAATGAAAGCATATATGCACCTGCAGGCATCATATGAGGTCGGTTAGAAAAGTATCCAAACTTTGATGGAACAGCAAAACCGGGCATTATTGGAGCATTGTAAACCTAAACACCCTCAAAGTAGTCACCTTGGGACTCTAGAGACTGCTCTTAGAGGTGCTACCATTACTGGAAGCATTCTAGCACTGCTCCAGTCACTCCCTCATTTTCCTTGCAATGAAAAACCAATGAGAGCACTATGCTTATCTCACTCGAACACTGCATCCCAGCGACTGGCGAAATTGCCAGGCGAGAAAAAATTCACACGTGCACACGAAGGTTCAAAATCGGCTAATGCAAGCGCGCTTGTTCCAAATTCATGAAGTGATTGCAAAAAAAAAAAGGAGGGGCCGGATACTTTTCTAACAAACTTCGTACATTTTCCACTGGCCTTATGTGAGACAGAGGGGCAATGTATGTATCGGCAACAGCGAGTGGCAAACGCGAGGCGCTATCTGCAGAGCTTGTTGAACAGCTAACAGCAAACCATCATCAAGAGCAGCTGTTGCAGTTCGGTACAACCATAAAATTGTTCATAAAATATTCATAAACCTCCATGTAACAAAGTACGAAACCTCACCGATACAAATCATCGCATTGAAGGTTCTTCGCATAAGAGTTGGTACTTCCATGGCGAAACCCTCTGCAGTGCTATTCAAGTGATTTTATGACTTCTGTATTAGATTACCACACTGTATTTTTTCTACTTCAACTCTTTCCAAAATTTAGAAAAATGTATTCCCCTTCAACTGTAGTGGCTGGTCTCTGTTGCACGGAAGATGACTTGACAAATGCTAAAACTACATGTTTTGACCACTGGCACTAGCAGATGTTTTAGTGTATTGCCTTCCTTTATCGATTTTTTTATAAAGCGCATGGACATTCAGGTGCTAAATAAAAATGAAACTTCACCCTTAATTTTCTCCACGAATAATTATATTCCAACTGTGAAACATCGGGTTAAAGTTCTCAGAGTGTAGTTTGTCAACCTAAAACCAAGTCATTGTATCTCTCTAATGTTCATTCCAAGGAGCCATGACAAGCAATTTTCATAATCTGTATTATAAAAGTTGGTCCTTTGCTGTTGACAAATGAGCTGGTGAAATTTCAGCACATTTGGCTGAACACTTACTTTATAATGAGGATTGTTATAAACACGCATGTGGCCCGGTAGCCTCACAACAGTACATGTGAACCATGACATAATAAGACACTTGCTTTGTGAGCGTATCTACTCCGCCCAACAACTGTTTCATGGTCAGTTGCGGTAAAATGGAGCTACTTCAACTTTTGTATGCCTTGGAATTGAAAAATTGAAGAATTTGCACTGGCTAAGTTCGGGAGAAGACAGATCTCCTGCATGAAACACATGACGTCCCACACCCCATGGCAACATAACGGTAGCTGGCAGTGGGCGGAGTTTATAGCTGGAGACTTCTATAGCTGACTTAGCAATTAGATATTATTTTTTTAATGTCTGTTTTTCATACATTTACAGGCACAATAGACGCTCTACAATTTTTAGCTGAGAATAGCAGTACGGAGGGTGACCTTGCCATGGCCCCAAATAAGTACTTAGTTATGGCGGACTTAGTTACATGGAGGTTTAAACGGATACATCTACTTATTTATGAATGGCTTTATGATTTCAAGCTCCGCTTCTTGATAGCCCCTGTTGTGCCCGCGCTCCTCAGCTAGTGCCTCTTGCTCAAGCTCCTTTAGCTTGAATTTTGCCTCCTGCTCCGCCTGCCTCTATTGAAGCTCCATTTCTTTCAGCTTCATTTTCTGCTCATGGTGCTTTATCTCGAACCGGAGCCGGTTCTCTTCAAGTTGGAGGCGGCGGTTCTCGATTGGAGTTTCCCGATCACAGCGGGCCTCAATGAGGGCATATGTTGCCTCAGCGTACCGCTGTGGACCTGCACAAATTTACAAGGAATAGTTAACTGTCTTAGGTTCAAATGGATGAGCAAGTGCAACAATTTACAAAGCATCATGATATTCTACTGAGCACACATGGTTCTTTTTAACACAGTAGACTCTCAGTAAACTGAAATCTATTAAAGGGAATTGTTGCTTAAATGAAACAACTTCATTCAACACGGTTGCTTTCGCACTTAGATTCTCCACTTTTTTTTTATCTCGGAGCTACTGTTAAATGGAAAACATTTTCTAGTCTCTTCACATTCCATTTAACGATAGTCTACTGTACAGTACTATTCCAAAACACTAGACTTATTAATCACAGGCAGGTAAATACGGTAATAATAGTCAAGCTGCCTCTGTACACACAATATTGCTTGCAACAAAATGTTGCGATTACTTAAAAAAGTATTGGGAGAAATATTATAAGTTGTTTCTATGCATCAAATGAAAGGTCAAGCCCTCAAAACCAAGAAAGTTCACTTATACACTTGTACAACATTAAAAAGCAAATGCAACATGTTTTTAAAAAGCTGGTTCTGTTTCATATACTGTATACTGACGTCAAGACACACAGTAGCCACATGAGTTGGAGACATGCTCACGCTAGATATGGTGATATGGTGACATTACACGGACGTTCCATCATCTATTGCTATACACATATGGGTCAAAGAAGGACCAAGTGTTGTTCTGGCTGCAATCCAGTTGCTGCACACTTGTTGTATCACCCAATAGTAAACGAATCTATGGAACTTGTATCTATTGCGGCCTCTTTTGCTACTGAAAGTTTATACAGGGCAAAATGTTGCTGTCATGACAACAAATCACAATAAAATTGTTTCCTTGCCTTGTGATCAATTTAGATGATGTTGGAATGCACACACAATGACAGAAGCCATGTTTTACTTTGCTCGATTGAAAGGTATGATGAACTACTGCAATCGAACAGCGAGGAGAAGTGACAGGAAAAGCAACATGTAAGCAGCAATTTCGTATGCTTTGGTATCTGACATCGCATGTGTTCATTTGGGTGTGTGAAGTCACCAGAATTGATACTGTAGCCTGACGTCATGCATGTACCATTCACGTCTTAGCAGCACTTCCGGACCTTTATATTCGCTCAGAGACGTGTCTGTACACAGGAGATTTGTATAAGAGAGTAAACCCAGCTTTGAAAATCGGTGTTGGTGCACTTACAACTGCCTACATGCATACCTCTGATTGGAGTGGCTCGGGGGCACACTGGTGTTGAAGTGCGAGTCGCAGCAGTCAACGATGAGCATGGGCTACTTTGAGCCCTGCGCTGCTGCGAATCAACTGGCAACTCTGAAAGGGCAATCAGTAACTGAGTCATGCGAATTTATGCAATACATTTCAACCCCCCCCCCTTTTTTTTTAACTGGCTGATTCTGTCCGATTTCTGATACAGTAAAAGCTCATTAAGTCAAACAACACAGGACCAAAAAAAATGTTTTAGTTATTTAATCTTGAATTATCAGTAGTATCAAGAAAACAAAGAAATGTCTGTTATACCCCTCTCACACCTTGCAATATAAGTGCACTTTGAGCGAGTACACCTAGCTGCGAGTGTCATTTGCGCGTTGTCACACGAGCAAGTTTAGTGTCACTCGCCACAAAGTACACTTGCTGGCAAGCGCGTTCCCTAACCTCACTTCGCTTTGACCAAGTTTGTAGCCTCGGTCCCAGTGGCTTGCACAGAAATACGCTGTTGCCTAAAGCGGTCCTCATACTATTTTTGAACTATTGTTTTCATTATAAGGAATTCTGCTATATACTAAAACAAGTCATAAATCAACAACCTTAGCTACTCTCTCCCTCAGTGTGTGGCCACATTCGCTGTGGGGATGCAGCACCTCATGTTTGGTGGGCTTCGCGGATCATTCATATTACCCACATTGGAACCAAATGTAACCGAATCAACAGGTTTGATGGCAATAAACTATACAAATACTGGCCGCAGCCAGAAAAACTCCCGAGTCATCCAATTTTCTTAATCATTCATTGAGGTCAAATTAACGAGCTTGTTTTGTATTACTCATGAAGCTGCATGGACTTGTGCTAAAAAATTATGCACAAATTTCCAAAAATTAATCTTAAAACAAAGATGACCTACTCTATGTCTATGGTTCTTTAATGTTAATGCAAAGGCTCTCTGGCTACACACATTATATATTTTCTGGCAGCGGAGCAAAGGTGATGACATTTTTATTAACAATTTAGTTCTGGAATATTTACTGGAATAGTTCCATAGTCTCCTAGTGCAGCAAATGCTTCATATCAATCGTAATATGCAATACTTCACTGCACTAAAAAGTAGCACCTTTTATTGCCACCTTGACTTCACTGCAAGTTCACATCATTGCAACCAACTGGAAGATGATTACGTGTGCTCAAACATTTTTCACAGTGAGAGTGGCCACATTTCCCCGAGAGTGTGGATCTATTGAACGTCACAACAGCACCCAGACAATGGCACACCTAAGCACATGCCACATCATAAATTTGCCTAACATAAAAGGACACATGAGACACCAGTCTGCTCATGTCTCCTTTCCTGGCCAAGACTAAAGATGCGTTAAAGCCATATACTCGGAGATTTTAGGGGACAGAGAAATAAGCTTTCTATAAGAAAGATTTACTACACAATTAAAGTGTTTTTTTTTACTCTTGCCTTCAATAACAAGCATCTTCACTTACAATTGTGTACCTGCATTTTGAATGATACTCTTGTTTTCTACTAGGCAAAATACAAGATACACTGATATGACCAAGCTTTTTTTTTTTTTTGTTACACACCTTGCAGAGGCACACGAGTGTTGGCCACCCGTCTCAAGCTCCTCTCATGCAGCAGCTCTTTTGATGAGAAATACAGGCTCTTCCTAGTGCCTTATTTAGATGCTGGAGGCTAGGGCTCAATAGTGCCGGTGCAATTACTTGAAAAACCTTATTTTCTATGATCTCCCAGGCATAACATGGACCAAAAAAATGACAAACAACACAGGGTGATGCACAAGCTATCAACTAGCCCCTATTGCTGCCTTAGTAGCTTCAAAAACCCACTGCAAGGCTGAAAATGACAGATAGGAGAAAAGAGAAAAATAATGGAAAGTAATTTAAGGACATGCTGAAAGGCCCACCTGACTGGAAATGACTATTTAGGACTATTTTACGGGGTCCATGATGTTGCCATTTCTTCCGTGTGAACGTGTACGTGCATTTCCCAGTCTTAAAATGAATTAACACCAACTATCCCAATTATGCGTGCTACAGCATCCACTAGTTTATGCAACAGTGTATTCAGCACGTGTGTAATGAAAAACTTTTAGTGTTTTTCACTGTATTTTCACTCACCACAGTCAGACAGATCCATGTGAATCTCTATGTTCTCCGGCTCATACATTGAATAAGAAGTGTCTGAGCCTGTGACGTGCTTGCACCATCTGCTGGTTAGGAAGAAAACAAATTTTTATTGAGCTCTACCTAATATAGCCAGTAGAAATTCGATTTGTTATAACATAAGAGCTCTAAACCAAGGAACAAGAAACAAAAGAGAGGGAATACAATACTTATAGATAATGAGTAGGTTACACATAACTAAGAATAATAATAGAAAAATGGAGAACCATGCTAAAAACATCTACAAACTCCAGCTAGACAATTATTTCAGGTACACTTATAAATAGTCTATTTCAGCCTTGTGCAAAGCTGTTGAAGGCAAAATTGTCACCTAATTCCTTGAAAAAAAAATTTCATCACATTGACATGTTGCTTGATTCTTAAATCTAGCCAGTACCTCAGCCCAACAATCTATCTGACATTGAATCCCACTGTTTGGTTCAGAAGAGTGAAGTTGTTCTAATCTTTGCTAGACACTAAATGGCATATCACACCCTTCTTTGATGAGACAGCTATTCCTCAACCTTTGGCAAAATAGCTCAAGCTCTGACCTAGTAACATGTTATGTAACTGGTGAAATGATTATGTAACATAGAAAACAATTGCATATTCATAAAAATTTCATGTCTACTGCAGGATGAAGGCTTGCATGAAGATATTCCAATTCTCCCATGTTGTGCAAGCAGACTGCATGTCATGTCTATAGCATTGTCAATTTTGCCACGTGATATAACTCATGTTCAAGGTTCTCTGCGTGACCCTTTTCTGAGCATGTGTGTGTTTGTGAGTAGACATATCCTTTTGCACATGTGATCCTTTTTTACATCACGGTAATCACCTGACACCAGAAGTAGCAAGCTAGGTAACCAAGCAAACATTTCCGGGAATCTTATTAAACTTTGCTATATCTCTGTCTCTACCTATCTGGTAAATATACCACAGCGCCACACAGGTAGCACCTAACTAAGTCATACAACAGGCCGCAAAGTGTGCTGCAAGCATGGCTGCTGCCTTCAGATTTCACACAGAAAACTTCCAGAGGTTGTGCCTGCTATGATCGTGCAGAAAGCAAGCGTTTACAAATATTTGTCCAGTTTGTTATACTCTCTTCTTAACTTATTCAACCGGTGAGGCACTGTAGTATCATGCAATTGATCAAATGACACCACCTGTAAATTCAACGCAGGCCAAGTGTACGGCTCACTATCAGTTAAGTACCAGTAAGAATTGCGAAATCAGCACATTTCTTACCAGGCTCAACACCGTCCCAACTCAGCATAGGCCACCAGGGCATCTTCTTCTGTTGTCGACGCGACGTTTCGCTGGCGGGCGGGCGACCGAGTTTCTTGTGGCTCTTTTTTTGATGTCGTCGCGTTCAGCGAGCTGTCGTGCGGTTGACGGCGGTGGCGTGTAGCCGCACTCGCGCGCTATGTCAGCCGCTTGCTGCAGGAGGTCCTCCTGTTCGGACTGCTCCTCTTCTGTACCGGAGCTATTGCCGAGCCAGTAATCACAATTTTTGTCAATGGGAAAGAACAGTACATAACAAAGTTCAATACGAGACGCACTTACCTCTCAATTTTCTTCTTCTGATCTCGCAAAAAACGCAGGAGGATTTAGTTAAGCCTTTTCCTGACACTGCGAATGCTGAAGCATCTGTCGAGCACCTCGGAGAGCCGATCGGTTATCTTCAGCCACCTCGCAGGGTCAAGGAAAGTATTTACATATAATATTTCCTTCACTAGAGCGATGTCATCGCTGAGAGTAAATCGCTTGCGCCCAGACATCGATTCCGCTGATGACAGAGCGAATGTAGACAACGTGTTCGCCGTTGGCGCTTTCGCTTCGGCTTGTCTTGACTCGGTAGCTTGCTCCGGGCCGTGAACGTAAAGCCTATACGGCGAGTAGTTTACGTTACGTAAAGGTTCACGTTCCGTAAAGACTCGCGCATGCGCAGATTCTATATGGTGGTATCCGGTAACACGGTAACGTAAAGAAGTATACGTACAAACTAAAACACATCTACTAAGCGTCAAAGGTGTAAACAAAACTCCGTGCTAACGTGTACACGATAGCATACAGCGATATCTAGGGCATGGACATTTTGGTTTATTTGCCAGCGTTGGGCAGTTTTAGAGTAGCGTTCGCAGGGCTTTGCGTTTGCGTTGCGCATGCGTCGTAGGCTAACTCTTGCCGGGCTCCCATCACGTGACGCCCGCAAGCTTTACGTGCTGTATTCTAAAGCTCGATTGTCACGCAGCCGCAGAAAGTATTTGGGGGTGCGAATGAGGGATAAGCATGCAGTTAATCATAGTAACATACGATCAAAATACAACGATGTCAGTGTATCCGATGATGCAAGGCTATACGATCGCACAACTGATTCAGGTGAGCGGGAAAAGGTACCGACGCCGGCGCGCTCACCTTCAGCTACGTAACCACGGCCAGGTAGATGCGGTGTGCCGGCCAGCGGACATGAGCGAGTGTATAAAGCGGCAGCGGTGGCAGGTGGCGATGAAGGTAGCAGGGGTGGCGATAATTCCTGCACGCTAACCCATCGGGGTTGCCTGGCAGTCTTCCCAGCGACCCATCATGCCGAAACCTCGTCTTCACTCTCTCCAGTCGGTGCCGTCGGCGACCATCAGGCAGGTCTGTACTGAGGACGTTGGTATGTTGGTATGACGGCAGCATCTCTTCTCTCTCGTCTCGCAATACCATCGTTCTTGATCATGCGCTGCGCACACGTGGTCCAGTCGAAGCACGCGAGCTCTGACACCACGGGGCCACGTCTACACTGCTAATTGGACCAGCCAGAAACCCACGTGGCCCAATTACGGTCGTTGTTTTTTTTTGGTCGCCTAGAAGATCAAGAACGCGCTGCTTAACTTCGTCTTCCCCTTTTCTTCGCTAACGGCTGCACGCCCTGCCGTCATCCTCGCACTTCTTTCTCTTCTTTTGGCACAACCTCTTTATTTGACCCCAACCGGGTTTCGTGCGATAGGCTTATTGTGACAATCAAAACTAACTAGTCGCACAATGAGTACAAATCAATACTTGAAATATTATTTTCTTTGAGGGGGTCGAAATACATTAGATGGGACAGAAAAAAAGCATTAATAATGCAGATATTCCCGTCGATAAAAGGATCATGTCGGGTATCCACTGAAGCTAGCAATATTTCCCTCACTATACTAGCATTTATTCATGTGGTCTCTCATGGCGATTGATGAAAATTAGGGTTTCTGTTTTCTACATAGCATAATTGCGTTATAGACCGTTTTCATAAATACGCCACCAAATGGGAGCTTTTCGTCAGTTTCGCTTCGCAAAGGAGCGTGGGATAGCTAGTGCCATCACGAGGGCTTGGAAAGCGAGCTGTCAAATGCGTGAGTGCTGTGATGTTTGGGTTGGCGGCTATTTCTCCATATCTTCCGCTTCAATCGCACCGCTTTTTAGCTTGAACGAGCTCCCAGTACTCTCCGATAAACTTTCTGAGATGCTTCCGCTGCACAATGCGCAATATTTTGTGCCCTTCAATGAGTTCGACGAGCAGTTTGTCTTGTTATGACTGGCAATGCATGGATCTGGCCTGCAAGAGACTCATCGGCGTGCCCTACCGACGCTGTCCGCCTCTTGCAGGAATGCAAGAGGTGTCTGTGTGCGCTGCAAGAAACGCGCATTAGCGTCGCTGAGACACACAGCCTGCGTCGTCTGCTGCGGTGCCCTCACAATGGCGGCAGACTGTAATTCGCGTCCGCGGCGCTAGGGGCACCCTTTTTCGAAAAGTCTCTATACACCTTTTCACAGGAAAGAAAAAAAAAAACACCGCTATGATGGGCTGTGCGCGAGAGTATAAAGGCTAAGGGCGCAGAGCTGTCAGTGCGTTTTTGAGGGGACACGCCAATTTGCACAGCCCAAGGAGGGCTATGGCGGCGCCCAGGGAGGCGTTTATGAAAAGGTGAATAGTGCACCAGAACTATATGCAAATGGCGTGTTCTGGACGACCTTAGAAAAGTGAAGCCACCTGTGGCGCTGTGTCCAGCAATGTGTGGACGCAGTTTCACCAAAGTGGTGTCAAGTATATCCATGTATTCAGTGTTTGCTTGCCAATCGGAAGACCCGGGTTCGTAGACGCAGCTGTACGTGCTATTTTATGTTTTTTAGCATGTTACGGCGGCACCAGTTTTGTTTTTCGTTTGCTAAAATACATTTAATTTGGCACGCACTGTTGCAAAAACTAACGTGTAATGCCAAGAAAAGTAAAAGAAACTTGACAGTTAACCTAAAGACTTAATTGTAGCAACCAAGTAGGGCATAATAAATCTTCTGGAGTAGATGAAAGCTTGGGATGGGATAGATGAGCGCCACCACGCAATAACTGTGGCGTGCCACTGTATATCCTTTAATTCCTAACTAAGAATCAGAAAACGAAATGCTTCACTTCATCGGAAGCTCCCGCATATTTGCTTGCTCCAAAAGTCTCACAATGGCGTCCAGGCATGATCACTAAACAGTTACGTTCCAACTCGCCCGAAACGTGACAAGCCGGGCCCATGTTTTTGTTCCCTGTTTTTGAATGACAGACAAAACCAAGTGAAAACTCAGGACAAAGACACGGAAGAAGGCACATATCGACACACACCGTCGTCGTGTTGTGCCTGATTGTGCCTTCTGATTCCCTGTCCTGAGTTCTCGTTTTTTGTTTTTAATTGCGATATCAATTATGTGGACACTGTCGGCTGGATTTTGCCGCTGGTTGGGCGTTGACGTCGGCGTCACCGTATATGTATATGGATGTATATAATAAATCACATGTTATAAAAAAATCAGAGAAAAGCTATGGCGCGCGCAATCGAACGTCGGACCTCTTGCTTGTGAGTGCGAGGTGTTTGCCAATGAGCCACGGAAAAGCACTTCCTTCAACATTTAAACGGCAAGTTATTTACATCTACCACTTACCGCTGCAGATGCCCATATCGAGTGAACTATCGTGTTTTCAGTATTACCAGCGAAATGGCGCTATGAGCGCGCGTCGCCAGGTCGTCACGACGCGCGGCGGCGCACGCTCTCATCTTTCAAACGTACTTTGGCCTGCGGAAAAAGGGGCTAGACGCTCACACTTGTACACGCTTATCTCGCGGTGGGGAAAATCGTACGCCTTGAACTTTCACCGAAATGATTCTTTTGTAGCTGCCGGGATCACAATGTTCACAGTACTCACTGCACAGTCTCCGCTTGCGATAAGTGCGCGTTCTTTAGACACAGCGAAGTGACAACTGAGACACTTATTCGCGTTCGTCTGTACCTGTGAGTACGTTTCGTGCATCCTTTTTGCGTGAGCAACGTGGGGCACATTTCGATCTGCTTGCCATTCATCATGTGACTTTCCAATTCGTTGCTGTAGCATTCATTACTCCGCCTTTTGCGTCCAAGCTGTGGCTTTATTTTCGCATCTAGTGGTGTCCCTGGTAAGAAGATATAAGTAATAAAATAGAGAAATAAATATATCAATGCCTTCATGCATTTTGTTTCTTTCATTTCACCAGGAAGAACCGACGGTAAATGTAGAAGAAGAAACAAATTTCTATGAAAGCGACTAAATTTAGAGCTCCGTGCACCATGCGATGTTGGTGCACGTTGAAGAACGCCAAATGATACAAATATCTACAGCCCTACCCTAAGGAGTCCCTCATAATCATACAATGTATTTGGGACAAAAATATTATTATTATTATTATTATTATTATTATTATTATTATTATTATTATTATTATTATTATTATTATTATTATTATTATTATTATTATTATTATTATTATTATTATTATTATTATTATTATTATTATTATTATTATTATTATTATTAATTTAGTAGTGGTAGTAGTAAAAACTGTGAAGAAGGTTCTGCAATGTTTGGTTCTTCTAACGAACAAACTCTTCGCAGCAGAAACAATACAGCTCTCCAGAAAAAAGGCAAGTCGACCTTACGCTAATGAGAGAAAGATGCCCTCGCGGCAATTTACGGGGATCTTTTTGCGCGCCACCTTTATAGGCACCATTCAGTCGAGGTTTTCGGTCTGACTGCAGCGGCAGAATACATAGCCCAGCTGATAAAAAAATTAACCTTGAGAGGGCCTCAATCAAAATGGAACGCGCCACGCGTGTTTCGGGCCCTGCATCTGTCGACAGATTGTTGCCGGGATGGATGGAGGACGCGACGTGCCCCTAACGGCAAATGTGAAAGAATTTGGCAGTGTGAGCGACGCAACTCCATCTGGTCCGTGTGCGTTGCCCATGGGCCACCACAGGTCATGGGCCGATTGGCTGACCTCACGCGCGCGCCACCACGCCATCGTCGTTGTCGCCGTTTTTCTTGACTCATCACAGTCGTGTAAGTGTGCGGGCTGCGCTTGCAATCACATGGCGCACATTCGTTAACGAAAAGGGAAAAATTGCTCCTCTGTAACCACTGTTTTGAACAGTGCATGACGTCAGTGTAGTCGTCTGGTTGTTGCGCTCATCGGTTCTTGGATTTATGTTTCACCGCCGGATTTCGGAGAACATTATTTCGCAGCTATTAAAGAGGCCGCTTTTTCGAAATCTCAAAGCGGCAATGGGTTCTCCGCATGAGGCACTTCAATGGTCACTCCTAGTTTGGACGGTAATCATATATATATATATATATATATATATATATATATATATATATATATATATATATATATATATATATATATATATATATATATATATATATATATATATATATATATATATATATATATATATATATATATATATAGAGAGAGAGAGAGAGAGAGAGAGAGAGAGAGAGAGAGAGAGAGAGTCAAGTAGATCCTCCGTGAGCGGTCACAACGTTGTTTATTTCGACGTTTCGGCCTAGAGTCTGGCCTTCATCAGGATATATATATACAATTAAAATCGATGGGCCAGGTACGATATTTGATTAAAGAAAACAATATACACACGAAATGTGTTTAAATAATGTTTCGGCTGGTGGGCCAGCCTTAACACATACATATCTCGCAAGTTCAACCTCTACATTCCAAGTTCTACCACAACTTAAGCCTTATGTGCTCACACTGCTAAAACACTCATTTTATGTCCAAAGCAAAGCGCAGAAAAGTGGCACATCACGAAAGGTTTAAAGCACTTTCTTTACCACAGGCTTCTGTTTATAAGCAGTGTCGATTTCTTTTTGTTTCTTTTAGCGATGCTGCGATTTGGTTTCTTGAGGATTCAGTTGCAAAACATGCACAGTCGTGAGGAAGGTGGATTAAAGCTGACAGAGCAAGCTCTAATCATACAACTGAATTTTATCTAATATAGCCAAAAAGGGTCATCAAATGGTAATTAAATACTGTTTCGCACCACTGCACCTTGTGCGAAGCTTACCAAATTTTTCTTCAGAAAATATTTTTAAGAGTACTCAAGTCACATTTCAGTGACTAAGTTTGTAGTAAAAGCATTTACTGACCAATTGCAAAGGTGTACCGTCTTTTCTTCTCAGCATAAACGGGCCTGAAAGGCATACATTTGTGCACATCAGTGAAATTAGACTTCTTTTGCTTGGCGAAAAAGTCTGTATCAACCCATTTATTAACTCACTGTGCTGGGAATGCTTTCAACACCGAGAATCATTTTTTTGTCTAAAAACAAACAAAATGTCTCTGCATGATTTAAGACTACTCTAGGCGGTCATAAATTATCAGGGCACTGCAGTTGTATATCCGGTCAGTGCATCTCGCATGCATAATTCCGTCTGCCGGAAATTTTCCACTCTGTCTGATCTGTGAGTGGACCCAGATGCGAACTTTCAAAAATCTGGAAGGAAAAATAAGCGAGAATAAACAGGCCCCTGTGATATAGCTGTCAAACAGAGCGACCGAAATTCCACTGTCGATGAATGCGGACCCAGTGAAAAAAATAACAAAAAGAAAAAAAACACGGAAGATCCTCTGCATTGCGGAATCCATTTCATGCAAAACACTCAGACAGTTTAGCAGCTTAACCCGGATATTTAGTTTGTTTTGTCAAGCGTATTGAGGTGCATCGAAGTCATCATAAAAATTCAGCAGTTGTTGACATATTGTGGGCTTGACAGGAACGTCGACAATGCCATCGACGCCGGCACCGGATTATCTGCCAGACGGGCTTTTAGCGTTATAATTGTTGGGGTTTCACTTCCTAAACTCTTTAACGTGATCATGTTGAGATTTTTAAAGTATTTTGTTTCCGTACAAATACACAATGTGGTTCACCTGTGGCGGATACCCGTAAATTACCGGCTGCCTTGACAAGTATGTTCCATGTTCCAAGTGACCTGCGCGAAGAGTTTCATGATGTAAGCGATGGGCACCTCACGATATGTCTTGTGATACGTGTTCGTCATGCGCTCATGACTCCCGGTTTCAATATTGGTATTACCTTCCTCAGAGGGTTGGCTAAGATATTTAGCATTTAAAATACCACGTATGAAATGGCCTGGCGAGGAGGCTCTGTCTAGAGCCCTATCAAAGCGGGATGGTGGAATTCAGAGACCCTCTTGCATCTGGTGGTTGCATCGGTCATCAGTTTAACCACAACAATGAGCCAAAAAGAGTGGCTAGACAGTAGATAGTCATTTGTTGCATCCAAACCACGTGTTGCATCCAAAGTAAACTTGAACTGCGCATTGCGAAAAAGAAGAAATTGTCGAGCATGACCAACACAAAGGGACAGAATGCTAAAGATTCCAAGTTAAAGCTCTGCCCTCTTGCGCTGGTCTGCCAGGCCGTATCTTCTTTCCCGTGATCTCTATACCAGTTTAAGTATATGAGGAACGAACTCACTCAATATTCAACCCTTATCGCCTGTATATGCAAACAGTGATCTTAAATGCAACCAAGGTGTTTTCATTCACTGTATCCGTTATGGTTCAGCGTTACAAACACACAACTCGCACTTCGAGAATGATTATAGCTGATTTGTAACATGAATACCTCACAATTAACTTGTATCTTTTAACCGTGTACCTAAACGACATTCAACGTATATATATATATATATATATATATATATATATATATATATATATATATATATATATATATATATATATATATATATATAAATATATATATATATATATATATATATATATATATAGTTATTTATCTATTGTGAGCATTGTTTGTGCATCCCATGAATAGGGACTCCATCTGCGCAACGAAGGGGAGGGCCATCGTATGACGTCCTAACTTTTTCAAGCGGGCACAAAAGTCTGCACGAATTACGGAAAGTGATGCGCCTGTGTCCACCAGTGCCTCTGTCTGTATACCTTCAACGTACACTAATAAAACATTCCATGGGCGGTCCGGAGGAGTTTGACGCAGTTCGAAAGATGCAGCTTTCCCTCCCGAAGCTGCACTGTTTAGTTTTCCAGTTGGCGGTCAGGAATTGAAGTAGAAGGTCGGAGAGGAAAAGAGGAACGCCGCATCGGTGAAGGTGAGCGACGACGTGAGAAACGGGAACTGCCAACTGAGCCAAAGTTCTGCGGAGACGGCGACCGACGTGTGCTGTTCTGATACAGTCAGCGATAAGGTGGTCCAGTGGGGTAGAAGTCGTCCCGTTCAAAAATGTCGTAGCTTCGTCTTTCGTCTCGCTGACGGCGTCGGCAAAACCTTGAAATGTGACCCCGGATGCCGCAATAGAAGCAAGTCGGCCGCGAAGTGCGCCAGTCGTTGTAAGGCTGGGAAGATGGTCGCGGTGCGAGTGAGTTGAGCGAACTATGCAATTCGGCCGCTGGTAGCTGCATTGGGCTTTGCTGGGGTGCAGGTGTCCTAGCAGCAACTTGAGCATAAGTTGGCATGGCCACAGGATATGAGCTCGGAACTGGTGAGATTGTCCTCGAGGCCAGGCTTTGCTGGGGCGCAGGTGTTGTTGCAGCAACGTGAGCATAACTTGGAATGGGCACGGGATGTGAACTCGGAACTGGTGTACCTGTGATCAATGCCAGTTCCTCCCTCACGACGTCGCGTAAACTAGTAGCAGGTGGCGTCGTTCGGATATCAAGGGGGCGAGGTGAAGCCTGTGCATGAAGTTCCTCGCGGATGATGGAGCGGATCAATGCACGCAGCTCTGTTGTGTCATGACTCGAGCCGAGATCAGGCATATCAGGTTGCACCCGAGTGGTTTGAAGCTCCTTGAGGCACTGACAGGTAGCTACAACATCGGCTACGGTCTGGGGATTCTGCACCACAAGCGCATTAAAAGAGACAGTCGCCATGCCTTTAGCAGGTGGCGCACACGGTCGTTTTCCGCCATATGGTTGTCGATGCGGCGGCAAAGGGCGAGAACATCTTCAATGTAAGGAGTGTAAGACTCGCCTGGGCGTTGAACATGTGCACCAAGCCTTTTTCTTGGCGATATCTGAGCGCACCGAAGGGTTGGCGAAAATCTGGCGGAGCTGGCGCGTAAAGGCGGGCCATGTCAAAAATTATGTAGCGTGGTTTAAAAACCACGTTTTTGCGACGCGGCTCAAGTAGAATGCAAGGTGGGTGAGTTTCGCTATCTCATCCCAGTTGTTGATGGCACTCACGCGGTCATACTCCTCGAGCCAGTCTTCCACGTCCTCACCCGGAAGCTTTGCGAATAGCGGAGGGTCCTTTTGAGGGCTGGTGACCAGGTAAGAAGGGTTTCTTGGTGGTGGGAGCGGTGAGGCAGCTGCTGCACTGGGCTGGTCGGCTTGCGACATTACCGAACCCAGGTCGTTTAAGCGGCGGCCTGAACGGAGCTCCAGGGATGTGTTCTAGAAGACGCTGGGGTTGTCCGAGAGCGCGAGAGGACGCAGGAATCGGGCAGCACTCTCCACCACTTGTAAGATATGGCGTCCAGTACCCACAAAACTCTCCTTTATTGTCTCGAGTATGTGCCCCACAACCTAAGCTTGACTAGTGATGATGAGTATGTACAGATGAAAAGATGGGACGCACAAACAATGCTCACACACACACACACACACACACACACACACACACACACACACACATATATATATATATATATATATATATATATATATATATATATATATATATATATATATATATATATATATATATATATATATATATATATATATATATATATATATATGTCTATCTGTCCATCTATCTAGTCGCCCACGGCTTTTAGCTCTGCTGGCCGTCTCGATAATGATACCGATACCAAAATTGGTATGGTATAACATGACAGTATGATGAGCATAAGTGAGGAGTCACAACATGAAAATCATGATATGTATGTCACGAATGCATTGATTCACATTTCGTCGTTTTGCTGTCCTTGTGGTGGTTTTGTTCACATGGCGAATCGCAGAACTGGTATGGTAAGATATGACTGCATGGCGAACATGAGTGACAGACGCTAACCTGGAAATCATGAGACGCATGTGGTGTAAGGCATGACTACACGGCACACTCATGGTGCGCTCGCAGTCATTTCGCCAGCTTCACTTATACCAAATTTGGTATTGCGGGACGTGAATAGAAGATGAAGGTAAATGACTGCTGCAACCATGATAATATTGATATGCGTGTCATATAAGTCATGACTAGATGCTACGCTCATAGTGCGCTCGCGGTCCTTTCGCTCGCTTCAAATATACCAAATTTGGTGTTACGTGTCATTAATGAATAACGAAAGTATATGAAACGTTAAAACTATGACATGCATGTCATGGAAGACCATGACAACATATGTTCATGATGCGTTCGCGGACCGGTTTCGCTAGCTTCACGTGTATACAAAATTTGTTATTACGTGACGCGAACGAATGACGAAGGTAAATGACACGTCCAAACTTGCTAATCATGATATCCGTGTAATGTAAATTACAACTACATGCTACGCACATAGCGGGATCGGGGACGTTTTGCTAGCGCCACATATACCGAATTCGGTATTCCGTATAATGCGAATGGACGACGAATGTAAACGACACGCCCAAACAGAATAATCATGGCATGGAAGTCATGTATACGGCACAATTTACGTCCGCCTCGTACACTATAGGTGACTTTTAAAAGGGGGAAAGGAATAAATAAGCGCAGTTCCATTACTGCTTCTCTCTCAATGTATACCTCCACAGTTCTGCGCAGGGGACGGGGATAAGAAGGGAAAAAAGGATAGGGAGGAATTAAAGGTATAGAGATAGAAAGAGGCGCAGGGACCGCCACATGCGGAAGTAAGGAGAAGATAGGAAAAATGGACACGGTCGCAGAAGTCCGAGGACCGAGCACCACTCACCGAGAGTTTTTGTCGGCGTCAGAAGATGGCATAAGGCGAGCCAGTCAACCAGCGCTGCGCTGTCGTCGGACATCGCGGGGGCACAACCGGTCGGCACGAAATCCAGCGAGTGAGTCGCCTCGTATATAACGTTGTGTTGGTTTAAAAGTCACGTATCAACCTTCCCCACTCGTGCTTCGCCTATCAACTACTGCCACTGTACGTGGTATCTGTCTTTTCTTAAAATCAATAGCATGCGAAGTTACGCTTTTTGAGTACAAAATAGCACTGTTGGCGGTAACGCGTTACCACCAACTTGAAGAGAAAGCATTATCGCCCACATCCCCTCCACCGACTCGAATAGAATGCGTTATAAGATCTCGTTCCGTGGTGCCCCCCTGTCACCCACTTAATAAGGGACCGATGGGGACCAAAAACTTCGGAATTTCCACAAATAAAAGTAAACAAATGTTAT